>NC_051410.1:29579719-29580296 GCF_015228065.2 Penaeus monodon
CGAAAACGTTTATTCTGCATGTCACGAATATTAACAATTCATGACAAAGCTCGTGAACAGTCACAGATTTTGCACACGATACATGGCCGAAAAGTTCGTTGAGTCACTGTTTGCACGCTGAATTATACGATGAAACTTAATGTATTTATCCTCATTAAGAGAACAGTCTGCAGTTCTTAGTGACTTCCACTTTTTTCAAAGAATACAAGGACTGCATTTCATCTGAAGCTTCCTAATGATTTGAGGGATGAAAGGAAAAATCGATTGTCATATTATCTCTTTCATAAAGAGCACTATATCCTTCGTAATATTTTTGGTAACACCTATAAAATCACAATTCACATAGTTAGCAAACAATTAATGTCACAAATGGTAAGAAACAGGCAGTAACTATAGAGAGATCGTATAAAAAGGATAGAAAATTATTGCTTGTGTTTGTAGTTCCTGTGCGATTGGAGCAACGTCACTGGTGACGTCAGAGAGACCACATCGATGACGTCACGAAATGCTAATCAGCAGATGGTCAAAGTGGAGAGCATTTCTTGTGGGATAAGGCTCAAATCATGCAGCTTTTTAT
>NC_051410.1:29580918-29582278 GCF_015228065.2 Penaeus monodon
GGCGAGTAAACGGGTAACACTCAGATCCGACCAAAGTCTTCGAGGATCTCACGGAACTTGGGGACAGACAGCGAGGAGAGTCTGGTTTTCACTTTTTTTCTCTTCTGTTTTCGTTCTCGTTCTTTTCTTCCTTTGTTTTATTTCTCTCTTCACGCCGTCTCCCTTTCTTTGCTTCTTCCTTTTTCTCATCTCACCCCTTTCATCTCAGAGCTCCTGAGAAGCTGTATGTGTTTATCTATGCTTTTAGTGTATATTAATGAGTTTGTGTACACAGACGTGTTATGTGTTTATTTATATGTTTTCGTTTCTTCTATCATTATTATCTTTATATCAGTACTATTGTTTATTCTTCTTTATCGTGTCATTGTTATATACTTGGGCGAGTACGTTTGTTTCTTGGTTTGGTTGTATTCCGGCATTTTTTAAACTGAAAGTCACTTATCAATTGCACTTAATAAGGAACCGTCGTCAGTCTTTTCACACCCTTAGCCGCGCAAGTTTTATGCACTGTTTATATTGTCATCATTATCACATGCTAACTCTTTTTACAATACTGCAAAACACCGTGGGCAGGAGTCCTTCGCAAGGGAGCTGCAAGCAAGGTCCTACCAAGCCTCAGGCATCACATCCGAACCAAAGGGCGTCGCAAGCAGATGAGGAAGGACAGATATATGCGCTTTAGCTTCCGGATTGGCATTTGGAGCACGCACTCGATGCTATCTCGCGAGCAGAAAACCTGTCCCCCCATAGGTCGCGGTTCGGGGCCATAAAGGTTTCGCGGGAGTTTATTGTGACGTGCGTGGGGGTGTCCGCGCAGAACGCTCTTATTAAGATGTTTTCACTGTATGCGCAACGAGGGTGAGTGTCGCGGCGCTCTCAGGCCACTCGGGACACATTAGTGCTGTGATTTATTGAGGTTAGGGCGACCCGCTTCACATATCCGGTACCTGTTTTCTTAAAGAATGATAAGTAAACATCGCATTAGTGTCTTCATTTGCATTTCACTTGACATGGGAGAGCTCAGAATGAAAACATTCAAATGACTTAATTTTCATTTTTTGTTGCTCGGCTCCTCCAGGCCTATCCGAGGGTTGTCGAAACGCGAGATACCAATTTGATTTTTTCTTTCGTTTTCCTTTCCTGGGAGCAACGTCCTGAGCGAAAGAAGCTTGAGAGAGAAAGAGTGTCCGCGGGGCTCTGTGTCTGAGACTATTTGTGTGCTTTTTTTAGCGCTGGTTTTCCCTTTTATATTATTGAAGAAATTTGAAGTTTACGGTATAGGTAATTCATCACCTAAACAGAATTAGTGTAGTATATTACTGTAATCAACAACTGTATCTCATTTATTTATCTATTCATC
>NC_051410.1:29583745-29584163 GCF_015228065.2 Penaeus monodon
AAGCATATAAATCTGAAGAGGCAAGCTAGTAAGATCAACATCGGCAGGATTAGACAGAAGTGCACTGATAAAAGACATTGCGTTAACATGCACCTCGGCAACAGCGATGATAATGGAATTCAACATCATAATGAAAGAGAAGATACAGAAAGAATGTTAACGTGAAGTCCGAGCAAAGCAGGAGACGGGGCTAATTTAGTCAACTGTATAGAAGTCCTATAAATACGCTAGCCATTCCAGTAGGGCTAATTTAGTCAACTGTATAATAAGTCCTATAAATACGCTAAGCCATTCCAGCAGTTAGCAATAGTTTCAGAGTATTGGGCACGGCTTAATATTAAGACGATTGATACAAACAAAATAAAAAAAGGATCCTAATAGGCCGCAGGGTGCATCTTTCTGAGAGTGATATCCATAG
>NC_051410.1:29584185-29584598 GCF_015228065.2 Penaeus monodon
ATTGATGTACAGGAATACCCAAAATGAAATATATATACACTGGAGCACAAAACCTAGAAACCGAAGGGAATGCAGATTCACAAAGTACACAGCAACTAAGAATGTGAAGAAATGAGACAAAGTAGGATAGAAAATAAATTGGTAAAGTAAGCCACTGCACGGTCATTACCCACTTCGCATTCAACAAACCAATGTTCGTAGTAACAACACCCGTCAATGGTTGCGCGGTTACTAAAAAAGTAAACCAGGAGAGCTCATTATGATGACATGAGACCAATACGCGCTTTTTACTTGCAATTATCAGTTCAAATTAAAAAATTCTGTACCAAAATTTATAATTTTATGAATAGTTCTATCGACTTAAAAAAATAGGACATTACCAATACGAAAAATCTGTATGGTAGTATATTTAC
>NC_051410.1:29584619-29584697 GCF_015228065.2 Penaeus monodon
AATACATATAACCATACAACCCAAAGCAAACCGACAGGATGTCATAAAAAAAATATTAACAAATTAAACCTCTTATAG
>NC_051410.1:29584917-29585821 GCF_015228065.2 Penaeus monodon
AGACAGCAGGTACATACTACACATATTTAAAAGGACCTGATTGCGACCTAAGTTTTGTGAAAAATCTCACTGAAGGCCTGAACAAGCAAAAGTGTATCTCTGGTTGCTGTCATTCGTGAATGTGTAATTGCGTTAAGGGTGTTAGCACAAGCTGTGATTAACCACTATCAACAAGCAACATATTTTTACCCCGATCACACAGAAGCAATGCAGGCAATCGACACAATAACAGCTCGTATTTCGAATTGTCTGTTGGTTGCATTGCAGTAAAGCGAATGTGTAAATTACCTCTTTGAAAGTTCAACAATATTTCATGGTAGTTACATTATGAACCCGGTTTAATCGGTATCAACCGATAGTACAGAGATAACTTTAAGATAAGAAACGAAAATGTCGCTCTGATATATGTCGGGAGGAATGCAAAGCAATCAGTGTGGGTAATACTGTACCTCATAACACTGTTCCTCATATATTCACAGTTTTAGTCATATTACTCTTCATAATGGTTACGTCTCTCGCATGGTTATAATGCAGCAGCTTTGAAGTGCCTTATTGTGAAATTGTTCATGTTCCTGCTGTAAATGATACATACAGCAGTGCCATACAGCCAAACAAGAAGCCTAAGTACTATACTCAAGAACTGTTCACTCAAAATTCGAAGTAATATTGGATAGCGCAGTATTATGTTAGTCATGATGATAATTTTAACCTTTTGCCTATTGCCCCTAAAAGGTGTATATAAGTCTATATCTTTATATATAGTTAATTGCAAGCATGGCTATCAAACGCCTCTTAACTTCCCTCAGAAATGCCTTACGAAAGGTATTCATAAAACAAGCCATTTCTGAAACCTGATGATTTCCTAACGAGTTCAACCGAGAAGTTGCCAGCTGTCAGCAGTAGA
>NC_051410.1:29585859-29585955 GCF_015228065.2 Penaeus monodon
CAATGCACAACTATTGTATTCTTTGAAGAGTACGTCAATCTTAAGATGAGCTAAAGATGAGAACACTTTTATAAACAGTGATATTAAACGATATGA
>NC_051410.1:29587012-29587271 GCF_015228065.2 Penaeus monodon
CAATACATTGTTTAATAAATAGTCAAATGAGCAGCCCTCCCGCTGGGCATCCAGATAGCTGCAGCAACTCTGCCTCCATTTCCAACAAACAGCCAAGAGGAAACCCACGGCAGAGCTACAACAATAAGCGGCGCGACCGTCGGATCGGGTGACGGAAGAGAGGTGTCGCGCAGGCCGGGCAGGAGGATCGTAACCCCTCTAGACTGTCAACACAGTTTCCGTCATCCGCGGTTACGATGTTATTCTTTGCCACCAAACC
>NC_051410.1:29587588-29587850 GCF_015228065.2 Penaeus monodon
TAGATACTAACCACAGAAATAAACATAAAACTCCACAAATAAACAACTACAACAACAACGCGTAAATAAGAATCAGAATCGTTAAAAGTGGAATGTCGAGAGAAATAGGAAACTCACGATAGTAAAGTTGAGTAAGTCCCTTCCACCTGTATCCGCGCGAAGCCTCATCCTTGGGCATCTCAAGAACTCTTTCTTCATGACTCTGAACCCAATTATATCATCATCATCGTCTCCTCTTACAGCATCCACCTGTCCGGTCTTA
>NC_051410.1:29588443-29589431 GCF_015228065.2 Penaeus monodon
TTAAATCTGGTCGGGAACCTGATAGCAATGCACAGCCCTAAACATATCTGGCGAGTAGGCCTATAGAACAGAACGAGTCCTACGGGACATTTTGTAAATGGCGTAGATCACACAGAGGTTATTTAGTGTCTTATTTATTTGAATATCGCACTTATAGCGTTGCTGGTAAATGATCTTGTGGTGTCACTTTACAGTTTTAATAATGTTATTGTTACATCTATGTCTTTTTGTTATCATCGCTATAATTATCATCATAAATTATTTGAGAAACTTTTTATAGCGATCATAATTATCCTTATCGTTATACCAACTAAGACTCGTCTGTAGCACTCGTATTCTTAGATTTTACTTGTTAACATAATCGTAGTATGTTTTATATGCTTAGTAACTTGAGCACCTGTAATATCACTAATACTAATATATTAAGCAATCTGTCTATTTCTTTTATAATTACCTTCAGTGCTATGACCATCCCCATCAGCTTGAAAGTTATAACATTATTGTAATATCTAACTCATGAGTATTAACCTCTGATATCACTTACAATTACGTCAGTGCCGATTATAAGCGCATTTGTCACCATCATTATTATTACGCTATCTTAATCTGTCATCCTTGGATTTATCTAAATGTTCGTATATAATTATTTCCTTATTTTTTGTTCGTAATTCTTCCAACGTAAATCACACACTCACGGCAAGGACACATTATATTAGCTCCTTTGTATTTAATCCTTATATAATGTTAGGATTTCTAAACAAATGATGCGAGTCGAAATAAATCAGAAATGGTGAGAAGGCGTCATAAAACACTTTCAGGTTCTGCCACAATACCCATTTTCCTTCCTCCCGACGAAGACCTAAATCACCTCACCCGATGACAAATGAGCGCAGCATCACCGGAACTTATGGGTGTCGGGTTCTCCAGCCTCCAACGACACGGCGAGTCACTCTTTCTTCGATGGTTGGTTTCAAACTTTTTTTTTTTT
>NC_051410.1:29589475-29589696 GCF_015228065.2 Penaeus monodon
GTGTGAACCGAAATAAAAGGAGGGTTAAGATATTAGAAGAGGAGGATATACTTTGCGGTTTTATAGGGTATCTGGCAAGACTCTTCCCAGGCACATGTCTCATGGTAGGAAGCCCGTCTGGCAGGCCCTGGGAACTGGGCTGCCACCTCAGACCCCAGACCCTCGCGGCACTTGTCTGCCACTTGTCTGCTTGTGTCAGTCGGTCCATTTCCAGATTAGCT
>NC_051410.1:29593027-29593786 GCF_015228065.2 Penaeus monodon
GCGTGTCATTAACTCAACCCCAATTTTAAGAATAGAAAGCCAAACGAAAGATTTTAAAGCTAAATTTTAAAGTTAAAGAATTCCTAAAATGTCAATAAGCAAAGCTAATAAATGATAACCATAATACAAAATAACTCCCTAGTGGTTTTGTACAGACACAGCAACCTTTAGAAATACTACATAGAAAACCAGCCTTTCCCCTTAAAGTTAAGATAATACAAACTTGAGAAATTAAACGCAAAAGACTTGGAGATAAGTAGCCGGCGAGGATGAGAGTGTTGTATGAGTACACAGAAAGTTATCCAAATAAACAAGGGAAGTAACGGAGACACGAATTGCTCAGCTGCGGTCGCTCTTGTCAATATGCAGGATTTGCAAAGGAGGATTATGAAAAGGAAAGTGAATACGGTTGTGTTATATTCCTCTTCTTCTGTTTTTTTTTTTTCTCTCATTCATCTTTTTATATTTTTGTATATTTATTTGTATTTTTTCTCGTTTTCTTTGATGTTTTCCTTGAGTATTCTTGATCTCGTTGTTCTGTCATTGTTATCTTTTCTTTTTTTTGTCTTTTTCTTCTTTACCTTTAACACCTCCCGGTTTGCTAATTCGTTTGTTTCTTTTTATTCCTTTTCTTAACCCCTCCGCTCTTGCCTCCTGTTTTTTATTATTCATCCTTTCCTTTCTTTCTTCTTGAGCTCCATCAGCGAGAAAATTTCCTTCTCTTCGATCAACAAGATTCAGGCTATATTGAAAGTCGCA
>NC_051410.1:29593842-29593984 GCF_015228065.2 Penaeus monodon
ACTAAAAGACAATCCCTGTCCTTCCACACATCTAAAAAGCAAGCGTTAGGCTCCCTACAATCGCCTCTTGGCTCGTCACGCAAATTACTTAAAAACAAATGATATCGGTTTTCAAATTCTCGCATAGAAACGCATACACGTT
>NC_051410.1:29595469-29595610 GCF_015228065.2 Penaeus monodon
GGCGCTGACCCCTGCAATTAACTCAAATGTGGTCAACTCGAATGCGCAATTTTCAGCAGCCGGGGACTGCGTTCGCGCTACCCTCCTTTTTTATTTAAAAAGCGGCGATTGTTCAGTAGGTAGAGGACTGCGAACTTCGTG
>NC_051410.1:29596541-29597477 GCF_015228065.2 Penaeus monodon
CCAACGGCTCCCAACAACGTGCTTTAGGCGAAGAAGAGTCCTCGCGCCTCAAGCCCTCGGTTAATGCCTGTGCCACGGCTTCGAGGTGACATGTCGGGCAAGGTGGCGGTCACGTGATCTGTCTCTGACTCTCGGTCCTGTTCTCCTGATGGCGTGCTGGGCAGAGGGCTTCGATGAGTCCCGGCCATTGTCTTTGCGCCCGCGTGTCTCTGGATTGTTTCTGCATTAATTTCCATTGCTATTGTTGTAAGAATGGTTTGGATCTCGTCATAGGGACCTACTCCGATCGTCAGCGTTATGTTTGATATCGTCTAAGGAGGTATTCTTATTGTATGTTATTGAACCTTTCAGTAAGTATGTGTCCGAAAATGACAATAATGTAAGTATGTGAATAAACTTATATAGCTTTTATAATGTGTAAGATAATTGTATTATCACATGCTTCATCAACCAGTCTCTAACACTAACGTAACGAAACCAAACAAGCGACTCGTAAATTTGATTCGTACAATGAGTATGATGCGGAAAAAAGGGCAGTTGCTGAGTGGTGATACATACCTTCTGACAACGTCGAGAATTTTTCCAAGAAGTGACCCTCCCCCCCCACTTAGCAATCCGCACTGATCGCCCCCCCCCCACACCCCGTCACGGCGTTACTAATGCCTTCGCACAATATGTCAAACCCCCCATCATGCCACAGACCCCCCTCTTCCTCACAACCCCCCCGCTCTTCCCCTCCCACCTCCTCCCGTCCCGCGCACCTCATCTGGGTGGCAGTATGTGTCTGGTGTCCTTGTAGGGACACCCACAACCATCCTCCGCCCCTCTCAATCCTTCCGCCGTCCTTCTGTTCCCTCCCCGCTCCCTCCTGATCCTTCCCGGCCCTCCGTCAGCCTCTCCTTCGCTCCATCAAACTCCTCTTCCGCCGGCGTCCTG
>NC_051410.1:29598126-29598271 GCF_015228065.2 Penaeus monodon
TTATAATAATAAGCAGACCAAGAAATGAGTACAAGAAATATCACCAATAAAATCACCCAAGAAAATACTAGCAGATAATGAGAGGATTCGGGGAAGCCTGTGAAGAGAAGAGAAGGAAGAAAAATACGAGGTACGTGTGTGTGAA
>NC_051410.1:29598325-29598554 GCF_015228065.2 Penaeus monodon
GGGCAAAGTGAGAATGAAGAGGAGCCGAAGGGAGAAAAAAAAACGACATAAAGAAAAAAAGATAATAACAAGGGAGAGAGGGAAGCGTGAAGGACAGAGAAGTGGAAGAGGATAGAAGGGTAGAAAGGAGGATACGAACTTATAAATAGAATATTTAGGGGAAACCTGAGTTAATCGGTAAAAAGAGATAGAGTGAGATAATAAACTAGACTGTTGTCAGTGAAGAAGG
>NC_051410.1:29598902-29599347 GCF_015228065.2 Penaeus monodon
CGCCTCCCGTGTCACCTTGGCCGAAGCCTTTTTTCACCTCGACCATTGTCACTTAATTAGATTGTAAAGTGACACGCTACGTTAACTGTGAATAGTGGATAAGCTGCAAAAGACGTCGGAAAAAAAGGCCAGAGACAACAGGGATGTTGGACTTATCATTTCTGTTATTTTTATTTCCTTTGTCTTTTTATTCTTTTTTATTTCTTTATGATTCTAATTTTTTTTGTACCTTCAACCTTTATCTCTTTATTTCTTTTGTCTCGTTTGTTACCTTCAGGATAATTGGAGGAGACCTTTTTGTGTCTGTCATATAACGGCATTATCATTCGCCAAAGGTCAACCGTTCTTATTTACTTAGGGCAATATTCACATCCTCCTCCAAAGAATGTGTAACATGTTTACACACAGCAATCAAAAGTATTAAGAGTATAATAAGCGAAGAGGC
>NC_051410.1:29599533-29599773 GCF_015228065.2 Penaeus monodon
CACTCCGTCTGCACTTTTTCATGATAATTTCAAAAAAATCAAGTCTGCGTCTGAATGCGTGTTTGCCCGATGGGATCCAACATGATGACACAACCAGCAAGCTCGAAGTGTCTTGTGTCTCCTGAGCTATGGTCTTGCAGCTTACGGTAAAGTGTTGTATTAAATTTGTTCAACATACGAAAACGTCGGTTTGTGATTGCCGTGTGTCTCTTTTCATTGATTTTCTTGTTAATCGCCTCC
>NC_051410.1:29599794-29600515 GCF_015228065.2 Penaeus monodon
TGGGGGTTAATGGTATGAAGGGGGAACTCATTTCATCTTCTGTTTTCTGCTCCATCGGATCTAGGATGTTTGCCAGTTCCCTCGCGATATGCTCTTCGTATACAAAAGAGAGAGAAAAAAAGTATTCGTAACATGTGTAAGCAGCCATCACTCTGGAGGTTGCTTGAACGCTTGACCTGAAGCAGTGATTGTTTGCTTTAATTGGCGTCGACTCTTCCCCCCCGTGAGTGGGCGTTGTAGGATTATCTTAGTCAACCCCGCTCCCCCTTCCCTCCCTTCCACTTCCCCCCGCTTACTCCCCCCGCCTTCTCTTCCCTCCTTCTTTCCGTTCATTCCTTCTCCTTCCTTTCTCCCCTAGATTCCTTCTCTTTTCGCCTCCTTTGTCCTCATTTTATTCCATATTCCCCTTACCTCCAACTCCTGTCTGTCCTCTCTCCACTTTCTCTCTCCTCTTTTCCTCCCCCTTCTCTTTCTTCCTTCCCTTTGCCTCCCTCTCCTTACTGTCCTTCCTCCGCCTTCTCCTCTCTCTCCCTTCCCTCCCCTCCTCCTCTTTCTTCCTCCCCTTGCCTCCCTCTCCTTTCTGTCCTAGCTCCCACCCCAAGCCTTCGACCATCTGCAGGCGATCACGGTGCATAGGTTCTGCCTGATGGAGATCTCAGTATGTTTGCAATGTTGCGTATGCCGATGCAACGAACATCAAAACTCTTCAAGTGATTGTTAT
>NC_051410.1:29600547-29601237 GCF_015228065.2 Penaeus monodon
ATTTCTAAAATATATTACTAAAAAGGGAACAACCAACGTCAAAGATCTGGTTCTTGCACGAATTGTTTTGCCTTCAACAACTGAATTAAAGCGCTGATCCCAAGTTCATAACCTTTGATCGGTGTTTGGCATGTTGGCTTTGTCAACACCGCGCGCATGTGGTCGCTCACACACACTGTCCCCATTCCGTAACCTGTCCTTCCTCTTCTCATGCTGACTTTTCAGTTTGCATCTTCGAGTCTTACCTTCATAGTCTTCTGTGTCGCCCTGTTTCTTCTTTCATTATTCTTGTTTTGTTTTTTTCATTACTGTTTTATATATTCTTAAGATGTAAAAAAGCAAAGCAAAGTAGTTTATAACAAGTTATAACAAGTTATTTAAGTGTATCTCGGTGGCATTGTGATAACGACGCATATTGGCTGCAGCGAAATAAAGTGTCCGCTTTATTCATTACCCTGTACCCTCCGGCTGCAGTTCCAACTTGTCTACATGTATTTCCAACTTTCTTTTGTGTTGATAAATCACTATGCACACTTGTCTAATGTGGTTATCAAGTGTTCTCTTACCTACGTTGCTATACATACATTGTTGTCACTGGACACCCACGTCCTTCCTTCACCCACACGTACAGTCCTTCACAGATACGTACACATGATCACTGTATAATGTGTTTGATCTTTCTGTTTATTA
>NC_051410.1:29601334-29601798 GCF_015228065.2 Penaeus monodon
ATTCCCCTCTCGCTTTCCTTTCTCTTCCTCCCCTCCCCTCCGTTCTCTTTCTGTAATTATCTATTTATCTCTCTCACTTCTCTCTTTTATTATATAATTTTGTCTTTAAGCCTTTTCTTCCACCTGTCTTTTCTCCTTCTCTCTTTCTTCTCTATCCTCTCCCTCGCCTCATTCCCCTTCGTTCTCTCACCTTCCTCACATATTCCATCATTTCAAGCGTATACCCACCTGTGCACTTAGATGGCAACACTTCCTGGATCCTTATCACTGGGCAGACAGCTGGACACGGCTGTCACAACAACCTTAGTAACGCTGCCTCTGAATCATGATTCCGCCTCTCCTTTGGACCAGCTCAGGATCGCGTCGGGCCAGCTCCCTCGCGCTTTTAACTCAATTCTGAATCATGCAGTCTTGCTTTTTTCTTTGTATTTCTATATTTAGGAGTCAGGGCGGACGAACTTCTA
>NC_051410.1:29602754-29602857 GCF_015228065.2 Penaeus monodon
TTCGTATCGCATTTTGAAAGTATCCAGTGACGTTGTGAGCATGTTGATATTACTAGATAAGTTTAACTATACTAGGAGAGCTTAACAGTATTCTCCCCGCTAA
>NC_051410.1:29603138-29603626 GCF_015228065.2 Penaeus monodon
AATTAGAACTTTGCCAAGTGAATAATATATAACGCAATTATCATGCTTAATTTCATGGTTATATATGTACAAGTACCCTCTCGTGTCTCTTGCCAGATAAACACAACATTATGTAGCGCGATATCCCGTCTGCTAATGAATACGAATACTTTTAACTTGAATGTTTTAAAAATTTATATCCTTGAAGTTGATTGTCGAGACTTTCTGAATCAATATTAGTCTTTCGTTGTTGTTTCTCTAAATGTTTTGGAAAATGTATCAGCTGATATCGTCCGGGTCTAAGAAACACTTACAAAGCACAAATCTATACGAATGTTCTGAAATCCAACAAAATACGTCTATTTATTTAGAACATGAATTCCCTATCCGGTTCACAAACAAAATACAAGCATTTTGTTTTCTTGACGTCAGCCAATCGATCCATCAATTTCATAAGGAACGGGTCAGGAATATTCTAATAACACTGTGTAACACATGACTGACTTAGC
>NC_051410.1:29603656-29603862 GCF_015228065.2 Penaeus monodon
CAGGGCGGAGGGCGCAATGTATGACCTCTCCGGCCTTATATGGAATGCTCTTGTAAATTTTTGGTAAATAAAATCTTTCTTTAAGAACAAATATACACACAAATAAAATAAAGACAATTAATACGACAAAAAAAATACATTCTAACTGCCAGAAAAAAATCTAAAACACCTTTATTGAACTAATATCATAAATAAACCTTCTTTGT
>NC_051410.1:29603880-29604187 GCF_015228065.2 Penaeus monodon
TACATTTTATTTAACACATTTGACCTAAACTTCACCTTGCCTTCTCACATTCTTCCTTCTTCCTCCCCGAACTTCCCCTCTCCCCCCTGCCTCTTAAGTCCTCCAAAACCGGTGTCGCGGGTCATCTGCTGCCCAGTAATCAGTGCCGGGGCCGTTGCCAACAGCAGCTTCATCGCACTCCCGGCATCGTGCTCAAGAGAAACATCAGTGTCACCAACATCATGATCTTCCTGACTTATATTCGGGGCATCGATATGTGTACATCTTCTTCTGTCTGTTCTCCTCTCTTTTCTTTTTTTTGCCTCTC
>NC_051410.1:29606835-29607200 GCF_015228065.2 Penaeus monodon
TCAGTGATCTATAATCTACAAAGCAGCTGAGACAATCAGCCATAGCCCTACCCTATTTAGCGTCCTCCGTCGCTCACATAGCAACACTGGCGCCATGCTGAGTGAAGCCTTATCTGCTAAGTGGGTGATATATGCATCATAGTTCATGATGGATTTAGGTTTCAGACACCTCGGCAATTTTTACCAAATGAACGCCAAATGCGCACCAATTAAGTATGGCGGTTGGGCTTATTTCATCTATTTCGAAAACGTAGATATTTGCATATTGGTATATTCTTATTCAAGTTTCTTATATTATTTATGTCTGTCTCTATCCATATCTCTCTCCCGATCTACCTATCTACTTGCATATGTCTGTCCATCTA
>NC_051410.1:29607398-29607579 GCF_015228065.2 Penaeus monodon
TGCGTGTTTATAAACTTGTATATGCATATATTTGCACTTTTACCAACATATGCGTTGATGTAAAGTGTATGGTGTTGCTCCTTTAGTGCCCTCAGTGAGAAGATATCATGACAATTACTATGATAATGTTTGCCATCCTCAAAGTAACCCTTATCTTTAAACACATTACGTTTCTTTTCTT
>NC_051410.1:29607976-29609075 GCF_015228065.2 Penaeus monodon
TAACCCTTTGTTTTCTTGTAACAGTATATAACAAGGACTTCAAAAGGAATATTGATAAAAGGCAGTAATAGCGGTTATGAATGCAATAACCTTAGTAATGACGATAGAAAGATAACAGACAATGAAACTGAATAACAGCGAAAGAAATATTTTTTGCAATATATTATCATAATGTGAATGTAATCATGCAAATGAAATATTACTTGTTTCATTATATTCACTTTTTTATGAAAATGAATATGTATTTTTTCTAAATCAATAATGGAAAAAAATATTAAATATTACCTTAATTTTCTATTTAAGTTTAATATCAGCGATCATTGCATCTAACAACCCTGCAAGCCCATAACCATTTTGAAATTAGCGAATGGTAAGTAGTCACGATTGCCAGTGGACATTATATAGCACTACGAAACAACAGTAGCAGCTCTTATCTCGTCCTTTGTGTGAAGAAGTGGCACAGTAGCCTCGGGCGTGGCGTGGCAAGGGGGAAGGGGCAGCAGACGAAGGCCCAGAATCACGCACGCACGCCCGGGAGAGGCCCCATTAGGTTGGTCGGAACGTGTCAGAATCTCGACTCCTTACATTATGTTGCCTCGAATTTTCTATTTTTAGAGGAGTTTCTTTTAGCTTGAAGTTGTCTGCATACCATGTGGATATGATAGCCTATCGGTATAGAGAATATTAAGCCTATTTAACCGCCATGAACAATTTGATCACCGAAACATGCGAAAGATCAATAAACAGAAAGAGAGAATAAGAGCGATTTACTTGTTTGAAGTATTGCAATAGGAAAGTAAATTAGCTGAAGGAGTATCTACTGTGCATCCCAAGGGAGCCATTAGCGAACTCCAAAACAGTCGTCTACAAGTCGCCCACCAAGATCGTGCGCTCGTTCTCCGATGATATAAGCCTGACACTGATATAACGACTCATGTGATGGGCAGTTTCTCGTCAACTGTAATAACTAAGCATGTACTGTATGTTTATGCTGGGGTTCATATTTGAGCATTATGTCCATCTGCGATGCATACGGAGCTCATATTAAGACTTACTTCGTTTGGACAATTTCGCAACGTTTAATTCCATTTTCTTTTAA
>NC_051410.1:29609752-29610296 GCF_015228065.2 Penaeus monodon
AAGCTATAGGGAGGATGTTGTAAATGGACCTGACAGATTGGAGCACTGCAAGAGTACAGCAGGGAAATCAAAATGAGATAACCCTTATGAAGTCCATAAAAGTCTATTCTAGCGACAGTAGGCTATAGTAAACATCCATTTTGTAGTATGTGTAGGATTTGTTTTGAAGGCGAAGCCAAACACACATCATCGCTGACTGTGCGCATCATTACCCTACACACTGCCGGTTAACTAATAATTCTAGACCATATTAATCTTTAGTCCATTTTTTATACTATTAATGATGAGATTAATTTCAGTCGAATAAGATAAGCACTAATATATACCTTTACCGGCATGTACATTACTATCCATCAGGCCAAACAAGTTGCTATCTCTGCTGTAAATGTGTATGAATCTATCTATCTATTGATTTGGATCTGACTTCCCCTGCATTGTATGTTTTTAATTATATTCGAGAATTAAAACTACTTTTCCGAGCTTGCTTGGGATAGAAAATAACACTGACTGAAAAGGGAAAACGAGGTAGAAAAATGTGATTATG
>NC_051410.1:29610336-29610639 GCF_015228065.2 Penaeus monodon
CAGTGAATCCTTGAAGCTTTCTCTATTAAGGATCGCCTTTTGATAGAACACACTTTAATGTTCCTTCACGACAAGCTACTATGACGTCGGCACTAATTCGTGGGTGCCACCATAACAGAATGCCTAGCACGAATCCAGTGCTGTGTACATCTACAGATCCCTCTCTATAGCAGCAAATGAGATAGTCGATTGAAAGCCAAATTCATCGTCCTAAGGAAGGCTGATCCCCTGTAGCGGCGAGGTTTGGCAGGGGGATCAGGGAGGGCCGTGTGGGTGGCGCGTGCCCGTTAGCCAGTCACGCCC
>NC_051410.1:29610702-29611049 GCF_015228065.2 Penaeus monodon
ACATACCAGGCCATTATCCCTCCCCAAGACGAGGTTTTGTTCTTCCTTATTTTAGTCTTCCTTTTCTTGTTCGGTTCTCGCCCCCTGCTTCCGGGAGCGCCCCTCTGCAGACAGCAATGTCCTTCGACGGGCCAGAGGGGAGAGGGACGTCGCGCACACATCCCCGAAGTACGCTTTCTCTGGCCTTCGCTCTCGTCGACACAAAGAGAAGCACGGCATAACGGATGCCACTAGTCTACATCAAGGACTCAAATACAAGTCATTCATCTATGCAAAGCCAATCCCGGAGTTACCACGGCTTCCAAATTTGAATATGACTTGGTTATTTCCATTTTGAACTCACAGCT
>NC_051410.1:29611084-29611195 GCF_015228065.2 Penaeus monodon
TCGTGGAAGTTTGGGGCAGAGAAGGGGAAGGACGTGGAAGTGTGGGTGTATCCGTGTCTGGTGGACTGACGTGGGTAGGTGTCGCGTGCCCACAGTGTCCCTTCCTTGCCC
>NC_051410.1:29612289-29612522 GCF_015228065.2 Penaeus monodon
GCCTTTTATTTACTCACCTTTTTCGTTCCTTCTCGACACCTCATTTACTTCTATTCCTTGTATTTCTCTCTCTCCCTCCCTCCTAATTTCCTCTCTTCCTTTACGCTTTTGGTGTTTCCATCAAGCGTGACTCACCTGTCTCCTCTTTACCTGCCCACACTCTCTCGGCTTCCTATCAGGACCTCAGCGCGCTTTTGTCTCGGCTTTTTTGTCTCTGTTATTTTTATAGCTTG
>NC_051410.1:29613221-29613910 GCF_015228065.2 Penaeus monodon
GCAAGTGAATATATAGCATGTATATAATTTCACGTAGCAGAGGCACTTCGGTTTTCTCTCGAGATTCGCTATTTATTTATCCCGTTTCGCTGTACTTCCTTTATCTCGAGATCTTCTCTCCCGGAGTTCTCCTCTCTTGGCCCCTTGGCTCCTGTCTCCAACGTCGCCTCTGCGCAGATTTCAAGAATTTTCACAACTCTTTCGAGAGTGCCACGGATCTGCCTCATGATTCGCTGCTCGCTCGTGGATGCGCCTGGTTACACACCGATTTTCTTCTCTCACACTTGGTTCATCTACAAATGAGGCTGTGTTTGCAGTCCCACCAGCGATTACCAGCTTTTCGTTGAATTAATAATGCGGAAAATGGTGTTAAGAATTGGTCACAATCAACACTCGAACCCGTAGTGTTCTCTTAACTTTCTCACTATGGTTGTTGGTGGACTAAATCCTTTATCACTAAGTCGTAAATTCTTCCCACGCACATTTACTTGTCTTTTTTTAGGGGGCTCCCACAAGCACCAGAGAGCCACCCACCGCTCAGGCACAGCGGGAGACGGAGAGGCAGGGAAATGGACGGAGGGATACATACAGTTTACCCTATCATAAATAGGTAAATTTGTCTACTTGTGTATTTATTTATACATCTTATTATGAATAGGTTAATGTTTATTCATGTATCTATCTCCATT
>NC_051410.1:29617578-29618053 GCF_015228065.2 Penaeus monodon
TAGCAGCGCGACCGGGTCCTTCTTAACCAAGTGTAACAAAATTTGTGTGACTCCTTCAGGAGCGGGACGACCTCTAGCGGGGAGTGTAAAGGGGCCGGGGAGAGGGGGGGGGGGTCGGAGAGAGTGAGTGGACAAGAGGAGAGAATTAGAAGAAGAAAAAAAACGGAAAGTAAGGAATATTTCGCAAAACCTTTCGAGTTATTCTTCGGGAAAAAGAGATATACAGTTGTCGGTGAGAAATGTTACGAAAGCAAGCTCTTTTCCATTTTTGAAAGGATCTCTGGCTAGCATGAGCTTCAGTGTAAAAATACCTCCAAGAACACGAGCCACGTTAGAAGCCCAGCCCAGCGAACGGCAATAGTTATCGCTAAAGAAAAAAGGACAGAAAAATCGCCCATCAGGCCGAGGTTCCAATGGCGCCCCACTCCAAGGAGAGAGTGAGAGAAAGGGGACGCAGTATTTTGGCAAGGGCCGC
>NC_051410.1:29618143-29618340 GCF_015228065.2 Penaeus monodon
TTGGACGAGGTCTCCGCCGCCGCTCCGGGAGTGTAAGCACCCGCGCTCGGCTCTGATGAGAAATCCAGGCGTTCCTCTGGCCGTGTGCGTCACTGTGTGCGTAAATTCGTGTGTACGTGTGCGCTCCAGGGTGTTATTTGCTATTGTTTGCTTCTTAGAATAAATACGCATGAATGCCTAGTACCGTTAATGAACAT
>NC_051410.1:29618592-29619228 GCF_015228065.2 Penaeus monodon
ATGTGTTTTAACATCTGCTTTTGTTTCGGTATGTAAACGTATCCTCTTCTGATTGTATTTCAACGCAACGAATTGTATTTTCAAATCATTTGTTGAATCATCTGGTGAAGCAGCCGGCACTGCAGCCAATAGCATCAGACTGTAGCAATCAGAAAAAAAAGACCGATGTCGGTTCTGTGGAGGCCATGCTAAGCCCTCTTGACGTCACTCCTGACGTCATAAAAGGCAACGTCGGC
Organism: Penaeus monodon; assembly: GCF_015228065.2. Taxonomy (NCBI): domain Eukaryota; kingdom Metazoa; phylum Arthropoda; class Malacostraca; order Decapoda; family Penaeidae; genus Penaeus; species Penaeus monodon. The sequence continues at coordinate 29,618,829 of NC_051410.1, forward strand.
TGCTAATGCGCGGTCTTCAAGATGGCGATGAGAGCGTCCGGATTGTTGCACATTAAATATGCTGTTGCATATCACCGTCAAGATATTTAAAAGTCTCGAGCTGCTTTGTAAGCTCAGTCGTTTAGCTACTTTTAGCAATCAGAAAGATCTATGGTTCGTTAATTCTTTCAGCTTTCAATAAGTGTTAGATAATAGTCCTGTTAATTAGTATTGCCGTCAATCAATGATAACTGCAATCATCATTATGGTACCAAATACATCTATATCAGTTTTAAAACATAAATAATCAATAAAACCAAACACAACTGTTATTACAATCAGAGACGCTTGATAGAAGATAAATGTTGCTCACTAAGTGCGTGATTATATCAATATCTGCTTTTTTTTCTTAAAAAAAAAG
>NC_051410.1:29620152-29620477 GCF_015228065.2 Penaeus monodon
GTGTTTCCTCTCTCACATTCCTCGTCCCATTTCATTGTTCCGGTCCTCCCTCCGTGCGCTTCCGCCGCCAACGCCGCAAGCCCTCCTCTGCCTCCATCTGTCTCCGCCCACGCCTTTCGCTGAGGGAATTCTCCGGCTTTCGCGAACGGACGAATCCATCACTCGTGTAACCTGATTATCCAATTTGAGATGTACGAAGGTGAAAGGATAAGGAAAGGAAGAAAAAGGGATATTATGGTTTTCTCTTTTGTATGAATATTTCAGTTTCGAAGGGAAGAAATCGGTCTTGGCAGAGTGCCGTCATTTTTAGTTTGAATTTGATGAT
>NC_051410.1:29621114-29621520 GCF_015228065.2 Penaeus monodon
TTTCATTAACCCCTGTCCATTACTCGGAAATGTTACATATTACTTATCCATGAGTCACTGTTATTCATACAAAGGTTTTCATGAACCCATGGTACGGTAGGGATTGTACAGTACATCTCTAGCCAGCCTTTTTTTCCACCCCGAAAAAATATTGTGTGCCATAACAATACCAATTTAGTGGAACCGTTTGCAGGGAAGCGAACGACGTGGGTTTTATCACTCAGCAACCCAGGGAAAGTGAGGATGCGGGTCATGATCATCACGTGACCTGTTCAGACCGAAGACAAGGTCAAGACTGATCGAAGCCTCGCCTGATCTGTGTTTTGGGTATTTTCTGGTAAGTTATTGGATCTCTTTAGCTGCAACAGTGTTTCGTCTCCAGTCAATATCTCAAAATGGATTATGC
>NC_051410.1:29621887-29622042 GCF_015228065.2 Penaeus monodon
TCAGTTATATATTTTCTAATTCAAACGCACATCCTTCCAGGAAACTGATATTGTATTCACTTGTCGTCCATGCAGATAGCTGGCATGAATTCACAAGGGAAACTGCCTTTAGGGAAAATGATGTATGATCTATCATTCTAAATCGGGTACAAAAA
>NC_051410.1:29622507-29622983 GCF_015228065.2 Penaeus monodon
GTATCCTTCGGGAAATGCACCTGACATCGCCGTCGCGAGCTGTCTCATGTCAACAACGAAGCAGAGCAAAAAAACAAAACATGATGCATGAACCAGATCGTATTTCTATGGCGGCTACAGTCACATTATTTTTTTGCCACAAGCTAAACAAAATCTCAACCACTGTAGGAAAAGCAACACGGGTTCAGTTTACACTTTTTCTTCCATCGTGTGCTATAAAGGTCGCACTCGTGTCGGCCATAAAGGTCTGTCTCGCGTGATAAAAAGGTCTGGGGGCCGGCGGGCACAAGGTCCGGCCGAAAGAGCGATTTGACCGCGGGTGATTCAACGAAGATCGGAAATTATGGACTTTGAATGACTAAATTAGAAGGCAGAGGCGGCCTCAGATTTTAATTATTCTGGTAATGTTAGATGTCGTTCTGCCTTTTTTTGTGTCAATCTATCTCCGTCTCGATCAGACATTTTTTCTTCTTCTT
>NC_051410.1:29624190-29624347 GCF_015228065.2 Penaeus monodon
AACTGTCGACTTCCTTTTTTTTCAGTTCGTTGAGAGTATATGTGTAAGTTTCATGTTGCCATCAAGGAGTCTAGTTTTTACCGAATCGTTGCTCCTTTAGAGTTCCATTTAATATTCATACATTGAAAAAGACCGAGAGACAGGACGAAAGAGAAAG
>NC_051410.1:29625372-29626311 GCF_015228065.2 Penaeus monodon
TCGATGATGATGGCGCCGGGTGTATCCTTCCTTTTCACAAGAAACTCCACGCATTTGCTCCTCTTGTTCCCTGTCGTGGAGGAGCGGCAATGAAAGGGCAATTTTAATGCCGTCCGGCTTATGTAAGTGATCCGGGAAAGCACGATCCCGAGCTTATTCTTTTTCTCCGTGGTTATTTTCCTTTGTCTCCGTTTTTCTTTCAGTCGCGGCGTGATCAAAGGGCGCCGTGACCGCCAGTGGCAGACGCGCGGCGTAAGCGAGCGGCGAGCACGTCCGTCTGCCCCAGGTGAGTCACTCGGCGCCACCGGGCTGACCCGACCCGGAGGCGCCGTTAATTCTCCGCCAGGAAATCTGTGATGATCGATTGCTTCCGTTGGAGCGCGTCGTCGGTAAATGAGTGTACGTCGGATCAGCGGCGGCGGTGCTGGTGGCATGAGCGGGGGCGCTGGCCGGGACTTCATGGCGACTGCACTTCGGGTGCCTTCGACCCCGCCTTCCTTCGCCTCCCTCCTTCCTTTGCCTCTCTCCTTCCTTCCTTCGACTCTCTCCTCCCTTCGCATCCCTCCCTCTCCCCTCTGCCTTTTCCCCTTGCGGCTCCCTCCCCCCTTTTCCCTTCTTCTCACGAACGTATTCCTATCGGCTCTTGGGTCACGTGGTCTAGTCCAAGGCGAGATGCGTGACATTGCTGTACAAACCGCCAATTACAGTGCTGGGCATGTTGGCACTTTCGGAATTTCAGATTTTGAACAAATTCCATCTCCTTGAAGAATTATCAAATATGTTTTACTATACGACCCCTCGATGAAACGCAGATTGATATGATCACGGCGATTTTGTGTATGGGGACAAAATTGATTGGTAGATTAGGTTTACTTCCTGGTGCAAATGTAAGTCACTGGCGCCATACTTCTGGACCATCTCAATTTTGCCTTGTTATAC
>NC_051410.1:29626346-29627024 GCF_015228065.2 Penaeus monodon
TATGATTGACTCCAGAATGCGAACGATGATTAAAAGTTATCAAGCTATTTCTGAAAAGTTGTAATCTTTCGGTGGAAAATTAGAGAATAATGCCATTCGCCCTCAGCTCCGTAATTAGCCACACGATACTCAGCATGTGACGCGAGTTCTTATTCATCACGGAAAAAATACCATCTCGGTGGCGCCCTGAAGGCTGTAGCGGCGCCGATCCCGAGGGTAAGGACCTTCTGGTGCCTGGGGCGGTCTGTGGCTCCTCGCCCCTTCATTCCCTTATTTCAGTGGCCTTTTTTATGATTGGTTTGTGCAAATCTTAGGACAACTGGCCATTGCTTTGTTCCTTTGCTTGTTTGCTTTTATCAAGTGTTTGCTAAACTATCTAGATCGGTTTTCTTCTCTTATTCGTATCATGTTCTTGTCGATTCGTCACGAACACGATGCTTGATTTCGGCACGTGACTCCAAAGGCATCTAATACATAAGAAGTTTACCAAATGAGGATCATGAACATACTATACTATTCCCCTCCACATAAGTAAATAGAAATATCGAATTTACATTTTCTGCTATATGTGATTAACCTTTCGTATACACTTTTTTCTCTTCTTCTGTGCATTTCTGAAGTCCCTAACCGTGCCGGGGTCCTGACAACCTTCTCCACAGAGGCTACTACCCTATATTG
>NC_051410.1:29627659-29628112 GCF_015228065.2 Penaeus monodon
TGCCCTGCTTACCGGTCCTCAGAGACGCATAAACCCCCCAAATACACTCGTCACTTGCTTACATCCTCTTGCCCTCTGAGTAGCCATGTCAACAGCAAGAAGCGAGCAAGAGTTAAGATTCGACACAGATGGCGCTATTCTCCACGACGGGGTATCATGCGCGTTTAACTTACCGAGGAGTGCATGTGTGCATGGCGATGCAGTTGTGGTCGGCGCTGATGCAACTATAAGAGCGGGACCAAAGCCTACACATGGTCTCAACGACTTCATGACACGAAAGCTTAACAAAGCAGTGCTTCGTAACGATGTGGTTTCTCAGGGGGCTGAAATAAAGGGATATTTTTTATGAACGTACATGAATAGATAGATCGAAAATGAAGTATTAAGAGTGCACATGAGTTCAAAACTTTGATAGATAAGAATGAATTAAAACAAGCAAAATGAACTGATGGT
>NC_051410.1:29628150-29628394 GCF_015228065.2 Penaeus monodon
ACAAATCAGTGGATAACGAACGCAATAATGTGCGGGTTAATAGGGAAAGTAAATATATACAACGTAACTGACTAATCGCTTAATTCTAATCCATTATAACAGCAACAGCCAATTAATACCTCAGATTCGCTAATAATGACTCATTCTTCAACACCATTGGTAAGTTTAACAGTAATAGCGACAGCATTTAATATGGCCGTAATATTTCTAGCAAGAAAAAGACTTGTAATAATCTATTAGGTAT
>NC_051410.1:29632863-29633005 GCF_015228065.2 Penaeus monodon
AGAGATGACAAAGTATTATTAAACTTTAAAATCAACAATCTAAGATACACACTAATATAAACGTTAGATGTTAAAAGAACCCCACCCATGGACCCCAGGTTACTACCTGCTCCTCCTTGGGCCTCCAAAGTTCAGCTTTTAA
>NC_051410.1:29633467-29633620 GCF_015228065.2 Penaeus monodon
GGTTTGCAAATTGTATGATTCATTTTTTTTTTAATAACTAATCATCAAATTTGATAAGATAACAGATATAAATAAACGAAAACTGATAGAAAGGCGTCAGTTATGATAGAACCTTTACTGCCCTTTTCTCCTCTTTCCTGTTTAAATTAGGCC
>NC_051410.1:29633700-29634154 GCF_015228065.2 Penaeus monodon
CTTTCGCACCGACTCGAAATGTCACGTATGCCCACACTTGAGGTGACTCACGCGCCGGCCAATTACCTCCGTACCCAAAGTCCAAACACAAACAGATTACAACGAGAACATTCGAGTCTGACCCCCCCCCCCCCATCCTTCCCCGCTTCTCTTGGCCCCCGGTCGGTCCCGAGCAGCGGAAGCGTGGCACTTTCCTTTATTAGTGGCAAAATGGAATTATACAGAGACAGACTTGTCATTAGAGCCACGCACGGCCTCGCCTTGTCATTTACATAGTCAAGCATTTTGACCACAAGGCTGAGGAGTCCCCCTGCGTGCGCTTCCATGGCGTCAGGAAGTCCGGAGGGATGGTGCGCGGTGAGGGCGCCCGGGAGGCACCTGTGTGCATCCCCGTGCTAGGGGGGTGTGAGAGTGACTGTGAGTGAATGGGCGCGAGCATGTGTGCTTATGTAAA
>NC_051410.1:29634318-29634570 GCF_015228065.2 Penaeus monodon
ACGTGTGCGTTCATGTACGTCCATGTGTGTTGAGGCTAGCCAATATAAAATAGCGTGACCACTTTACGTTTTTATTGAACGTATATCTCTATACCTTATTTTAGTGAAGCGATCTCCATGAAATATGAGAAATGTGCATCTACGTGTTCCTGTATGCGTCGTCACGTATGAGAATCTGAAAGGGATTAATAAATTTGCACTGTAAGTTTGAAACCAAAATATCCGTATTGTTTAATTTGCCAATGTCTTAGA
>NC_051410.1:29636065-29636153 GCF_015228065.2 Penaeus monodon
GCTCTCTAACGCAATACGTTTTCTAAATTATACAATTTAGAAAGAAAACCTATTTTTTATGGGTAACTGCTGTAAGTTATGACACAAG
>NC_051410.1:29636215-29636728 GCF_015228065.2 Penaeus monodon
TGTCTATATCATAGCTGCTTCTAGAATAATTTTACATTCAAATAACATCAACTTCTGAGCACAACCTTTGTGCACGAAACACACCTACATATTTTCCCTTTCGATCGGTTCATCTTTAGGCTACTGAATAGTGTTGATCTATACACTTTTATTGTTAAAATTATATGAAGAAGAAACCATAAAATCCACCGCGCGGATTTGATAAGCACATTTAATCGTGTTCTTATGTCAAACATACTGCATTTGTCTATAGGCTTGAAGAACTAAAATAAATCCCCATGTACTCAACTACCTTTTTTCGTTAAAAAAAAATGGTATTCATACACGTCAAGATGAGCTCTGTGCATGAATGAATCTATATGAGATATGTGTCTGGAATGAATGAGTCTAATCTCATCCAATGTGCGCTCAGAGGAAATTGTTAATCCCCTATACAAAAAATGAAAGGTATAATTCAGTTACGTAAATACTTAGATGGTATACTTAAAGAAGGTGTATTATTCTATAGGTATG
>NC_051410.1:29636780-29637499 GCF_015228065.2 Penaeus monodon
CATCCCAGACAGCATTTGATGCACCTAAAGTTCCTTCTTCAGAAAAGTCTGAGATCTCACACAATCATTCCTGAAATAACAATTTTGGAGTTAAACTACCCCTTTTGAATTGGATTTTGTTTTACGCATTGAATCATACTGAATTCTTTTTAATAATCAGGGCTTTGCTGCAGTGCTAATATACGGGTTGTATACCTGGCATTAGTTCAAAACATTTGATATTTGTCACAAGTAGGTGGTAATAACACCGTATGGAAGCTTAAATTAAATTTAATGAATGTCTGCAGACACATGCGTTTTTTTACATCCGCTGAACATGAAAACCGGAATTAGGTGGGCTTGTTTCCCTACAATAGGCCATCATGATAATATATAAGGTCTGCGAGACATCTCCAGACTTGTCTATTCACAGCAAGGTGCGATTACCTTTTTTCAGCCATGAGTCAAACCACCCGGAGTGTTTTCTTTACGAGCCAACTACTCTCGTGAATCCGTCTAATTGAGTCTCTGAAGAAATTATATGGGCAGCCCTTGTGTCGCCTCTCAAAGGCTCTCCTGCCACGCGTCCCGCCTCTGTTCTCTGTTCTTATCAGTTTATCGCTCTTCGTCGTTATTTGCCGTCATCTGATTCGGCGCCTCTGCGAATCCTTTGTTTCTAGTCAGACATGAGCCAGACAGTTCGAGACCTGCGTCTGACTGTCTTATCCAGGAAATAAATA
>NC_051410.1:29637744-29638229 GCF_015228065.2 Penaeus monodon
AGGGAAAATGGGTATCCCCTATCCACCGGGAATGTGGTAAAGAAATGTGCTAATGCTGTAGATAATGGTGTACTGTTTTACATATACCCTGACGTCACGGTTGGGAAATAGCCGCAGCAAACCCTCTTTAAAACTAAAGCTTATGTGACGAACCAGTTTATCTGTGGCTGTCGTGATTTCAGTCCTACCTTCACGTTCACGGACACAGTTAATGTCTTTTCTCGTGCTATATGGGGATATCATATACCTTCGAGTATATATAATACCATTCTTCCTTGTATCAACACTGAATTTCGCAGCTTATTCTCTTTGATTTCTCTTTAACTTCCGTATATGACTCATGTGACAGACACGCTTGATTCATCCATTTCAATTTATTCTTAATTTTTTTGCGTTTTCTTGAAATTACTTTTTCTTTCGAGGTCAAATGTAACACCAAAAGGGTAGCTGATGTTAAAGGGGTCCGCTCGATCGAGTTTCAGCAA
>NC_051410.1:29641281-29641623 GCF_015228065.2 Penaeus monodon
TAACGGTGACGAGGCTCGTTTTAAAGGTCATTGTGTCACCCATAATTATCACCTTGTTCCCACCGGGCGCTGGTTTGGAACCAACGTGGAGGCTGGCTCGGCTTGGGGTGCATGGCAACCATGCCACCAAGCCAAGCCTGGCTTCACATGGCTTCCCTAACCAGCGCTCGGCGGGAACCAAGGTGGCAAGTATGGTTGACCGCGGAGGCGTTGATTTTGGAACCAACGTTGAGCCCATGACGAAGCCACATGGAGCCCACGAGGAAGCCACATGGAGCCCACGAGGAAATCACGTGGAGCCCACACAGAAGCCACATGGAGCTTATATGTTTATTGGCCTGC
>NC_051410.1:29642227-29642321 GCF_015228065.2 Penaeus monodon
GGGGGCACTACTAGAACACCGGTCACCATCCAGGAAAATATTTTTTTGGTTTCATTTCCCGAAAATCACATAATTTTTAGAATCTTGATGAATT
>NC_051410.1:29643037-29643301 GCF_015228065.2 Penaeus monodon
TATTGTTTACCTTTTCCCATAGATCATCATTGTTTCTAAACACTGCAGGCCATTCGCAAAATAACAGCATATTCTTGGCCATCCAGGACTTGACAATCTTTTCAGTGTGGCAAGGAGCATTGTCCTGCTGGGATACTGCTTCACTATCCTCAGAATAGTGGATTGCAGATAGAACTGCACAGAAGACTTTAATGCAATAGTCTCCGTTAACTGTGCCATTGCTTTTGTACAATCGGTTAATACCTTTGCTTGCAGCCCCACCAT
>NC_051410.1:29643439-29643704 GCF_015228065.2 Penaeus monodon
CTTCCTTGCCTTTTCAGTCAATAATGGCTTCTTCTTGGCTCTACAATACTTTAAACCATTTTCCAAAAAGCTTCTCCTCAATATCCTTCCACTCTAAGTCTATGTCAAAATTATTCTTGAACTCACAGGCTAATGTCTTCCTTTCATCTCGTAAGGCAACCTTTATAATGACTCTCTTTTTGTTGTCTTCTTTTTCCTGCCTCTGCTTTCCCTGTCTTTCACTGTTCTTGTTTCTTTGTGCTTATTTATCTCCTGCACATTAGAC
>NC_051410.1:29643761-29644284 GCF_015228065.2 Penaeus monodon
GCACAGTAGACCTTGCTACTTTCATTCTTTCGGCAATTTTACTACACTGTAGCCTTCTTCGTGGCGAACACCGACTCTCATCCTGTCTTCCATGCTCAGTCTAGGACCAGGGGGCATACTCTAGAACATGGAAAAATCAACTTCAATTTGGGCAATCTTTTCAAATATTGTTTTTCATTAGTATGTTATTAGATTGCAAAAAATATGTAATGAATCTGCTTGAAAAATCATTTACTCACCAAAGTAATTGGGAAAAAAATGCAAAACTGGTGAAAATATGATGAAAAATGCGATCAGTTGGTCAGGCAACGATTGTTTGAAGTAAGAAAGCAACAGGAAACACGATCAAAGCAAGGATAGACAAAAGAGGGACTTTTTAGCAAAGCCTTTTCCACGCTAATCTACCTGAAACTTTCAATGATGCTTATTGCATTTTATGTTCAATTCAAAACAAATTCATCGAAACATTGAAGCTGATGATAAAAACTTTCTTAACAAATTTATGGTTATATTTCATTCATTG
>NC_051410.1:29644337-29645683 GCF_015228065.2 Penaeus monodon
TATGGAAAAATAATATTTATATTTTAGCCGAAAAAAACGAGGTACCCTATAACTATGTAGTTTTAGCCTTTAAAATCGTCATTAATTTTACGTCATCTGAATCAGTAACCAATTACTTGAATTGTATTTAAATTATTCTGTTTTTTAATAAAGAACTCAAAATCACATCTTACTGGCCAAACGCAAATGTTTTCTGCGACAGGGGATCGAAAGAAAAATCCTTGACCTTTGGACTGACTGGGTTGGACCACTTCAACAGACTTGTGGCCAGATTGCTTTCCCTTTAAGAACATGCAATGAAGTTAGACTTTGTCTTTGTCCATGGAGGAGGAAATACATTTCACCCAGCCTTAGGGAAATCCAATGGTATTAATCTTCTTTATTAGATTAGCGAAGCAATAATTTATAAAGTTTTAATGCTGGTTTTGAGTTTATAATCTTGGTGATCCTTTGTTCATCTGTTGGGTATCCCAAATAATAGAAAGCTCTTTTCAGTCTGAAATTTCCCGACGGTCTATGGGAAATGATGGATTCTCACTTGAATCACCCGGTGATAAAACCACATAGCCCTAGTTTGTTGTCATGTTCTTAACTGATTTTGAATCAGAATTAAGTTTTTCACATCAGTTTTACTTTGTGTGATGCACATTAGTAACCGTCTTTTAGCCTCCAAACCTTAATAAATGGCTTTGGGCCCTCAAATCAAGGTATTGGGTAAAGGTTTAGGTGTGGATTTGTCCCGTTGCCTCCTACGATCCACGAACACGAGTCAAGCTCATGAAACGCCAAGCACGGTGTGGGTTTGTGTCAGCTTGAGTGTGGGAAATTTAGTTGACAAACCCAATTATTAAAGCTTGGTGGCTGAATAAGCGTTATTTGAGACGATACGTTATTCCGACCACGTATAATACACATTGTGTGTGTGGTTCAAGGAGAAGAGAGAGAAGGAGGAGAGGAGTGCGGACGCTAGCCTTGATAGGCTGGGACTGAAACATAGCAGAACAGTCTGACTCTGTTCTTTGCCTAACGAATCCAGATCATCCCCATCCTCTTCCCCCCTTTCCCTAACTATGTCCGGATTCTATGTTGTAAGCACAAGATAATAATACAGTACCTCTGCAAATCTGAAGCATTGTTGACTTCCAAGTCCAGTCAATATAGGCGACATATAGATGCAGGCCAGCACAAGATGGAAGAGCAGCCATTTGCGGTTAAATGCGATCCTTAGGCACATCCAAATAGCATAGTCGATCCAGTTGATATAATACGGACGACAGAACGAAGGATGAAGGGAGAGAGTGGGAGATCTGCTTAGGACAATGAAAGAAGGATATTTCTGTCTAACT
>NC_051410.1:29645729-29645846 GCF_015228065.2 Penaeus monodon
TTTAAAATAAAACGATATGACAAGATTTCTTTATTGTCAAAATAATATACGATGATATATTTCTTAAAGCAGAAGGTCTCATATATATCCATCAATCAAAAACTAAACAGGAATAAA
>NC_051410.1:29647237-29647605 GCF_015228065.2 Penaeus monodon
TGTAAGAGATGCCTCAATGCGTGGGCTGATGGATAGCAATAACTGATCGGTACGTCTTCACTCTTTATTGACGAAAGAGTAAATGACACACGATACGGTAGTCGGGGACACAGGCTGAGTGCGGCGCGGTCGGCCGGCCAGGCGGAGGGCCGTCGGGAGGTCTTGACGTAACGGTGACGAGGCTCGTTTTCAAGGTCATTGTGTCACCCATAATTATCACCTTGTTGCCACCGGGCGCTGGTTTGGAACTTACGTGGAGGCTGGCTCGGCTTGGGGTGCATGGCAACCATGCCACCAAGCCAAGCCTGGCTTCACATGGCTTCCTTAACCAGCGCTCGGCGGGAACCGTTTAATCTTGGCCAATAGTG
>NC_051410.1:29647681-29648630 GCF_015228065.2 Penaeus monodon
AATGAAAAATATTTATATTTTAGCCGAAAAAAACGGGGTACCCTATAACTATGTGGTTTTAGCCTTTAAAATCGTCATTAATTTTACGTAATCTGAATCAATAACCAATTACTTGAATTGTATTCATTATGTCTGTTTTAATAAAGAACTCAAAATCACATCTTACTGGTCCAAGCGCAAATGTTGCTGTGACAGGGGATCAGACGAGAAAGAACCCTTGACCCTTGGGGACCTGACCGGGTTGGACCACTTCAATAGGCCTTGTGGCCGAAGATTGCTCCTTGAAGAACACTGCTGAAGTTATACTTTGTCTTTGTCCATGGAGGAGGAAATGCAGTTCACCCAGCCTTAGGGAAAATCCAATGGTATTAATCTTCTTTATTAGATTAGCGAAGCCAATGAATTTACAATAAGTTTAATGCTGGTTTTGAGTTTATAACCTTGGTGATCCGTAGTTCATCTGTTAAATATTCTAAATAAAAGAAAGCATCTGTCAGTTTGATTCCAGACTGGTGTATGGAAATGATGGTATTTCTCACTTGAATCATCACCGTTGATAACCCCAGCATAGCCATGATGTTTGTTGTCATGTTCTGAACTGAATTTTGCAATCAGAGTAGTTTCACATTAGTTTTACTTTGTGTGACTGCACATTAGTATCGCCTCAAATAACGTCTATTTAGCCTCCAAACCTTAATAAATGGCTTTGGCCACCAAATCGAAGGTAATGGGGTATAAAGGTTTAGGTGTGGATTTTGTCTGGTTGCCTCCTACGAACCACAAACACGAGTCGCGTTCATGAAACGCGAAGCACGGTGTGGTTTGTGTCAGCTTGAGTGTGAAATTTAGTTTCCAAAACCATTTATTAAAGCTTGGTGGCTGAAGAGGCGTTATTTGAGACGATACATTATTCACGACCACATATATTACACATTGTGTGTGTGTGTGT
>NC_051410.1:29648659-29649040 GCF_015228065.2 Penaeus monodon
TGCGGACGCTAACCTTGATAGGCTGGGATTGAAACATAGCAGAACAGTCTGACTCTGTTCTTTGCCTAACGAATCCAGATCACCCCATCCTCCCCCCCCCCCCTTTCCCTAACTATGTCCGGTTCTATGTTGTAAGCACAAGATAATAATACAGTACCATTGCAAATCTGAAGAGTTGTTGACGACCAAGTCCAGTCAATATAGGCGACATATAGATGCAGGCCAACACAAGTTGGAAGAGCAGCCATTTGCGGTTAAATGCGATCCTTAGGCACATCCAAATAACATAGTCGATCCAGCTGATATAATACGGACGACAAAACGAAGGATGGAGGGAGAGAGTGGGAGATCTGCTTAGGACAAAGATATTTCCGTCTAACT
>NC_051410.1:29649094-29649211 GCF_015228065.2 Penaeus monodon
GAAACGATATGACAAGATTTCATGTTCTTTAGTGTCAAAATGATATACGAGGATATATTTCTTAAAGCAGAAAGTCTCAAATATATCCATCAATCAAAAACTAAACAGGAATAAAAT
>NC_051410.1:29649801-29650287 GCF_015228065.2 Penaeus monodon
GACGAAAGAGTAAATGTACACACGATACGGCAGTCGGGGACACAGGCTGAGTGCGGCGCGGTCGGCCGGCCAGGCGGAGGGCCGTCGGGAGGTCTTGACGTAACGGTGACGAGGCTCGTTTTCAAGGTCATTGTGTCACCCATAATTATCACCTTGTTGCCACCGGGCGCTGGTTTGGAACCAACGTGGAGGCTGGCTCGGCTTGGGGTGCATGGCAACCATGCCACCAAGCCAAGCCTGGCTTCACATGGCTTCCCTAACCAGCGCTCGGCGGGAACCAAGGTGGCAAGTATGGTTGATCGCGGAGGCGTTGATTTTGGAACCAACGTGGAGCCCATGACGAAGCCACATGGAGCCCACGAGGAAGCCACATGGAGCCCACGAGGAAGCCACATGGAGCCCACGAGGAAACCACGTGGAGCCCACACAGAAGCCACGTGGAGCCCACGAGGAAACCACGTGGAGCCCACACAGAGGCCACGTGGA
>NC_051410.1:29650757-29650830 GCF_015228065.2 Penaeus monodon
ACTAGAACAGCCGGTCGCCATACCCAGGTAATATTTTTTGGTTTCATTTACGAAAATCACATAATTGTAGAAT
>NC_051410.1:29651241-29651923 GCF_015228065.2 Penaeus monodon
AAAAATAAAAAAATTAGACAAAAAACAAAAACCCCACCCCCCCCCCAAAAAACGGGCCCAAAAAAAAAAAAAACAAACTTTTTTACATACCAGGATGGGGTTTTTTTACTTTTTTTTCCCAAAAATTAAAACTAAACTTCCCTTTTCTGAATGCCTTTTTTCCTTTTAATTTAAAATTATATCATTTCAAAAAAAGAAGGGGAAAAATTTTTTTGTAAAAAAAAAACCAAAAAACCCAAAAATTTTTTTTATAATAAAATATTAAAAAAAATTTATTAAAATTTTAATTTTTTTTTTATAATTTTTTTAAAAATTTTAAATTTAAAAAAATTTTATTTTTAATATTTATAATTGTACACCAAAAAAAAAAAAATTTTTTTTTGAATAATTTATAAAAATTTAAAAATATAATAAAATTTTTTTAAAAAAAAATTTAAAAAAATTTTATTAAATATTTAAAATTTATTTTAAAAAAAATTTAAAAAATTTTAAATTTAAATTTAATTTTTAATTTTTTTTTAAAAAAAAAATTTTTATTTAAAAAAATATAACAAAAAATTGGGGGGGGGTTGTTTTTTTGGGTTTCAAAATTTTTTTAAAAAAATTTTTTAAAAATTAAAAATTTTAAATTTTTTAATTAAAAAATTTTAATATTAATATAATTTTTATAATTTTTCAAAAA
>NC_051410.1:29651951-29652133 GCF_015228065.2 Penaeus monodon
CAAAAAAATTTTTAAGGTTGAATTATTTTAAAAAACCCCCAAAAAATTTTTATTAAAAAAAATGTTTTTAAAAAGGGGCGTATATTAATTTATAAATTTAAATTTTAAAATTTATTTAAAAAATTAAAATTTTTTTTTTTTTCCCCCAACCCCCCCCCCCCTTTTTTTTAATTTTAAAAAAA
>NC_051410.1:29652155-29652321 GCF_015228065.2 Penaeus monodon
ATGGGGATTGGTTTATAATAATTAAAATATTTTAAATATATATACTAAATATAATAATTAATTTTTTTTAAAATATTTCTATAAAAAAAAATTTTTTAAATTTTTAGAAAATTTACCCCCAATTATTAAAAAATTAAAGAAATAAAATTTTAAATTTTTTTAATTT
>NC_051410.1:29652636-29652896 GCF_015228065.2 Penaeus monodon
ATGTTCATTAAAACGGAAAAATGCTTATTCAGACAAAGAAGCACTGTAGCTATTAACGTTATGCAGTCGTAATAGTAGCAACCCATCGGGCGTGGTGCATGTAGACAAAAGTTCCAAATGCTTTCTTTTTCATTCATTTCGGAGCCCAAGTCCCCTCCCCCTCCCCTTTACCAAGCCCCGCCTGGCCAACTCGCACAGACGGCATTCCTGTTTCTCATTTGTCTATATGTCTATATGGTATTGGTTTTATAATGCAAACT
>NC_051410.1:29652936-29653676 GCF_015228065.2 Penaeus monodon
ACTTAATGGTTTAATGACCAAACTATTTGTCATCCCACGGAAGACAAGACATTCTTGTGGCAAGCGGTTTCCGGAGCAGACGCGACAGCGGGTCAGTCCGCGCCGGCAGCGGAGTCTACGGGCCTTAGAGCTTAGAGCGAGCCGATTGACGCAACGTCAGGACCCCCTTAGCAGCATCTTGTCTCTGTAATTGCACTCGGCGAACGTGCAACTTCCGCCAAACACGACTTGGATGAAGACTCCAACGACTGCAATGCAAAAAGGTAAATCACCCTTCTCTTTCAACTCCTTGAAGGCTTATCACATGAGGTTATATCTGAAGGTTTGTGCATCAGACCGTTTTAATGACGAGATTGCGAGAAGGGTACATAAGTGGGTAGAAGGCAATTGGCGGGGCTTTAGACGGTCTGCGAGGTCTCTCCTAACGACAGCCTCGCTCATTATAAGCTCATATTTCTTATCTTTATATTACACACATTAATTTCCAAAACAAACTATTATATATTCCAAACTCGGATGTACGAATATTAAGGATAATATGAGAGAATACCGAAATGTGTTTTTTTTTACAGGTACACGAGTCGACCGCTGCTCATAAAAGCTGGTTATGAAACCTAAAAGCTACTTACCTCAATGAACGCCTCGCTTTCCGTGAAGCTAAATTCTTGTTATGTATATTTGATCATAATTCTTGTTCGGGTTATCTCTGTGAAATCTTTTCATTTACTTAATCTTCTCTC
>NC_051410.1:29654136-29654257 GCF_015228065.2 Penaeus monodon
TTATAGTCGTTTCTAACCTCTTTTGTATAATTCTTTACAAAGTCTAGGCGAGGAAATTCCGCACATTCTTGGGATGCTGTCCGAGAGTGAGAAGATTGCACCAACTCAAAGCTCAAGTGTT
>NC_051410.1:29654383-29654631 GCF_015228065.2 Penaeus monodon
TGCGCACGTACAGACACACACAAAGACACAAATGGTTTGGGATTAGCCGAAGGACCATTTCAAATGTACATGGGAATCTATGGCCTGTTTCAGATGCATCGATTTTTTACCGTCTCCAGTAAACGCATAGTATAATCATTTCAGATGTAATCATTGAGATAGATAGGTACTTTTATACACCAAGACAAAGCACTGTTCACAGCTACACGACAGGTAACGAAAATCAGGTGTATCTGAAAGCCTGTGTG
>NC_051410.1:29658783-29659141 GCF_015228065.2 Penaeus monodon
AAATGATTGGAATTAATGTATGTTATATATTATGTCTCAGATTTCAACATGTTGAAATTATGAAAACCACGGTTATGAAATGGTTTGATAGGAAAGCACTGCTGTACTATACTTTCGAAGTTGTTCAATGATTTTTTTTTTGTTTCCGATTCACGAAATGGCCTGATAATGAAACTGTGTGCATTTAAAATATTGTTCCCGATTTGATTTCTTAGCCCGTCGTATCCTATCGTACTGTTTGTGACATCAACGAGTCCTTCTGTTTTTCACCCATTCCCTCTTTCGTCTCCCTTTCTCGTCTCTTTCACCTCCTCCATCAGCTTCCTAACGATTTTCTTTATAAGCAATCTTAAAGACG
>NC_051410.1:29659169-29659291 GCF_015228065.2 Penaeus monodon
AAGGGAACAGCCGTTAGTTATCGAGTATGATGATGTGAAATAAATTAATACAGGAGAAAGTCAAACAAAAGGTTAAAACCGTGTATATGTTATCAGGTTTGTGAGTCGTCAGATTTACTCTT
>NC_051410.1:29659361-29660049 GCF_015228065.2 Penaeus monodon
AATAAAAACGATGCGGATGAAAAACTTCTTGTTAGAAAGGCCAGCTCAGATCATCTACCCGGGTGTCTAAGCCACTGTCTCGCATTTTCACGACATTTAAGGAGTTATATACTGAAAGATCCATGTTGAATAAACACTGGATTACAAGCACTAGCTTAAGCGTTGCACTCAATCGTAGAAGTAGCAACGATGATGACTACACTAATTTAGAGTGAGCATTTTCCCGAATTGCCAAGAGCCATCTCAATTTGACCTACACCTGTGAAGGGCAAACAGTATAGCGCCTCTACGACACGAGGCAATTCCTTTGAAACAAGGTGTACCCCACTGATCTTGAAGTGAAAATAATATGTAATACCAATTAGCATTTGTGGAAGGACACGTTAGGACAAGCGTGGGCTCTATTAGCAGTGGCTTTAAGTTACATTTGGTTTCCATGTGGCTCTAGTATTCACTGGAGGCTCTGATATTCCCACATACCAGGTCAAGATCTGAATCTTTAGGAATGCAGAAGGCTTTAAACTGACCATAGACTTTTTGTTACTAATATACTGCCTAAAGGAATATGTAGTAATGCTATGTAGGTCTTGAGCTCCTCTCATAGTTAGGCAGAGGCCTAGAGAAGAGACACAACTGCCTGTAGGGAATGCCTGGACGTTGAACCATAGAGAGAGAGCGAGAAAGACAA
>NC_051410.1:29662984-29663172 GCF_015228065.2 Penaeus monodon
GCTGGCTTGGAAAAAAAAGAGGACGGGGGGGGAAGTAGAGGAGGAAAAATGAAAAGGGGTGAAAGAGAAAGGAGGGGGGGGAAAGGAAGGGGGGGGGGGCGGAGGGGGGAAAAAGGTAAAGGAGAGAGGGGAAGGGAGGGGGGGAGGAGGAGGGGGAAGGGGAAAAAAGGGAGGTGGGGAAAGGAGGA
>NC_051410.1:29663272-29663561 GCF_015228065.2 Penaeus monodon
AATAGAAAGCAAAGTAAGGTGCCCTTTGAGAAAATTCAAAGTGGTCCCTTGAGAAAATAAAGGAAAACTGAACGTAGACGAATCGAATCAAAATCGGCTTAGAGGACAATTTGCTCAGTAACAGACTGCAAACGTTTGTCTGACGATGCTGGACGGGGATGCCATCGATCACACTCGAAACAATAACAGCATCCGGTGGCGGGCGGCGTCGAGGTCGCGGGCTGACGAATGTCTGCGTGGGCGTCGTCCGTCCTACTTCGTGAGTGGCGGCGGCGAAGGGAAGGGCGCG
>NC_051410.1:29663592-29664403 GCF_015228065.2 Penaeus monodon
AGACTCGTAGTATTAAGCTGCTGGATACACGACAGGGAATTACTTGACGTGCGTCTTATTTTCGGCCAGCTTTGAGGATACTGATCCACCTGTTGAACTGCTCCACCTCCGCGTGCCGCTCCGAGGCCATGATGCACCACAGGAAGTCCTCGTTGTAGAAGCAGTTTCTCCTGTAGGGTTCGAGGAGTATATAAAATATTGTGAAATACGAGCATTAGACGTTATCTATTAGTTTTGTTGATTACATATCATTTTATCTATTTTAGCTTTCATACATGTACACGCTATTATGCAGATTTAGTTATATGTATCCCTAATGTCTATCTGTATCTCAGTTATCTATATGCATACTTCTGCAGTCCCTATGCTTCAGTAGCAGATTGAATAGTCGTATGTTACTAATTTCTTAAACCTCTTGAACACACACCCTCAAAATAACTCACGTGCGAGTCATACACCGACACATCTACAACTCACATCCTTTTAATTACGCCAAGACTAACGTAGAAGTCTCACCCACGAGTAATCTCTCTCACAACTCATTTAAGGGCGCTCCTCGCGCGCTGACTCACCGACAGCTCTCGCCCACGTTCGGAAGGCGGAAGATGTTGCTGCAGTCGTCGCAGACGCGCGACACCTTCTCGTAGATGTTCCGGTTGCCCATCGCGCCCACGCACTCGTCGTCGATGAACCTGGCGGAGGCGGGCGAGCTCAGGAGGCCGGACAACGCCGCTGCCACCAACACTACCTGGCACGCCTTCTGCGGGAGGGAACGCCTTTTTAAGGGGCTTCGATTCGGATTCGAAAAGCA
>NC_051410.1:29665306-29666235 GCF_015228065.2 Penaeus monodon
TTTATTAGAGGATAATAAAGAATGCCTTTGCTGCTTTTGCGAGGGGACATGGACGACAATAGCTAACGGTTACGGAGAATCAAGATATTTATATCTCGCTTCCACATGCCAGCAGAGGAAGGGGGTGGGTGGGGGCATGGGAAGCAGGAGTGGGGAGAGGGAGAGGTTCAGTGAAATGGTAAGGGAGAGTATGAGAGGGGAGTAGAGGGGGGGGGGTCAGAGAGGGGGAATGGGGTCGGAGAGTCTGGAAGGGAAAGGATGGGTAGGCCAATGAGAAGGGGGGAGGGGGGTGCCTTTCAAAATGGGCTCGGGGAGGGGGAACGGGGAACGGAGTGGGAGGGAAGTAGTGGAAGAGGAAGTGGGAGTGGAATAGAGAGAAGGGGCGACAGTAGGTGAGAGGGAGACGGAGAAGGGGAGGATAAAAGAGAGGGAGGAGTGGGACAGAGAAAAGGGAGAGGGAAAGTTGGATAGGAAAGAGGTTGTAGAAGGGGAGGAGGGGGGGTAGAGAGAGGGGGAAAGGGGAGGGCAGGTGAGGGGACTTAGACAGGGGAGGGGAGGAGAGAGTAAGGGGAAGCGAGTTAGAGTAAAGGAGAACAAATGGTCATCTGTGTCAACGGGAACGGGGATCGAAGAGGTAAAGAATAGTTAATATGTGTTATCATCTGTAATAGAGAATTTTCCTGGACGCTGTGTATATGGAACATGGTATTACTTTTAAGCTATGTAAGTCTTGCGTATCTGCCTATCATTTGCATGTGCTTTCGTTCTCCGGGACTTCTGTCTGTCTGTCTCTACCCACCTCTATATCTATCTCTGTCTATTGTTCTGTCTCTTCTCCCATCTCCATCTCTCTACATTTACTGTATATACGTTTCTGTTTCATCCTCTCTTGTTCCCTACACATGTATCTTTCTTAATTTCTCTATACG
>NC_051410.1:29666554-29666850 GCF_015228065.2 Penaeus monodon
CCTCACCCCACCCTCTCTCTTACGCGTGTGAATGTGTATCGGCAAATGACACTAAGAAAATTTCAGACAACACTGCCATACGTCTTGACTGCTGACGTCATGGTACCGCCGAGAAAAAAAAGTGCACAGATTACACATCAAACTGCTATTTTTAATCTAGGTTTAATTCCATATCAGCGTGATATCAGAATCCAAAAATACAAAAGTGAATTTGTTGACGAAAAAACAAGTGGTTTGGCCAAATGACAGGGTTCCTCAGGACGGGGCCTTCCTTCATGGTAACCCGTCTCTTGCAA
>NC_051410.1:29666950-29667119 GCF_015228065.2 Penaeus monodon
TTTTTTTTAATTGGTATTTTTTTTTTTTTTTTTAAAAATTTTTATTTATTTTTATTTTTAAAATTTTTAAAAATTTTTTTTTAAATTTTTTTTTTTATTATTTCCTCTACCCCCTCTTCCCCAAATCTTTATCTCATCTCACCCCTTTTCTCTCTTATTCAAAAAAAAA
>NC_051410.1:29667735-29668869 GCF_015228065.2 Penaeus monodon
AAATTCACTCCCCGGGAAAATTTCCCAGGGTAAAGTATTTTTTTGGGGCGTTTTAATTTTCTTAAAAACAATAATTAAAGGGGAATGAATGGCCTTAAAAAAAGGGAAATTTAAAGAGGAAAATCGGCCTTGGAAAATTTTCCTTTCCAAAAACGTTTTTTTAATGGAAAATTTATTAAAAAGGATTTTTTAAATTTAATTTTGTATACCATTGGAAAAATAAAAATATTTTTTTAAGAAATTTTTTTTTTCCGTTTTTTTTCCCCTTTCCCCGGGGGGGGGTTTTTTTCTTTAAATTAAATTTTTTTTTTTTAAAAAAAATTTAAAAAATTTTCTTCACTTTGTTTCCTTAAACCCCTGGTGTTGTTGATTGTATTTTTCTCCCATAATGGAGTGTAAGCACCATGGCGACACCTACCTACCTACTTTTTATTATAACTAGTTAGGTCGGTAGGTATATAGTGTTTTGAAAAAACCCTGTGACGGAGATGCACCAGATATGTATTTGAATGCCAGAGATAAATTTCGTTTCACCACATTTTATCAAATTGTTGACATACTTGACACTCAGATAAAAAAGGAGAGATATATAGAGAAATAACAGAGACATTTTCTTTTCTAAGTGATGTACTACTATCACATAATCTTCATCTATTAACACTGAAAGGTATTCTCCATAAATTCAGTGAAACAGAAAAAGTAAAAACAAAATTTATTCATGCTGAACTTTATAAAATACTTGTAGATGATACATTGAGTGTCCCTTTCCAAATGGCATTTTGTTTTTCCGATATTTTACATTAATGGCACAAATTTTTCAGTCGAAATTTTCTTAGTGAAGCATATCAAAATTTTATAGAAAACATGTAAAAGCAGGTTGGATGCCTTATCTCTATTAAGTATAGAGTGTTACGTAAGTATAAGTGTTACGTGAGATCAGTTTTGAGGATCTGATTAAAGAGTTTGTAGTTAAAAAAAGCAAGAGGAAATTTTTCAAATGTAATTGAAATTATACAAAATTAACATTGTTTTCTTTCTTACTGTTAAATTAGTTTAATTTCGATAGATAAAATTCTGTGTGGTTTATTATATTTCTATTTTGGATTACACATTCATGGAGCACCAAAGTCTTAA
>NC_051410.1:29669851-29669935 GCF_015228065.2 Penaeus monodon
AAACCCTCTTCCCAAAAAAAAACCCCCATCCCCATTTCACAAAACACACACATATACGAAAAATTTAACTGTGTATGTAAATAT
>NC_051410.1:29670892-29671694 GCF_015228065.2 Penaeus monodon
ATTTTTTTTAGCTTTTTGTTTTTATTTATTCGATAACATTAAATAGATTTTGATTTATCTATTTCGATTCCCTACCACCCGTATGTAACATTGAATTTGATTTTTATTTTATCCTATTACATTATAGTATCATATGTCACAAAAGTTCATCCTTACCAAATATTTCTTGGATATTAAAAATGCTCGTATGAAGGAAAATAAGTAGCATAGTATTCCAGACTAGTTTATATTTTCTTTAACAGAGGAAGTATTGAAACATGAAAATCAGCTCGTAAATAACTGGAGTAAATACATGAAATATATCTTGTTTTTTTCCAAATCCAGATCAGTGTAATTATAACTGGAATAAACAGGGATCTATTCGTGAAGACTGAAGATCAAAATTTCACATGTAACTTTCCATTCAACATGCATGACAGCCAACCTTGTAGGCTCAGACTGGAATGTCACTTGGGGGTACCTTTAAACCTAACAAAAACTAAAATAAAAAAGGGTTTAGAATTGTAATAATGATTATCCTTGGTCGTCGAGTGCCCGTGAAGTTGGCCCATGTGAGTGAGACTTAGTGATTGGAAGGCATTGGTTCCTGGCTCCCCCTCATTTCAGGCGTTCAGAATACTGACCCACACTCTAAATTTTCGATCTCGTCCTCCCTGTTGGCAGCCTTCAGACAAAGCAGAACCTTCGTTTAAAAGCACCGATCTCTGCAGTGGAAAGAATGCGTTGAAAAGAGGTATGGATGATAATTATACTTTCCCATATTATCTCTTAGTGTATTTTCTTGATGACAGAGACGTTATGT
>NC_051410.1:29671769-29672376 GCF_015228065.2 Penaeus monodon
GATTTTTTTTTTCTGAGGAAAGTATGCACAAATACATCCTAAGCATATGTTGCCTATACAAATTTCAACGTTATATAATACTTGTGCATAAACCTTTAGAAATTTATATGAAAAATCACCTACACGCCCTTCCAATCCTGGCAATCGGAAGATATTAGCACAGTCTTCACAAACACGATCAACTTTCTTGTAAAATCTCACGATTACCCATTCTCCCTCTACGGGTGCCCTCTGTGAGATTGGCTGAGCGATGCTGAAGAGGCTTGTCCCAGATAGAATAACCATTATCGCCACCAAGTTCTCTGCAGAGAAAAAAAGAAACGATTTTACAGAGGATAGCTAAAGGAAGACAGAATCACGTCCCAGGGTATAAGGAACCAATTTCCACATATAAACAATGCTCTCAACCCTTACCCATTGCTAGACATCGCATGGTTAATACACGCAAACACGAAGTAAAATCAAGGTTTCCTGATTTGGAAGTATATCCTGGACGGGAATGTAGTGCTGAGGTTGGCATGCTCCACCTTTATATATGATACGCCGCTGTGACAAGCAGTAATTACGCCCATACAGATAGCTTGAAATTTCTTAATTCGTCTGACAA
>NC_051410.1:29672404-29673559 GCF_015228065.2 Penaeus monodon
AAGTGGATCTCTTGACTTTTATGTAAGCATGCTGATATGTATTTTGTTTGTGTTGTTGCATTTTATGCACAAATATCTCTACTAATAGATAAGTTCATTCTCTTTAGATAAGTGAACGGGAGAATATGCATAATTTTATTCGTCTATACAAATGTAAATTTTATAAATAAATAGAGGTAGGCATATAAGAAAATGGGAACACAATCAACAATCATGCATTCTTTTGTCGGATTTTAAAGAATTGTCAAATATTTAAGTTCTTGTTAAAGATGTCATTGGAAGGAGGACGGGAAACAAAGCATGTTTTTTTTTTCACAAAGATGGAAAAGTTCTGATGAACATGTAACACGTACTCTTTTTCACATTTGTTCTTTTTTCCCCTGCCCCCTTTTTTTTAAAAAAGTGGCCCTCAAGATCTTTTGTTTTTCCGTTAACTCTTTTGGGTCCCTCTTTTCCCTTTAAATTAACAACGGAAAAAAAAAAACTGTGGGGCCCCGCAAAAAATTTCTCTAATTTTTGGTTATCTTCTTCGTCCGTCCAAGAGAACAATTATTTCGTTCTCCATTAAAGTATAAACTTCGGGTCATGAGGATGGCAAAAAAATAACGGGAGATGGCTTTGGATTCTTTTAAGGCTTTCTTTTGGTTTACAAACTAACAAAAGGAAAAAAATTTAATTTTTTCACATTTTTGGGTCTATTTTCAAAGTAATGATCCTTACAACTATTATTTACTTTACGTTCAAAATCTCATCGTTTTATCCACTGCTCAGACATTCGACACATCGCCCCTTTCAAAACTAATTCTAACATTTAAAGTAGTGGTTCCCCTTTTTTCCAGCTCGTCGCGCTCATTAAAAGTTGAAATATAAAATCCTAAAGTTTAAACGAGAATTACTTCCCAAATTTTTAGACAAGGGAAAAACTTTTTATAAAAAAAAAAAAAATGTCAGTTCACAACCTAGTCTCTTCTTTCATAGTTTTTTTTTTCTCGGAGCCAAAAATAAAATAATAGTAAAACTAAGGTATTTTTTGGTTTACAAAGTTGATTTTTTTTTCGTCACTTTAGAGAAAATTTGATAATAAAAATGCTATTTTCTACTTAGTATATTTTATTTACGTCGAATAAGGATTTCAAGGAACATTTGATAACTGCA
>NC_051410.1:29673582-29674243 GCF_015228065.2 Penaeus monodon
GGAAATACTATTAAAAAAATTTGTAAATAAAATCAAACTATTATCGACGGATAAAGTTATGCCCAAAAGATAAAAATGGGAAATGAAAAATTTCGAAATCCCGGTCCCTAAAAATGAATTCCCCATGGAATTACATTGCTCTCTATTAAAAGGGGACAAAACCACCCGGGACTTTGGCACCCTCATTGTGGCGGGATTATACCAAGTTTGTAAAAATTGGCGACAATGTACTAGAGAGTTTTTTTATTTAAAACATTGCTGTATTGTCATAAAATTTGGGTTCCCCAACATCTTTACGGTGGAGGGGAGAGTTTTGGTATGCAAGATGCTTTAGTCATGACAAAGCCCGGTGATCAAAGGGAAATGGGTATCCTGGTAAAAGTCTTAAAATAAGTACTTGTTAATCAGATCATTTTGAAAACCGAGCTCAAATTTCGAAACCACTTTAAAAATATTTAGGAATGTGTATATTATTGGGAAAATATTCCTGAGTATTATAGATGCTTTCAATCCAAGGAAAAAAAAGGGGTAAAAAATTATTTTTTTTTAGAGATGCCCCCTTGAAAGGGAACTACTTTTTTCGGGGCTTTGCCCTTTTGGTTGCCTTGAAATAAATGTTTACTCAAAAGATGTAGGTATACTAGATAAGGCCGCTTACAAA
>NC_051410.1:29674310-29675665 GCF_015228065.2 Penaeus monodon
GGTAAGTGTAAAATTATCTGCGTTTTACGAAAAATATATGATTTGTTTTTTATTTATTTAACTCCTATTCCACTTAAAACCCATGTAACAGTCACAAGTCATTTCCCAAAATTATCTTTGGGAATATTAAAAAAAAATCCAGGATGAAAGGAAAATAATAAATAGTAATATTTCCAGAAAAGTTTATTATGTTCATTTTAAAATAGGAACGCCCATAACACAGGAAAAATAATGCCGTAAAATTCGTAGTTAATTAATGAAGATTTGCTTTTTTTTATTTTCCAAATTCAGATCATCAATATATAACTCAAAAAAACAGGGATCTAGGTCTGATAGACTGCAAAATCAGACAAATTTCACTGTATCTTCCTATACATGCTCTGGGGGTGCCGTAACCTTGTAGGCCAGACTGGAATGTCACTTGAGGGGACCATTATCTAAAAGAAAAGCTGTTCTCAAACTCATTTTCAGGCGTTTAGAATACTTATCCACACTCAAAATTTTCGGATTCGTCCCCCCTTTGGCAGCCTTCAGACAAAGCGAAAACCCTTCTTTAGAAGCACCGATCTCTAAGTGGAAAAGAATGCGTTGAAAAAGGATTCTGGAGATAATTATCTTTCCATATATCTCGTAGTGTTGTTTGAGACAGAGACGTTATTAAATATTTTTTATAAGTTATTGAAGAAATTATGCACAAATACATCCTAAGCATATATTATACCTATGCAAATTCACGTTAAACATATCTTATGGATGACTTTAGAAATTATGCAAACTCCTACACAGCCTTCCAACCCTGGTAACGAAAGATTTTAACAGCCTCACAAACTCGATCAACTTGTGTAGACTCACGATTACCCATTCCCCTCTACAGTCCCGTCCGGAATGCCCGAGGCGCCCGAACAGCCATCCTCCACCAACCATATCCTCTGCGGCGAAAATGAAAGACGTATAGTGGATAGCCAAAATGAATAAAGAATTGATGGTCACCAGAATATTAAGGAACCTATTTCCACATACATACAATTCTGTTAAACCCTTACAATTGCCAAGTGGTACATAGGGGAATACGCGCAGACTCAAAGTAAAATCAAGCTGTCTGAAGTGGAAGTGTATCTGGGAAGGCGGGAATGCAGTGCAGTGACTAGTCTGCTTCCCCCTTATATACATTTGCCGTGACTAAGCCACTAATTGCCGCCATACAGTATGATTTCCCAAACCCTTTCCCAATTTTCTAAAGAGTGAAATTTTATTCCTTTCTGTAAGCGTGCTTATAAACGTTTCATGAAGTTATTTTTACTTTTCTCTCATTTTTTTTTCGGGAAAGTGTCTCTTCTCTTTAACTACCCCATTTC
>NC_051410.1:29677791-29678022 GCF_015228065.2 Penaeus monodon
TTATTGAGACCCCCTTTGGTATGTTTTTCATCCGCTTTTGGGGTTTGCACGTTTAAATGAAAAGCCCCTGCCTATTTTTTTTTGAAGATTATTTTTGGAAATTTTTAGCTTTTTGTAAATCAGTTAAGAAACCACTAACTAAATCTAGTCTACATTCATATCGAATCAAGTGTCTTTAAAGTTTTATGATGATTTTTTTCTGCTGTTAAAAAGTCCCAAGCCTCCCCCCCC
>NC_051410.1:29678348-29678451 GCF_015228065.2 Penaeus monodon
TTATGAAATACAATTATTAAAAACCCAAACATAAAATTAGCTCTAAATGTAAAAAATGTAAAAAATTTTATGCAATATTAATTGTATTAAAAAAAAATAGTCA
>NC_051410.1:29682326-29682440 GCF_015228065.2 Penaeus monodon
CCCCCCTAATAAATTTTTGGGCTTTGGACCCCGGCCAGATTTTTTAAAAGTAACCCTGTCTGGGCGGGGACCCCGGAGACTCGTTAAAACCCTTTCCCCCTTTCGGGGGGAAAA
>NC_051410.1:29682630-29682832 GCF_015228065.2 Penaeus monodon
CATTTTTAAAACAAATTTGTAAAACCCCTAAATTTTAAAACCAAAAAATAATAATCTCAAAAATAATAAAAAGGTTTTATGATTTTTTTCATTTTTTATACGGGCCAAAACCCCAAAAAAAGGGGAAAAAAATGAAAAAAAATCCAAAAAGCTGGCCCTAAATAATTTTCAGTATTGCATATTTAAAAACATATTCAAAATT
>NC_051410.1:29684884-29684975 GCF_015228065.2 Penaeus monodon
AATTTAATTGGTAGGGATGTAGGGAAATGTATTTTGTATTTTGTGTGTGTTGGGTATGCGCCCCGTTTTTGGTGTTTTTTAAAGGAAAAAA
>NC_051410.1:29685218-29686512 GCF_015228065.2 Penaeus monodon
AAAAGAAAGAGAAATATGGTATTTAAAAAGAGAAGAGCCCACCCCCCGAAAATAAATTTGGGGAAAAAGGGGGGGTAAAAAAATAACTTCTGAAAATATTTAAAATGCACGCTTACAAAAAGGAAAATAAAAATTTCACTCTTTAAAAAAATTGGAAGGGGTTGGGAAAAATCTTTACTGTTGGCGGTAAATTAAAAGTGGGCTTTTCCCCGGGCCAACCCCCCCTGTTTATAAAGGTGGAATCAAAACCAGCCCACAGCACTCCCATTCGGGATACACTTCCACTTCGGGACAGCCTTGTTTACTTTGAGTTTTTGGGTTTTCCCCCCTTTATTTTTCCCCCCCATTTGGGCAATTTTAAGGGTTTAACAAAATTGTATGTTTTTGGGGAAATTGGGTTTCCCTTTTAAAGGGTTTTAACAGAATTTTTAGGTATGGGGAAAATTGGGTCCTTAATATTTTTGGTGCCCCATTAAACCCCCTTTGTTCTTTTTGGCTATCCCCATACGTCCCTTTCATTCTTTCCCCCGCGGGGGGGAAATTTTGGTTGGGGGTTTTAGTGATTTGTGGGGTTCGGATCCCCCCTCGGGAAAGTCTCATGGAGGGCCACCTTAGGGGGAAAGGGGTTTTTTAATCTTTGGACCCTACAAAAAGGGTTTTTGTTTGGGAGTTTGTGAGGACGGGTTTAAATCTTTCGATTACCGGGGTTTGGGAAGGTTTTGGGGTAGGGAGTTTGCATAAAATTTCTAAAGGTTCATCCAAATAAGATATTTTTTAAAGTTAAAAAAAATTTTGCATAGGAAATATATATGTTTAGGATATTTGTTCATAATTTCTTCAGATAACTTTTAAAAAAAATCTTAATAACATCTCTGTCATCAAAAAAAAAAACACACGAGAAAAATATGGGAAAAAAATAATTATTCCCCTCCAGAATCCTCTTTTCAACGCCCCTTCTTTTTTACTGTAAAAAGATCGGTGGGTTTACAACGAAAAAGGTTTTGCTTTGTCTGAAAAGGGTGCCAACGGGAGGACGGGTCGGAAAAAATTTTGGGAGTGTGGATAAGTATTTTTGAAACCCCCCTTTTCCAAAAAGATTTTGAGAAAAAAGAAGGCTTTTTGTTAGGTTTTAAAGGTTTCCCCAAAATGCCTTCCATTGAGCCTACAAGGCTAGCGGTCACGAGGGCATGTACAGGAAAATTACATGGGGAAATATTGTTTGATCTGGGAGTTTCATGACCTAGAATCCCCGTTTATTTTGGGAGTCATAAAATTTTCCCGATTTTGAATTTGG
>NC_051410.1:29686536-29687894 GCF_015228065.2 Penaeus monodon
TTCTCTCATGTATTTTAAACTACAGGTTTTATTGTTTCGAAACATGATTTTTCATGGTTTTGACGCCCTTTCCCCATTTTTTTAAAATGAACATAAATAAAAAACTGAGAAATACTTTTCTATTTTATTATTTTCCCTTTTTTACCTGGATTTTTTTTTTAATATTCCCCAAAAAACTAATTTGGTAGGATTAACTTGTTGGATTTTACTATGGATATTTTAAGTGGGAATTTTTGGAATTGGGAATTAAAAAAAAATATCAAAATTCAAAATTTTTTTATTCGTTTAAAAAAGCCAAATAATAATTTTTCAGGGTTTAAACAATGAAAAAAAAATCACAAAAAACAAGAATTAAGAGAAACAAATTTCTGATTAAGTTTAGAAAAAAAATCTTTTGGAAAATCGGCCCCCCTTTTCTAGCTTTATACATCATCTTTTTAGTAAAACAAATTTATTTCTAAGGGGCAGGGCCACAAGTCCCCAAAATTCCCTCTTGAAAAAGTATTTGTGTTTCCCTTTACAAGGCCCGCTCTCTAAAACAAAATAATTATTTTCTGCGCTTTATCTTTCCTTGGTTGAAAACTATTCTGATAATACTAGTGAATTTTTTTTCCCAATAATAGGACACATTCATACATAAATTTTTAAAAGTCGGGTTTTTGGGAAATTTTGAGCTCGGCGTTTTTTTCAAAAGACTGATTTTAAAAATGTTTTAGTTTTAAGACGGTTTTTCCAGGATACGCCCAAATTTCCCCTTTTGACAACCGACTTGTCACGCCCCAAACAGCATTTGCAGTACCAAATTCTCCTCTCCACCGGGAAAAAATGTTGAGAACCCTTTCAAGGGACCCAAAACAGCCCAATTTTTTAAAAATAAAAAAGTTCTAAGTACTTTTTCGCCCAAATTTTAATAAAAAATTTTTATAAACCCTTGCCACAAGAGGGTGCCCCAAATTTTGATTCCCAGGGTTTCGCCCCCTTATTAATAGAAGTCCAAATTTTAATTTTCCTGTGGGGGAAGGGTGTTTAAAGGGCCCGGGTTTTTGCATGAATTTTTCATTTTTAATTATTTTTTTGGATCATAACATTTCCCTCGTTAATATGTTTTAATTTTTTATTTCCAAATTTTTTTAATGTATTTTCCCAAACAATGAGAAGAAAAAAAGCATGCATTTTTCAAATCTTTTGCAATCACTTATTTTAAACGTAAGTAAATGGTAAGCGGACAGTAGAATATTGCACAATAATTAAACAAAAATTGTTCTAAAGGGTTTTACGACAAAAAAGTCCCGTACTTTGTAAACCCCTTTTTATATATTTGTTTTATTTTTTTATTATTTTCCGGGGGGGGGGGGGGT
>NC_051410.1:29687985-29689704 GCF_015228065.2 Penaeus monodon
ATAATGAAGGGTTCCACATATGTCCCAAAAAGTGGAAGTAATTCTCGTGTTCCAAAAATTCAGATTTGATATGGAAAAATGTTATCATGAGCTCGACAAGCTTTAAAAAAGGCCCCCGAAACCACTTTAAAAAGTTTCGTAAAATTTTGAGTTTTAAAGGGGGGGGTGTTTTTAATGCTGAGGGAATAGATAAAAAATGAGATGTTTAAAAGAAAAATACAAATGGTTGTAAGGACTCAATTACTTTGAAAAAAAGACCCAAAAAAAGTGGGCAGAAAAATATTTTCCTTTTGTTATGATTTTCCCCCAAGAAAGCCCCCTTAAAAGTATATCCCAGAAGCACATCTCCCGCTTATTTCTTGCTTCATGCTCATGATCCGAAGTTTATACGTTAATGGAGACACGTAAATAATTGTTCTCTTGGACGGACCGAAGAAGATAACCAAAATGTGGAGTAATGTTTGCAGGGCCACATTTTTTTCTTTCCTGTTGCTAATTGGAAGGAAAGCGAGGATCCTAAAGAGTTATCGGAAAAAAAAAGATCTTTGTTGCCTTATTATTTAAAAGGTAGTGTGATCAATGGGCAGCGAGCTGTCTGTTATGCAACAAATGTGAAAGAGAGTACGTGTTACATGTTCATCAGAATCAGTTTCCATCTTTGTGAAAGAAAATAACAGTGCTTTTGCTTCACCATCCCCCTTCCAGTGACATCTTTAACAACACCTTAAATATGTGACAGTTCTTTAAAATCCGACAAAAGAATTCATGATTGTTGATTGTGTTCCCAATTTCTTATATGCCTACCTCTATTTTATTTATCAAATTACATATCTTTATAGACGAATAAAATTATTCATTATTCTTCCGTTTCACTTATCTAAAGAGAATGATCTTATTTATATGGCAGATTATATCTGTGCATAAAATGCAACATTTTATCCACGTTTTTACAACACACACAAAAATACACATATCAGCATGCTTGCATGAAAGCCAAGAGATCCACTTTTCGAAGAAAATAGAAGGTTGTCAGACGAATTTAGAAATTTCAAGCTATCTGTATGGGCGTAATTACTGCTCTGTCACAGCGGCGTATCATATATAAAGGTGGAAGCATACCAACCTCAGCACTACATTCCCGCTTTCCCAGGATACACTTCCAAATCAGGCACCTTGATTTTACTTCGTGTTTGCGTGTATTAACCATGCGATGTCTAGCAATGGTAAGGGTTGAAGAGAATTGTTTATATGCGGAAATTGGTTCCTTATACTCTGGTGACCGTGGATTCTGTCTTCTTTTTAGCTATCCTCTGTAGATCGTTACTTTTTTTCTCTGCAGAGAACATGGTTGGCGATGATGATTGTACTATTTGCGACAAGCCTCCCCAGCATCGCCTCGGACAGTCTCACAGTGGGCACCTGTAGAGGGAGAATGGGTAATCGTGAGATCTACAAGAAAGTTGATCGTGTTTGTGAAGACTGCGCTAATATCTTCCGATTGCCAGGATTGGAAGGTTTGTGTAGGTGAGTTTGCAATATAATTGCTAAAGGTTTATGCACAAGTATTATATAACGGTGAAATTTGTATAGACAATATTATATGCTTAGGATGTATTTGTGCATACTTTCCTCAGAAAAAAATATATAACCTCTTTGTCATCAAGAAATATACACTAAGAGATACTATGGAAAGTATAATTATCATCCATATCTCTTTTC
>NC_051410.1:29689804-29690101 GCF_015228065.2 Penaeus monodon
TTTAAAAAAATTTAATTTTTAAAATAGAAAAAATTGGCTTTTTTAAGTTAAAGCACAAAAAAAGTTCAGTTTCACCCTTTTTTTCTCAATTTTATTTTTTCATAAAAAAAAAAAAAAATTTTTTAAAAAATTTTTAAGATAGGGAAAATTTTTTTGTTTTTTTTAAAAATAAAAACCGTTTTTTTTTTTATTTGTTTAGAAAAATTTGTCTTAAAGATTTAAAATTAGCCTTAAATTGTAAAAAAAATTAGCCCCTGAAAAAATAAGTAAAAGTTTTTAGATAGTTTTTATTTTCCA
>NC_051410.1:29690138-29690238 GCF_015228065.2 Penaeus monodon
TAGGTTATTCTGTTTTTTTTAAAAATTCAAAGTCAAATAATAACGCAAAAAACAGGGACTAGCTAAAGATGGATCCCCAAAAATTTTTACAGAACCCTTT
>NC_051410.1:29690278-29694202 GCF_015228065.2 Penaeus monodon
AATAAGTTTAAATTAATTTTTTCCCGGTCAAATTGGGGTAGTGAGTAAAAGCCAAGGGAAAAAAAGGGTCCGGGGCCCCTCACATTCAAAAATCCCACCCTAAATTTCGATTGTCCCCCCTTTTGGCAGTTTTAACAAAGCAAAACCATTCTTTGTAGAAGCACGATCCGTATGGAAAAGAATGCTTTGAAAATAGGTATTCCGGATGAAAAATTATGTTTTCCATGAAAACCTTGAGGAAATTTTTCTTGATAATTTATTTGAAAAATATGCCAAATACATCCCAACATATGATATGGCCCGTATAAAATTTTAACGTTACCAATACTTGTGCATAAACCTAAGAAATTAATGCAAACTCACCCACACAACCTTCCAAACCGGCAACGGGAAAATATTTGCGCAGTCTTCCAAACACGATCAAATTTCTTTTAGATTCACGATTTCCCCTTCTGCCCCTTTCAGGTGCCGTCTGTGAGCCGGCCGAGGCATGCTGGGGAAGCTGTCGCAAATAGTAAATCTTTTTGCCAAACATGTCCTTGCAGAGTGAGAAAAAAAAAAGTCAAGAGGATAGCTAAAAAGGGAAAAAAATCCATGGTACCAGAGTATTAAAAGAACCAATTTCTGCATTAAATTCTCTAACCCCTTTCAAGGGTAGGGCGGGGCATGGTTAATCCCCCAGACCGAATAAAACAAGGGGTCTGAAAGGAAGTGTCTCCTGGGAGGCGGGAATGCAGGGGTGAGGTTGGTTGCTTCCACCTTTATTTTGACAGGCAACAGTGACGGGCGAAATTAGCCCATACAGATAGCTTGAATTTTCTAAATTCGCGCCCTTTTTTTTTTAACTCTTGATTTAGAAAGCATGCGATTTTTGGGTTTTGAAAAATTTGGGATAAATTGTTGATTTTAGCAGCATACTCTGTTAATAAAAAGAAGAGCATTCTCTCTAGATAGTGAACGGAGAAATGCAAAATTTTATCTTTAAATAAAAATGTAATTTGAAATAAAAGAGGTGGACAATACAAAATTAATTTTTTTATCGGTTTGAAAAGAAAATCCACATTTTAAGGTTTTAAAGATGTCACTGGAGGTCAGCAAAGCAAGTCACTGTTTTTTGTTCACAAAAAGAAATTCTGAAAAGGGAGAATTAAAAAGTACTCTTTTTACATTTTTGCAGATTAACAACAAGACTTTACTCCACATTACCCCTTTCGGCCCGTTCCGAGAAAAATTTATTTAGTTCTCCATTTTTAATGTTGAAAACTTGAATCAGAGGGTGAAGCAAAAAATAACGGGAGATTGCTTCGGATATTCTTTCAAAGGGTTTCCCTTTGGGTTGACAACCGCTACAAAAGGAAAATACTTTTTCGTTTTATTTAAGCAAAGAAATTTGTTTCTACTGGACCCTTAAAAAACCCTAAGTACTTTTCAATTTAACAGTCCATCGTTTTTATCCACTGCTCAGTACATTCAGACACATCGCCTGCTTCAAACCCATTATTTCCAACTTTTAAGTAGTCTCTTCACGCCTTTTCAATTTTTTATAGCCAAAAAAATTTATGTATGCTTACACAGTACAACCTTTTTTGTTGTTTATCTTAGAGTATCTCGTGCAATATTCTGGCTTTGCCACTTAGCAGTTACTTATATGAATAATGATTGGCGAGAATAACTTTGATAACTGCTAAGGCTTTATTTCCTTCTCGTTCATACCAAATTCTTTAAAATAAACATCAAACTAATAATAGATTGATAAATACCTATAAGGCAAAATATAAAATAATTAGAAATGCACAGTTCCTGCAATATCCGGTCCCATAAATGTATTCCCAGAAACAAATTCAATTGGCTGATATAAATATGGAACCAACCTAGAATCGGACTTTAGCCTCCTTTTGTGGCACAATGGATTTTATAGCGTCAGTGAATTGCGACAATGAAACCTTAGAGGTTATTTTCATATTTTCCACATTGGCTGTATTGTCATAGCATACTGTGATGATGCTGACATGGCAGTGACAAAACCGGCTGATCCTCAAGTACTGGCATATCCTGGGCTTACGTCAACCTAGTACACACTGGTTAATCAATTGACAAAATACAACGATCTATTCCGATAACTCGACATTAAAAGTGTCCGTTTTACGCCGTCCCAGCCGTGCTGTCAAGGCGCCAGTAAGAACAACCTGCTTGATCGTATAATCCAGACGATTTCTTACTGATGGAACTCTCTTGAGATAAAACTCAATGCTTGAGTTCAGGGACCCGTTAGCATTAGAAGCAAACTGCTCATGCAAGTGGAATTAGACAAGTTGTACTGAAGGTTCGACCACATCTTTAGATGTGGCACATTGCAGGATCTCGGATCTGCCATAAATCTGCCATAGTTATCTATTATTCAAGAGTTAAGTTTAGGCGGGGGTGGGTGGGGAAGGATATAGTTGGTAACCTACTTGAAGTAATAGATAGATCTACTGCACTGCTTGTGGGGAGTCCGCTTTGGAGGTACTACAAATGCGGACTTAACGTGGTTGGAAAGGCAAAGTAGTTTGTCATATTGTCTCTGCTTATATTTTTCACACTGTTTTTTTTTGTGTTTAACAATAGTCTTGGTATTTACAAATCTAAGAATTACAAATAAAAGTATCCGTATGCTGGGTTTCAATTGCCAATTAGATTGACTCATTTTACTGATATAATTTCTTTTTCAAAAATTGCAAACATCATTCTATATGTGTAGAATGTTTTAATATATACTGGAAATATTATGGATATATGAAATAGTCTTCCAGTATCCAAGGAAAAGATAAATGTGCAGTACTAATTATTTGATAAAGAGAGGTTAAGTACTTGTCATTAACTATTACTATGCCAAGAGGCACCTTTGGATGTGTGTGACCTTAAAAATCAGTGATTTTACTCAAAGATGTTGTACAAACTAGATAGGTCGACTTAATTATGGATGTGTATTTCTGCTTAATTTTTGTTTTTGTTATTTTAGATTTTTACTGTGAATATTTTTAATTTTCATTGTGTAAAACTGGTAACTGTCTTGGGTATGTAATTACGAATTAACATTTAAAAATAGATTTTTGATTTTATCTATTTCGGATTCCACTACACCCGTATGTAAACATTTTTGAATTTGGATTTTATTTATTCATTCCTATTACGCATTTATAGTAGCCATATGTAACAATCACAAGTTCAATCTTTACCAAATTACTTCTTTGGAATATGTAAAAAAAATGCTCCAGTATAAGGAAAAAAGGTAGCATGTATTCCCAGACCTAAGTTTATAATATGTTCTTTTAACATCTAGGAAGTAGTTTAAATGAAAAAATCATGCAGCTAACAATATACCTGGAGATTAAAATTGCATAAATATATTGCTTGTTTATTTTCATAAGCAGATCGTGTAAATTATAAACTGCGAAATAAACAGGGATCTACGTCGTGATAGACTTAAGATTCCAACATATTTCACATTTAACTTTCGTATTCATACACTGCATGACAGCCCGACCTTTTAGGCCTCAGACTGAATGTCACTTTGAGGTACCATTAACCTAACAAAAAACTAAAATAACAAGGTTAGAATTGTAATAATGATTATTCTTGGTCGTCGAGTGGTCCGTGACTGTGGCCCATGTTGAGTGAGACTTATAGTGATTTGGAAAGGATTGATTCATGGGCTCCCCCCCTCATTTTTCAGGCGTTCAGATACTGAATCCCACTCTAAAATTTTCGATCTCGTCCTCCCTGTTGGCAAGCCTTCAGACAAAGTCAGAAAGACCATTCGTTGTAAGAAGACACCGATCTCTGCAGTGGAAAATAATGGCGTTGAAAAGAGGTCTGGATTGATAATTATACTTTCCTAGTATCTCTGAGTGTATAGTTCTTTATGAACAGGACGTTATTTTC
>NC_051410.1:29694259-29694915 GCF_015228065.2 Penaeus monodon
TATTAATAAGTATAATATATGATTTTTCCCCTTCTTTCTGAGAAGTATGCACAAATGACATCCTAAGCATATGTGGCCTATAACAATTTCAACGTTATATATACTTGTGCATAAAACCTTTAGTAGCAATTTATATTCAACTCACCTACACAGACCTTCCATCCTGGCAATCCGGAAGATATTAGCACAGTCTTCACAACCCACTATCAACTTCCTGTAGATCTCACGATTACCCATTCTCCACTCTACAGGTGCCCTCTGTGAGATTGGCTGAGGCGATGCTGAAGAGGCTTTGTCCAGATAGAATAACCATTTATCGCCAACCATGTTCCTCGCTGCAGAGAAAAAAAAGGGGGAAACGATCTACAGAGGATAGCTAAAAGAAGACAGAATCCACGGTCACCAGGGTATAAGGAACCAATTTTCCACATATAACCAATTCTCCTTCAACCCTTACATTGCTAGACATCGCATGGTTCTACACGCAAACACGAAGTAAAATGCAAGGTGGCCTGATTTGGAAGTATATCTGGGACGGGGCATGTTAGTGCTGAGGTTGATAGGCTTCCACCTTTATATATGAGACGCCGCTGTGACAGATCAGTAATTTTACGCCGTACAGATATGCTTGAAATTTCTTAATTCGTCTAACAACC
>NC_051410.1:29694947-29696004 GCF_015228065.2 Penaeus monodon
ATCTTAAGTGGATCTCTTGACTGTTTATAGCAACTGCTGATATGTATTTTGTTTGTGTTGTTGCATTTTATGCACAAATATACCTTACGTTATATAAATAAGTTCATGCTCTTTAGTAAGTGAACGGGAGATATGCCATAAGTTTTATTCGTCTATAACAAATATGTAATTTGATTAAATAAATCGGAGGTAGTCATAAAAGAAATGGGAATCACATCAACCATCATGCTTCTTTTTGTCGGATTTTTAAAGAATTTGTCAAATTATTTAAGGTCTTGGGTCAAAGATGTCATTGGAAGGAGACGGTGAAGCAAAGGCACTGTATTTTTCTTTCACAAAAGATGGAAACTGTCTTCTGAATGAACCTGTTCACACGTACTCTTTGTTTTTTTTTCTCCCACATTTTGTTGCAGAACAGACAGCTCGCTGCCACACTGATCACATTACCTTTTAAAAAAGATGCATTCAAAGAATCTTTTGTTTTTCCGTTACCCTCTTTAGTATCCTCTCTTTCCCTTCAAATTCAACAAACAGAAAGAAAAAAACTGTGGGGCCCTGCAAACATTACGTCTACATTTTGGTTATCTTCTTCGGTCCGTCCAAGAGAACACTTATTTACGTGTTCTTCTCCTTAACGTATAAAAACTTCGGATCATGAGATCTAAGCAAGAAATAAGCGGAGATGTGCTTCTGGGATATACTTTTAAGGGTCTTTCTTTAGTTGACACTCATAACACAAAGGAAAAATATTTAATTCTGCACATTTTTGGGTCTTATTTTCAAAGTAATTGGAGGTCCTTACAATATTATTTACTTTAACTGTTCAACATCCTCATCTTTTAAAAAAAATAATCCACTGCTGCAACATTCAGACACATCGCCCTTTCTAAAACCCATATTACGCACATTTACAGTCGTTTTCTCATCGCCCTCAGCCTTTTCCAGCTCGTCGCGCTCATGATAACATAGTTTTGCATATCAAATCCCTGAAGTTTGTGAACAACGAAAAAGTAACTTAACATATTTAGACATATTTGGAAACCTTCAAATTATACAG
>NC_051410.1:29696022-29696088 GCF_015228065.2 Penaeus monodon
CGGTCAGTTTCAGCCAACACTAGTCTCTTCTTTTTCTATATGCTTATTCTTTTCCTCGTAGCCCGA
>NC_051410.1:29696777-29698085 GCF_015228065.2 Penaeus monodon
ATAAGCCAACCTTACATAAAGGAATAAAATTTTCACTCTGTTAGAAAATTGGAAGGTTTGGAACTCATACTGTATGGCGAGCAATTATTGTCTGAGTCGCGCAACATGTATATAAAGGTGGAAGCAGACTATTTAGTCACGCACTGCATTCCCGCCTTCCCAGGATCCCCTTCCACTTCAGACACTTGATTTTACGTTTGAGTCTGCGCGTATTCCCCCTATGTACCACTTGGCAATTGTAGAGGGTTTAACAAATTGTATGTATGTTGGGGTAAATTGGTTCCTTAAGGGTTTAACAAATTGTATGTCTGTGGAAATTGGTTCCTTAATATTCTGGTGACCATCAATTTTTTATTCATTTTGGCTATCCTCTAATACGTCCTTTCATCCTTTTCGCCGCAGAGGATATGGTTGGTGGTAGTGAATTTGTGCTGTCGGGATCGCCTTCGGGCCGTCTCATGGAGCGGCACCTGTAGAGTGCTGAACTGGGTAATCTGAGATCTACAACAAGGAATTAGAATCATTGCGAGTTGTGAGGACTGTGTTTAATATCTTTCGATTACCCGTTTTGGAAGGCTTGTGTATGCTGAGTTACGCATAATTTTCTAAAGTTCATCCATAGATAATTGTTTAACGTTGAAATTTTTGCTTCAGGTTATAATATATGCTTAAAGACTGGTATTTGTTGCATAATTTCGTCAGATAACTTATAAAAAAAATAATCTTAAAAACGTCTCTGCATAAAAAAACAAACACTACAGATAATATGGAAAGCTAATGATCATCTAGAATACCTCTTTTTTCAAACGCATTAACTTTTCCACTATAGAGATCGGTGCTTCTACAACTAATGGTTTCTTCTTTTGTCTGAAGCTGCTGCCAACAGGGAGACGAGATCGAAAATTTTAGGTGTGGATAGATATTCTGAACGCCTAAAATGAGTTTTAGAACAGGTTTTCTCTGTTAGATATGGTACCCACAAGTGACTTCCCGAGTCCTGAGCCCTACGAAGGTCTGGGCGGTCACGGAGAGTCATGTATAGGAAAGATTACATGGAAATATTGTCTGATCTGCCAGTCTAATCATTACCTAGATCCCTGTTTATTTGCAGTTCATATTTGCACTGATCAGAATTTGGAAAAAAAAAACATAAGCAAATATCTCTCATGTAATTTAATCTAGCAGTATATTGTTACAGCATTATTTTTTCCTGTGTTAATGACTGCTTCCCTCATTTTAGATGAACATAACTAAACTTACTGAGAAATACTTTACTATTCTACCTGATTTTCCTTTTTCATACCTGGA
>NC_051410.1:29698105-29698248 GCF_015228065.2 Penaeus monodon
ACATATTCCAAAGACTATGTGGTAGAGATTAACTTTGTGACATGTTACATGATGGATATTTTAAGTGGTAATAGGAATTAATAAATAAAAATCCAATTCATATATTTATTTCGTAACGCAGTATAAAAACTCTTCTAACACTT
>NC_051410.1:29698305-29699092 GCF_015228065.2 Penaeus monodon
TTATTAATTTAGACAAACTCTTGTAAGTCGGCCTTAATCTAGCTTATTGCGCATACATCTTTTTGAGTAAATATGCATATGATTTCTAAGGTCAACTCACAAGTCAAGTACCCTCTTGAAATAGTAATAGTTCCCTTGACAAGACTGTCATCTCTAATCAAAATATTATGACTGCGCTTTAAAATCTTTGCCTTGGATCAGAAAGACTAATTCTGAATAGAATTACTCAGTGAATAGTTTCCCCAGTATATATTACACATTCGCTACATATATATTTTAAAGGTCGGTATCGGAATTAGCGCATTGTCGTTTGCCAACGCATCTGATTAACAATGTATTTAGTTAGACGTTATCCCAGGATACGCCATTATGGCCCTTAGATCACAACCGACTTTTGTCACTGCAACATAACAGCATCATTGCAGCCCAAATCTCTCCCTTTACAGTAAAGATGTTTGAGAACCATTCTATGACAATACAGAAATCCAATGTTGAAATAATAAAAACGTCTCTACAGTACATTGTCAGCCAT
Organism: Penaeus monodon; assembly: GCF_015228065.2. Taxonomy (NCBI): domain Eukaryota; kingdom Metazoa; phylum Arthropoda; class Malacostraca; order Decapoda; family Penaeidae; genus Penaeus; species Penaeus monodon. Next base: position 29,698,838 of record NC_051410.1, read on the forward strand.
TTCTACTAACGCTTTGCATAATCACTTGCCACCATAGAGGGTGCGCAAGTCCGATCTAGTTTGCGTTCCCATTATTGTTAAAAATAGTAAGAAGTCAAGTGTAATTCATAATTGGAATTCATGTTTAATTATGGACCGTGTATTGCATGAATTTTGCATGTCTATTTATATAATTTTTGGATCAGTATCCATTTATTTCCGCGATTAATATGTTTGATGTTTTATTTACAAACTGGTTTTTTAATAGTATTTCCT
>NC_051410.1:29699122-29700371 GCF_015228065.2 Penaeus monodon
TGCAGTTATCAAATGCTTCCTGCCCTTCGTAAATCAACTTATTCGACGTAAGTAAAAATATACTAAGTAGAATAACTCACTCATATACTTATCAACCTGTACTCTAAAGTTGGACGACAAAAAAGATCTATATTTGTAACCAATCTACATTAATGCTTTTACTATCCTTATTATTATTTCCGTGCTACGAAAAAAGAAAAGCATATGAAAAGAAGAGACTAGTGTTGCTGAACGACCGTTTTTTTTTTTCTTGTACAATGAAGTTTCCACAACATATGTCTAAATTGTTAATTCTTTTTCGGTTCCAAACTTCAGGATTTGATATGAAATCTATGGTTATGCATGAGCTGCGAACTCGAGCTGGAAAAGGCGGAACCCCACTTTAATGTTGCTAATTATGGGTTTGAAAGGGCGATGTTTCTGAATGTCTGAGCAGGTGGATAAACGATGAGATGTTTGAACAGTAAAGTAGATAATAGTTGTAATGACTCACTTACTTTGAAAATAAGGACCCAAACAATAGTGACAGAATAATATTTCCTTTGGTTATGATTTGTCAACCAAAAAACCCTTAAAAGTATCTTCCAGAAGCACATCTCCCCGCTTATTTCGTGGCTTCATATCCTCAGATCCGAAGTTTATTATTTATACTTTAATGGAGACAAGTAATAAGTGTTCCATCTTGGGACGGACCGAAGAGATAAACCAAAATGTAGAGTAATGTGTTGCAGGGACAGTTTTTTTCTTTCCTGTTTTAATTTTGAAGGAAGAGATGATCCTAAAGAGTTTAACGAAAAACAGAAGATCTTTGCATTCAATCTTTTTTAAAAGGTATGTGATCATGGGGCAGCGATTTGTCTGTTATGCACAAATGTTAAAAAGGAATTACTGTTACATGTTATCATATCATTTTCCATCTTTGTGAAAAGAAAATAAACAGTGTGCCCTTTGCTTATCAACCGTCCTCCTTCCATGACATCTTTAACAAGACATTAAATATTTGACAATTCTTTAAATCCGACAAAGAAGGCGATGCTTGTTAGATTGTGTTCCCCATTTTCTTAATATGTGCCACCTCTATTTTATTTACAATTACATTTTGTTATAGACGAATAAAATTATGCATATTCTCCCGTTCACTTATCTTAAAGGATGAACTTATTTATATAGTAGAGTAATATTTGGTGCATAAAAATTCAACCAAAGCAAAATACTAGCAGCATGCTTGCATAAAATCAAGAGTCCACTT
>NC_051410.1:29700401-29701056 GCF_015228065.2 Penaeus monodon
GGTTGTCATACGAATTAGAAATTTCAAGCTATCTGTATGGGCGTAATTACCTGCTACTGTACACGAGCGTCTATCATATATAAAGGTGGAACCATATCAACTCAGCACTACGGGGATTCGGCCGTCCCAGTATATACTATCCAAATCAGGTACAACCTTGATTTTACTTTGCGTGTTTGCGTGTAATTAGCCATGCGATGTCTAGTCAATTGGTAAGGGTTGAAGGAATTGGGGTTTATATTGGTGGAAATTGGTTCCTCTTATGACCCTGGTGACGTGGCTAATTCCTGTCTATCCTTTTCGCTACCTCTGTAGATCGTTTCTTTTTTTTTCTCTGCAGAGCACATGGTTTGGCGATAATGGTTATTCTATCTGGGACTAAGCCCTCTTACAGCATCGGGCCTCACAGCCAATCTCACGAGGCACCTAGTAGAGGTAGAATGGGTAATCGTGAGAGATCTACAAGAATTTGATCGTGTTTTGTTAGAATGTGCTAATATCTCCGATTGCCAGGATTGGAAGGTCCTGTGTAGGTGAGTTTGGCATATAATTTGCTTAAGGTTTTATGCACAAGTATTATATAAACGTTGAAATTTGTATAGGCAACATTGCTTAGGATGTATTTGTGCATACTTTTCCTCAGAAGAAAAAATCC
>NC_051410.1:29701144-29703035 GCF_015228065.2 Penaeus monodon
ATTATACATAACGTCCTCTGTCATCAAGAAATATACACTAAGAGAACTGATGGAAAGTATAATTTATCTATCCATACCTTTTTCAACGCCATTAAGTTTTCCACTGCAGAGATCGTGCTCTTAACAACGAAATGGTGTTCTGCTTTGTCTAAGGCTGCCCACAGAGGGACTAGATCGAAAATTTTTAGAGTGTGGATCGAGTAATTCTGAAGCCTGAAAATGAGGTGGAGCCACAGGAATCAATCCCTTCCAATCACTAAGTCCCTCACTCACATGGGCCAACATTTCACGACACTCGACGACCAGGATAATCCTTATGACAATTCTAAAAACAACCTTGTTTATTTTAGTTTTTTGTTAGGGTTATAATGGTACCCTCAAGTGACTTCCAGTCTGAGCCTACAAGTACTGGCTGTCATGCAGTGTATGAATTACGAAAGTTTACATTTGAAATTTGTCTGATCTTCAGTCTTCACGAGGTAGATTTCCCTGTTTATTTCTGCAGTTTTTATATCTTACACTGATCTGGGATTTGGAAAATAACCAAGCAATATATTATCATGTATTTTAATCTCCAGGTATATTGTACGAGCATGATTTTTCATGATTTTCAAACTACTTCCTCGTGTTAAAATGAACATATATAAACCTTAGTCTGGAATACCTATGCTACTGATTTTCCTCATACTGGAACATTTTTTTACATATTCCAAGAAGTAATTTTGGTAAAGATGAACTTGTGATTGGTTACATATGGATTACTTATAAATGGTAATAGGATGAATAAATAAAAATCAATTCAAATGTTTCTACGGGTGGTAGTGGTATCGAAGATAGATAATCAAAATCTATTTTAAAATGTATTCGTATTACCATACCAAGCGTACAGTTTTACAACAATGAAAAAGTTAAATATTCCCAGTAAACATCATAAAATAACAAACAAAAATTACAGCAGAAATACACAACATAATTAAGTCGACCTTATCTAGTGTTGTAACAAACATCTTTGCCGTAATCACTGATTCATCTTCTAAGGTCACACCACAATCCAAGGGTGCCTTCTTGGCATAGTAAATAGTTATATTGACAAGACTACAATCTTTTATAATCAAAATAATTATTACATGCACTTTATCATTTTCCTTGGATACTTGAAAAGACGTATTCCTCATATATATCCATAATACATTTTTTTCCCAGTATATATTAAACAATTTTCCTACACATATAGAATGCATGTTTGCAATTTTTGAAAAAGAAATATATTCATTACAATGATTTCAATCTAATTGTCATGAAACCCAGCATACGGATACTTTTATTTGTAATTCTTAGATTTGTAAATACACAGACATTTGTTTAAACAAAAAAAACCGTGTGAAAAATATAAGCAGAGACAATATGAGACAAACTACTTTGCCTTTTTCCCAACCAGCGTAATTCCGCTTTGTAGTTCCTCAACAGCGGACTCCTCCACAATCAATGAAGTAGATATCTATCTTCAGTATTACCACACCTATATCTTCCCCACCCACCCCGCTACAACTTAACTCTTTCATCAAGTATAACTAGGGGTCATATTTATGGCAGATCCGAATCCTTGCAATGTGCACAGCTAACTGCATGTGGGTCGAACCTTCATACAACTTGTTAATTCACTGCAGGAGCAGTGTTGGGCTTCTAATGCAACGGGTCCCCTGACTCAGCAAATTGAGTTTTTAATCTCAAGAGAGTTTCCTCATAAGAACTCTTCATGGATTCTCCTATCAAGTCAGGTGTTTCCTTATCGGCGCCTTGATCAGCACGGCGTGACGGGCGTAAAACGGACACTTTTTAATGTCGGTATCGGAATTAGATCGTGTATTTTTTGTGCAATCTGATTTAACAT
>NC_051410.1:29704538-29704889 GCF_015228065.2 Penaeus monodon
ACCCATTTCCAATACATACAATTCTGTTTAAAACCCCTTCCCAATTTCCAAATGGTACATAGGGGGAAACCCAGACTCAAAGTAAAAACAGCTGTCTGAATGGAAGTGTATCCCGGGAAGGGGGGAATGCAGTGCAGTGACTAGTCCTTCCACTTTTAACATGTTTCCCTGCTAAGCCACTAATTGCCGCCCTACAGTATGAGTTTCCACCCTTTCCCTTTTCTAAAAAGTGAAAAATTTTTTTCCCTTTTTGAAGGTGTTATAAAAAAGTTTTCATGAAGTTATTTTTATTTTTCCCCATTTATTTTTGGAATGTGTCTCTTTTCTTTAACTACCCATTTTTTTTTCTTA
>NC_051410.1:29704944-29705020 GCF_015228065.2 Penaeus monodon
AACACACACACATATTACAATATAGAGAGAGAGAGAAAAAAAAAAGGAAAAAAAAAGAGTTCCCTTATCCCAAAAG
>NC_051410.1:29705773-29705857 GCF_015228065.2 Penaeus monodon
ATGTGTGGTGGTGGTGTGGTGCGTGTGTGTATACTAATATATGTGTATAAAGGGGTTTCATATAAAAATTTTTTGTTTAACATA
>NC_051410.1:29705974-29706077 GCF_015228065.2 Penaeus monodon
TGGGTTTTTGTGTGTGTCAGGTGTGTTGTATGTTTGTTTATTGGTATAGTGTCGTATGGGGTGTTTGGGGGTGTGTGTTTATATTTTTATTGTGCGTAATTTT
>NC_051410.1:29706923-29707110 GCF_015228065.2 Penaeus monodon
TGTTTTCATCGTTTTGGTTCTGCACATATATAAAACGAAAAACCTCAATTTATATTTTAGATGATTATTCTTGGTAATATTTGGCGTTTGTAAATCAGTTAAAGAAACACTAAATAAATCTAGTTACTTTCATATCGAATCAAGACTGTCTATTGAAGCTTTATGATATTTTTTTTGTTGTGAAGTT
>NC_051410.1:29713683-29713768 GCF_015228065.2 Penaeus monodon
GTAGTACGTATTTTGTATGTATATGATATGTGTGTTGTTTATGCGCGCGTTTTGTGATAAGGAATCTTTTCTTTTTCTCTTTTTT
>NC_051410.1:29713972-29716405 GCF_015228065.2 Penaeus monodon
AAGAAAGAAAAAATATGGGGTAGTTTAAAGAGAAGAGACACATTCCGAAAATAAATGAGAGAAAGTAAAAATAACTTCATGAAAATATTTATAGCACGTTACAGAAAGGAATAAAATTTCACTCTTTAAAAAATGGAAGGTTGGAACTCATACTGTATGGCGGTAATTAGTGGCTTAGTCACGGCAACATGTATATAAAGGTGGAAGCAGATAGTCACAGCACTGCATTCAGGATACACTTCCATTTCGGGACAGCTTGATTTTACTTTGAGTCTGCGCGTATTCCCCTATGTACCACTTGGCAATTGTAAGGGGGTTAACAGAATTGTATGTATGTGGAAATTGGTTCCTTAAAGGTTTAACAGAATTGTATGTATGTGGAAATTGGGTCCTTAATATTCTGGTGACCATCAATTCTTTGTTCATTTTGGTATCCACTATACGTCCTTTCATTCTTTCGCCGCAGAGGATATGGTTGGTGGTAGTGATTGTGCTGTTGGGGGATCGCCTCGGCAGTCTCATGGACGGCACCTGTAGAGGGAGAATGGGTAATCGTGAGATTACAACAAGGTTGATCGAGTTTGTGAGGACTGTGTTAATTCTTTCGATTACCGGGGTTTGGGAAGGCTTGTTGTAGGTGAGTTTGCATATAATTTCTAAAGGTTCATCCATAAGATATTGTTTAACGTTGAAATTTGCATAGGTAATAATATATGCTTAGGATGGAATTTGTGCATAATTTCTTCAGATAACTTATAAAAAAAATCTTAATAACATCTCTGTCATCAAAAACAAACACTACGAGATAATATGGAAAGCATAATTATCATCCAGAATACCTCTTTTCAACGCATTCTTTTCCACTGTAGAGATCGGTGCTTCTACAACGAATGGTTTCTGCTTTGTCTGAAGGCTGCCAACAGGGAGGACGAGATCGAAAATTTTAGAGTGTGGATAAGTATTCTGAACGCCTGAAAATGATTTTGAGAACAGAAGGCTTTCTGTTAGGTTAATGGTACCCACAAGTGACATTCCAGTCTGAGCCTACAAGGTCTAGCGGTCACGCAGAGCATGTACAGGAAAGATTACATGTGAAATATTGTTTGATCTGCAGTCTATCATGACCTAGATCCCTGTTTATTTTGCAGATCATATATTGCACTGATCTGAATTTGGAAAAAAAAACAGTAAGCAATATCTCTCATGTATTTTAATCTACAGGTATATTGTACGAGCATGATTTTTCATGTGTTATGACTGCTTCCTCATTTTTAAGATGAACATAAATAAACACTGAGAAATACTTACTATTTATTTTTTCCTTTCATACCTGGATTTTTTTTTTTACATATTCAAAGACAAATTTTGGTAGAGATGAACTGTGATGTACATATGGATTATTTTAAGTGGTAATATGAATTGAATAAATAAATATCAAATTCATATATTTATTCGTAAAACGCAGTATAATTTTACAGTTAAGCAATGAAAAAATAAAATCACAAAACACAAGAATTAAGCAGAAACAAATACATGATTAAGTTAAGAAAAACATCTTGTAAGTCGGCCTTATCTAGCTTATACATACATCTTTTGAGTAAATCATTGATTTCTAAGGTCAGACCACAAGTCAAAGTACCCTCTTGAAATAGTAGTAGTTCCCTTTGACAAGGCTGCATCTCTAATCAAAATAATTATTACTGCGCTTTATCTTTCCTTTGGATATGAAAGACTATTCTGATAATACTCAGTGAATATTTTCCCAATAATAGTACACATTCCTACATATATATTTTAAAGTCGGTTTCGGAATTAGAGCTCGTCGTTTGTCAAATGATCTGATTAACAATGTACTTAGTTTTAAGACGTTATCCAGGATACGCCATTGCCCTTAGATCAACCGACTTTGTCACTGCACATAACAGCATCATTGCAGTACCAAATCTCTCCTCTCCACCGTAAAGATGTTGGAGAACCATTCAATGACAATACAGCCAATTTTGAAATAATAAAACGCTTCTAAGTACATTTGTCGCCAATTTCACTAACACTTTGTATAACCATTGCCACAATGAGGGTGCCAAAGTCCGATTCTAGGTTGCGCCCCATTATTAATAGTAGAGTCAATTGTAATTCCATGTGGGAATGCATGTTTATGGACCGAGTATTGCATGAATTTTGCATTTCTAATTATATATTTTTGGATCATAAGCATTTATCCATCGATTAATATGTTTTATTCTTATTTCCAAATGTTGTTTAATAGTATTTCCTAAACAATGAGAAGAAATAAGCATGCAGTTATCAAATGCTTCGTCAATCACTTATTCAGCGTAAGTAACTGGTAAGCGGCACAGTAGAATATTGCACAATATATTATCAACATTGTTCTAGGGTTGACGACAAAAGAGATCTGTACTTTGTAACCATGTA
>NC_051410.1:29716435-29719493 GCF_015228065.2 Penaeus monodon
TCCGGCTACGAAAAAAGGAAAAAAAAAGAAAAGAAATATGATAGCATAAAATTGAAGAGGCTAGTGGGGCTGAGCAGACTGTTTTTTTTTTTCTTCTTCTTTATAATGAAGCTTCCACATATGTCTAAATATGTGTAAGTACTTCTCGTGTTCAAACTTCAGGATTTGATATGCAACTATGTTATCATGAGCTGCGACAAGCTGGAAAAGGCTGAGACACTACTTTAAATGTTGCGTAATTATGAGTTTGAAAGGGGCGATGTTTCTGAATGTCTGAGCAATAGATAAAACAATGAGATGTTAACAGTAAAGTACATAATGGTTGTAAGGACTCAATTACTTTGAAAATAAGACCCAAAAATGTGACAGAATTAAATATTTTCCTTTTGTTATGATTGTCAACCCAAAAGAAAGCACCTTAAAAGTATATCCCAGAAGCACATCTCCCCTTTTTTCTTGTTCATGCCATGATCCGAAGTTTATACGTTAATGGAGACACGTAGATAATTGTTCTCTTGGACGGACCGAAGAAGATAACCAAAATGTGGAGTAATGTTTGCAAGGGCCACAGTTTTTTCTTTCCTGTTGCTAATTGGAAGGAAAGCGAGGATCCTAAAGAGTTATCGGAAAAAAAAGAAAAAAAAAGATCTTTGTATGCCTTATTATTTAAAAGGTAGTGTGATCAATGGGCAGCGAGCTGTCTGTTATGCAACAAATGTGAAAGAGAGTACGTGTTACATGTTCATCAGAATCAGTTTCCATCTTTGTGAAAGAAAATAACAGTGCTTTTGTTTCACCACCCCCCTTCAGTGACATTTTTAACCAACACCTTAAATATGTGACATTTCTTTAAAATCCGACAAAAGAATTCATGATTGTTGATTGTTCCAATTCTATATGCCTACCTCTATTTTATTTACCCAAATTACATATCTTTAGACGAATAAAATTATTCATATTTTTCCTTTCACTTATCTAAAGAGAAGATCTTATTTATATGGCAGATTATATCTGTGCATAAAATGCAACATTTTATCCACGTTTTTACAACACACACAAAAATTACACTATCAGCATGCTTGCATGAAAGCCAAGAGATCCACTTTTCGAAAAAAATAGAAGGTTGTCAGACGAATTTAGAAATTTCAAGCTATCTGTATGGGCGTAATTACTGCTCTGTCACAGCGGCGTATCATATATAAAGGTGGAAGCATCCCAAACCTCAGCACTACATTCCCGCTTTCCGGATACACTTCCAAATCAGGCACCTTGATTTTACTTGTGTTTGCGTGTTTTAACCATGCGATGTCCTAGCAATGGTAAGGGTGAAGAGAATTGTTTATATGCGGAAATTGGTTCCTTATACTCTGGTGACCGGGATTCGTCTTTTTTTTAGCTACCTCTGTAAGATCGTTATTTTTTTTCTCTGCAGAGAACATGGTTGGCGTTTGGGTTATTGTACTATTTGCGACAAGCCTCCCCAGCATCGCCTCGGACAGTCTCACAGTGGGCACCTGTAGAGGGAGAATGGGTAATCGTGAGATCTACAAGAAAGTTGATGTGTTGTGAAGACTGGCTAATATCTTCCGATTCCCAGGATTGGAAGGTTTGTGTAGGTGAGTTTGAATATAATTGCTAAAGGTTTATGCACAAGTATTATATAACGTTGAAATTTGTATAGGCAATATTATATGCTTAGGATGTATTTGTGCATACTTTCCTCAGAAAAAAATATATAACCTCTTTGTCATCAAGAAATATACACTAAGAGATACTATGGAAAGTATAATTATCATCCATATCTCTTTTCAACGCATTCAACAGAGATCGGTGCTTCTACAACGAATGGTTTCTGCTTTGTCTGAAGGCTGCCAACAGGGAGGACGAGATCGAAAATTTCAGAGTGTGGATCAGTATTCTTAACGCCTGAAAATGAGGGTGAGGCCAGAAAGACCAGACCCCTTCCTCTCATTAGGCTCACTCACATGGGCCAACATCCAGAACACTCGGCGACCAAGGATAATCATCATTGCAATTCTTCACCTTGTTTATTTTGGTTTTCTGTTAGGTTAATGGAACCCTCAAATGACATTCCAGTCTGAGCCTACAAGGTCTGGTTGTCATGCAGAGTATGTATAGGAAAGATTACATGTGAAATATTGTGTCTGATCTGCAGCCTATCACGACCGAGATCCCTGTTTATTTTGCAGTTTATATATTGCACTAATCTGAATTTGGAAAATAAACAAGCAATATCTCCTATGTATTTTAATCTACAGATATATTGTGTGAGCAAGATTTTTCATGTGATTTGATTACTTCCTCATGTTAGGATGAACATAAACTGGAAAGATTTTTTTTACTTATCCAGAGGACTAATTTGAGAGAGATGAACTTGTGACTGCTACATATGGGTATTATAAATGGTAACAGGAATAAATAAAACTCAAATTCAAATGTTTATTCGTAAAATCATATAGAGCGGTAAAAAAAAAAGAGAAAAATAAAATAAAATCGTAAAATCAGAAAATATTACCATTAAAAAAAACAAATGCATCATTAAGTTAAGAAGAAACATCTTATAGGTCAAAATTATCTAGTTTTTACAAACATCTCTGGGTAAATCATTGATTTCTTCTAAGGTCAGACCACAATTCAAGGTAACCTCTTGACATAGTAATAGTTCCTTGACAAGACTGCATCTCTAATCAAAATAATTATTACTGCTCTTTATCTTTTCCCAGTATATAGTACATATTCCTATACCTACGAAGTCGATATCGGAATTAGATCTCGTCTTTTGTCAAACAATCTGATTAACAATGTACTAAGTTATGACATTATCCAGGATATACCAGTACCCTTAAATCAACCGACTTTGTCACTGCACATAACAGAATCATTACAGTACCAAATCTCTCCTCTCCACAGTTAAGGTGTTGGAGAACATGCTATGACAATGTAGAAATAATAAAAACGCCTCTAAGTAATGGTCGCCAATTTCACTAAACACTTTGTATAATCCTTGCCCCAATAGGGTGCCAAGTCCGATTCTAGG
>NC_051410.1:29722050-29722939 GCF_015228065.2 Penaeus monodon
TAAAAATTTTATATATATAATTTTTTTTGCGCTAATAAAAAAGAAAAGGTATAACTGGAAAAAAGACTAAAAGGTACTGAATTGACAGCTGTTTTTATTTATTTATCTATTTTGTGTTAAAACTTCAGGATTTAATATGGAACTATGTTAAACAAACGTCCAAAGAGCTGAAAAGGCTTAGACACTACTTTAAATATTTGGTTTAAAAATGGGTTTTAAGGAGCGGTTTTTTGTATATCTGAGAAATGGAGAAAACGATGGATGTCAAACTGTAAAGTCATACATCAAAAAGGGTGTATGACTCTGTAGAAACAAATTCATTACCATAAAAATGCGAAAATGACGGACCGAAGGAGATAATCAAACTGTTGGGGTAATTTGCAGGGCCACGTTTTGCTTTCGTTGCTAATTGGAAGGAAAGCGTGGATCCTAAAGAGTTAACGGAAATACAAAAAAGTTCTTTGCATGCCATATTATTTATAGGGTTTTAAAGTGGAAAACAATGGTTTGCGAGCCAGTCTGTTAGCAACAAATGTGAAAAAGAGTACGTGTTACATATTCATCATATCAGTTTCGTCTTTGAGAAAGAAAAACAGTTTCCTTTGCTTCACCGTCTTCAGTGAATCTTTAACAAGACTTTTAAATATGTGGGCGATTCTTTAAAGTCCATAAAAGAAATTCATGATTGTAGATTTTTTTCAGTTGTAAATTCCACTTCTATTTTATTTATAAATTGCATTTTTTTTTATATACGGACAAAATTATGCATATCATCGCTCACTTAGCTAAGAGAATCTCTTCTTTATAAAGCAGAGTATATCTGTGCAAAAAAATGAAAGTTTATACAACCCCACACATACACAAATTATATATGTATATGTATTAAAAT
>NC_051410.1:29722998-29723607 GCF_015228065.2 Penaeus monodon
AAATAATGTAAGCTTTAGACAATTAGATTTTCACGTTTATCTGTTATGGGCGTAATTTTACTGCTCTGTCACACGGCGTGTCATATATAAAGTGGAAGAAGCGGCCAACCTCAGCACGGCATTCCCGCCGTCCCAGGATACATTCCATTTCAGACACCTTGGTTTTACTTCGTGTCTGCGTTTACTAGTCATGCACCGTTTAGCAAGGGTAAGGGGTTCAAGAGAATTGTTTCTATGTGGGAATTGGTTCCTTAATACTCTGGTGACTACGGATTCTTTCTTCCTTTTAGCTATCCTCAGTAAAACGTTTCTTTTTTTCTCTGCAGAGGACATTGTTGGCGATAGTGATTGTACTATTTGGGACAAACCTCTTCTTCGACATCGCCTCGGCCAGTCTCATAGAAGGCACCTGTAGAGGCAGAATGGGTAATCGTGAGATCTACAAGAAAGTTGATCGGTTTGTGAAGACTGGGGCTAATATCTTCCGATTGCCAGAATTGGAAGGCTTGTGTAGGTGAGTTTCTAAAGGTTTACGCAAAATTATATAACACTGAAATTTGTATAGGCAATATTATATGCTTACGATGTATTTGTGGATACTTTCTTCAG
>NC_051410.1:29723642-29726659 GCF_015228065.2 Penaeus monodon
TATATCGCCTTCTGGAAAGTACAATTAATTATCTGTTTTCAACGCATTCTTTTCCACTACAGGGATCGGTGCTTCTACAATGAATGGTTTCTGCTTTGTCTGAAGGCTGCCAACAGGGATGACGAGATCGAAAATTTTAGAGTGTGGATCAGTATTCTGAACGCCTGAAAATGAGGGGGAGCCCAGGAACCAATCCCTTCCAATCACTAGGTCTCACTCACATGGGCCAACATTCACGACACTCGACGACCAAGTATAATTATCATTACAATTCCATCCTTGTTTATTTTAGTTTTCTGTTAGGTTAATAGTACACTCAAGTGACATTCCAGTCTGAGCCTACAAGGTCTGGTTGTCATGCAGAGTATGTATAGGAAAGATTACACGTGAAATATTTTGTGATCTGCAGTCTATCACGACCTAGATCCCTGTTTGTTTTGCAGTTCATATATTAAACTGATCTGGATTTGGAAAATAAACAAGCAATATATTTCATGTATTTTAACCTACAGATATATCATACGAGCATGATTTTTCATGTGTTTTGACTACTTCCACATGTGAGAATAAACATCAATAATCTTAGTCTGAAATGCTATTCTACTTATTTCCTTTCATACTGGAGCAATTTTTCACATATTCCAAAAAGTAATTTGGTAAAGATGAACTTGTGACTGTAACATAGGGGTATTAGAAGTGGTAATCGAAATAAATAAATCAAAATCAATTGTAAATGTTAATTCGTAAACCATGCAAAGCGGTACTATTTTACACAATGAAAAAAAAAAAATCTGTAAAATCATAAAATCACATAACATCTTTGAATAAATCATTGACTTCTTCTAAGGTCAGACCACAATCCAAGGTACCCTCTTGACAAAGTAATAGTTCCTTGGCAAGACTGCATCTCTATTCAAAATAATTATTACTGAACTTTATCTTTTCCTTGGAAACTGGAAGACTATTCTCATATGAATATTTTCCAGTATATAGTACACATTCCTACACATTTATGACTGCATGTTTGCAATTTTTGAAAAAGAAAGAAATATATTCATTACAATGAGTCAATCTAATTATGTTAAAACCCAGCATATGAATATTTTTATTTGTTATTATTTTCAGATTTGTAAATACACAAACTAATTGTTAAACGAAAAATAGTGTAAAAATATTAGCAAAGACAATATGATAAACTACTTTGTCTTTCCAACCATGTAAGTCCGCTTTGTAGTACCTCAAAGCGGACTCCTCCACAATCAGTGCAGTAGACTATTTATACTTCAGTAGGTTACCACACTATATCTTCCCCACCCACCCACCGCTAAACTTAACTCTTTCATCATAGATAACTATGGTCAGATTTATGGCAGGTCCGAGATCCATGCAATGTGCACAGCTAAAGTCTTGTGGTCTAGAGAACCTTCATTACATGTTAATTCACTGCAGAAGTTTGCTTTTAATGCTAACGGGCCTGAACTCAAGCAATTGAATTTTATCTCAAGAGAGTTCCATCAGTAAGAAATCGTCATGGTTTCTCCGATCAAGCAGGTGTTCTTATCGGCGCCTTGATCGGCACGTCGGTGACGGCGGAAAACGGACACTTTTTAATGTCGGTATCGGAATTAGAACTTGTCTTTGGTCAAACAATCTGATTAACAGTCTACCTTGTTTGACGTAATCCAGGATATGCCAGTACCTTTAGATCAGCCGGTTTTGTCACTGCACATGTCAGCATCATCACAGTATGCTATGACAATACAGCCAATGTTGAAAATATGAAAATACCTCTAAGTTCATTGTCGCCAATTCACTAACGCTATAAAATCATTGCCACAATAAGGGGGCTTAAGTCTGATTCTAGGTTTGGTCCCATTATTTATATCAGTCAATTGTAATTCTGTTTCTGGGAATACATTTATTGGACCGGATATTGCATGAACTTTGCATTTCTAATTATTTACATATTTTTGCCTTATAAGTCCTTATCAATATATTACTCTTTTTGATTCTTATTAACAAATGTTAATAGTGTTTGGTATGAAACGAGAAGAAATAAGCCTAAAGTAGTTATCAAATGTTTATTTCGCCAATCATTTATTCAATATAAGTAACTGCTAAGTGGCAAAGCAGAATATTGCAGGAGATACTCTAAGGTTAACAACAAAAAAGCTGTACTTTGTAACCATACATATATTTTTTCCGGGTATGAAAAACAGGAAAAGGCGTGAAGAGACTAGTGGTGCTGAATGACTGCTAATTCTTTTTCTTTATAATGAAAGCTTCACACATCTAAATAGCGCAAGTATTTCTCATGTTCAAACTTGATGATGCAATATGCAACTCTGTAACCAAGAGTTTGCGACGAGATGGAAAGGCTGAGAACTACTTTAAATGTTGGATAATAATGGGATTGAAGGGGGCGATGTGTCTGAATGGCTGAGCAGTGGATAAACAGAAAAAAAGTGTTTTCCTTTTGTAGCGGTTGTCAACCCAAGGAAATCCCTTAAAAGAATATCCCAGAAGCACATCTCCCGCTTATTTCTTGCTTCATCCTCATGATCCTAAGTTTCCTGAGAACGGACCGAAGGAGATGATGTGGAGAAAATGTTTGCAGGGTCACTGTTTTTTTTCTGTTGCTGATAAACTGGAAGGAAAGTGTGGATCCTAAACATTTAAACGCAAGTACAAAGAGGATTTTGTATCTTATTTACAAGAAATGTTTTGTCTGTTATATCTGGCAACAAATGTGAAAATGAGACTTGTAATTCTCCTTCATCAGAATCATTTCCATCTTTGTGAACAAAATAACAGTGCGCTTGCTTCGCCGACCTCCAGCGCTATTTATACCTTATATGGGATATTCTTTACAATCCAAAAAAATTGGTATGTCACCTCTTTTTATTTATCAAATTACAGCTTTTTTATCGATAAAATTATGCATATTCATGTTACTATCTAGAGAGAAGCTCTTCTATATGACAGAGTATTCGTGCTAAAATGACATTTTCCAGTTT
>NC_051410.1:29727934-29728238 GCF_015228065.2 Penaeus monodon
CTGTGCAAAGAGATTCAGAAAGATAGAGATGCTGTATATATTACAGTATGAACTAGTTTGCTACTGTATATAAAGAATATTCTGGGGAAAAGTTACCTGCACAAGCCATCCAGCTGTGGTAACCGGTAGATATTGGTGCAGTCCTCGCAAACACGCTCCACCTTGTTGTACATATCCCGATTACCCATTGCACCCCTGCATTTGCTGTCCAGGATGTTAGCTAAGCTCGCTCCCACCGCCAGAGTCGCTAATAGCAGCCATGTTTTCTGTAAAAGCAACACAATTAAAGATTAATCTAAACAAA
>NC_051410.1:29728457-29729810 GCF_015228065.2 Penaeus monodon
CTGCAAGATACGTGTCTTGTATTGGGAAATTGTCCATTCTATCCCATTTTAGCAGAAAGTTTGCCTATGTATACTTATTATAATGCTCTTGAATTAAAATGTATATAAGCCTATATCTGCAGGAAGTCATTGAGTTTATAGTAGCCAGAGAAACAAATTACCATTGCTTGCAGATATGCTTGAAGTATGTAGCAGGGGACCGCTGCCTGTGGAGCTGTGTGGGGGTAGCTCGCTCGCAGACCTTTTATACGAGACGTTCGCTCGTTAAACCTCCATTCTGCCCCACGTGAAGGGATATTCCGCTCGCTGTCGACCTATGTATCTATCTGCTTCTAATTCAGAATTCTAAGGGGATAGGATGTACATCAATACCGTCAGGAATACAAACGTAAATATACAAACAGTTTAAAGTGGGGTCGTAATAGCAAATTCTAAGTAAGAAAATTTACGCAATCCCAATGGCATTTTATCTCTTTAATTTCAGGGTCTTTCTTAAATTTCTATTTTGATTACCAAAGGGCAAATCCGACAATTAACATTTTACATTCTAAAAACTGAGATTGTGCTCTCGTCTCCTGTAACGTCACAAACATGGACCATTTATTGTAAGTATCATTATTACATTAGCCATTAGCCCGGTAACAGAGGAAAATTTACTTTCTGATAATCATCTTGTACGAGATTTGCAAATCCTTGTGCAACATGGCAAGATTAAGGCCGCAGCTAAGTTCAAGGATATCCGTTTGGCTGCCGAGTCAAGATTGTTAAGAAAAGATTACCATCAGGGCAATGTCTTGTAAAGTTTTTTAAAGGGGTGTATGTTTACTATACAGCGTAAAGTTTTTGATATTGCCACTCCTATATAAATAAACAAATAAACAAATAATCATAATACATACACAATTTCACATCTGTAATCTAATAATTTTAATCGGCCTCTACTAAATGTTGAGACCTAGGCCCAAAGAGCAATTAATTCAGATCTGGTTGATAAAGGAAAAATCAAGTATATAGTAATTTCCTTTACTGCCATGTCGACTACAGAAAACGTGTTCTGTGACGCCAAATCAATGCGGACTGAACACCAGTCAAAGACAATAGCACATACGAACACAGCAGAGACCCGCCACACCCGCGTGAGACAAAGGCAGGGTAAGCTGTAGCATTACGGCACTATTACAGCACGTTTTCTGTGGTTAGTTAGGTTACATAGAAAACGAGAATTTCAAGGGGGACAAAAATCATGTAGGCTTCTCTTTAACAAGAGATCGAAATTCAGACGTCTTTTGTGATAAAATGAAGAGCACCTCTTCAGATTTATATGAACTATAATCTACATACCATCATATGAGT
>NC_051410.1:29729956-29730307 GCF_015228065.2 Penaeus monodon
ATGAAGAATTGGTTTTGTGTGACATAGACAGCTTACGATAATAGATAGCAGTCGATATCAATACACTCCTTCTCCAGGTAGACTTCACTCACCGGGTGATCAGCCTCTGTGATAGACCTAGCGTTGTCCTACATACCATGTCATTTTCATGATGCTTTATTCTGGTCAGATATTTTCATATCTTTTCTACTTTGTCGCGGTAAACAGTGTTTATCCTATATTAAAAAGAAAATGCGGAAAAGCACCGAACCCTACATATACCTGTGAGGTTAAGCTTACAGTTATTCCGTTAAGATAAGTACTTTAAGAAAAAAGAGAGAGAAAAGAAAATGTACATATACACACACACAC
>NC_051410.1:29730386-29730750 GCF_015228065.2 Penaeus monodon
GCGTACGGTATGCTTAACTGGTAGCTTTCACACGGAGGTTAGGTAGATGGGTCACGGACAAAACAAACTAACGGTCGAAAAACGAAAGGAAAATATCCACGACATGCCCCGGCTACAGCAGAGACGTGAGTTGATGCCACAGAACAACAGAGGTGCGAAACAATAAGCAAAATACAATTTCGAACTAAGAAGTAAAATACATGTGCTAATCAACAAGTAAATGAAGTGCAAACTAACCAGTAGAATATAGGTGCAAATGAACAAGTAAAATGCCAGCTGTAAACAATTGCATTCATAAAAGGCTTAATCAATTATCACTACTATCATTTACCTACTCACATTATACTCGTCCTATCATTATGCA
>NC_051410.1:29730783-29730940 GCF_015228065.2 Penaeus monodon
AACACCAGAACATTCTCTTAGAAATGATTTTTTTTTAACAGTTCTCACCCACAATTTCAAAATTTATCCTCAAACGATTATCACACAATGTCAGGAACATAATGTCCAATGTCAAATACATAAATTAATTTGATTTCGTTTTTTCTTATACGTGAAT
>NC_051410.1:29731789-29731953 GCF_015228065.2 Penaeus monodon
TCAAAAATTAAAACTTGTATATATGTACCATACACAAATATACCAAGATCACTGTACACAAGATATTTTTTTTTTGCCCACCGAATCATGACCCACTGGGCTTAGTAAGATTATCTTTTTTGCATACTCATTATTCGTAGGCTTAACCTTTCTTGATCCTCTCA
>NC_051410.1:29732367-29732440 GCF_015228065.2 Penaeus monodon
CAAGTAGAGGGGGACTGGTGTTCATCAGTTTCAGGTATGGAACGAGAATCTCTTTGGAGAGGAGTTCGTGGTG
>NC_051410.1:29732684-29732830 GCF_015228065.2 Penaeus monodon
GTGGTGTGTGTGGTGTGTGTATTATACACCACAACTCCATCACCCTGTAAACCTGATCCACACAGTCCTCCCTCTGCCTTGAAGATGGGCACCCATGTTGGTCCTTGCATCTCCCGTGATAACTATTACTTTGGTGAGACAGGTGT
>NC_051410.1:29733282-29734443 GCF_015228065.2 Penaeus monodon
GCTTATCTGCTCATTTAGTTGACAGAAGCTACGAATTTCTCATTTGCCATGCCCTGAATATACCACCAGATATAAAATTAATTATTAGAACATGTAAAATAAACTTAGAAATGAAGATTGTGAATCAACAGTAAGCATTCCAGTAACTTTTATTTATGTCCATCATAACAATGAGGAAGCAATTAAATCACATAAAAAAGTATCCTCGGAGAATATACATAAATATTAAAACACGTGATATTTCTTTAGTTCAACTTCCAAATTAAAATCAGTACACCTATTGAAGTGCAAAATAAACAGGTATCCGGATTCCGTTACAACAAATGATAGCAAATCAGAGGGAGTATTTCACACGTACTTTTTCGTCTAAATACTCAACATGACCGCCAGGCCTTGTAGGCTCAGACTGGCATATCATTTTGGGGGTTACCATAAAACCCGGGGGAAAAACCAAAAAAATATTTAGAAATTGTAATAAAAACTAATGATAAGTTTCATTAGTCGCCAAGTGTCGTCGGTACTGGCCTGCGGGAGCGAGGCCTTGCAAGTGGAAGGAGTCCTGTCGCGTTCGACCTCACTGACCGGCGTTCAGGATGCTGATCCAAAAATTTTAATTTTTCGACTCGTTTCCCCCCTGTTTGGGAGCCTTTTGACAATCAGGAAACCCTTCGTTGGTTTGAACACCGATCTCTGTAGTGGAAAATATCGCTTTGAAAGGGTATCCTGGAGAATGATGAAGATGTAATGAAATGCAGAGGGTATTTACCGTAGAGTAATTTCACATGAGTAAATGATTTCAAATCGTAAGTGATGTGTATTTGAAAGTATAAAAATTAATGAAAATAGCTTGTTTGAATAATATTACTTCGTACCCATATGCAATCTATGCCCCGTCCCCTATTGTTTTAAAACCTTAGAAATTAAATGAATTGGGAAACCCGCACATGCCCCTCCAAGCCTGGAAAAATCGGAAGATATTGGGGGCAATCCTAAAACACCGCACTACCTTTTTGTAAAATTTTACATTGCCCTTACCCCCCTCGACAAGTGCCGTCATGAAAATGGGGGAGGCAGGTCAAAAAAAGAGGCTTTTCCCAACTACTACAATCACTATCGCCAAACCATGTCTTCTGCAGTGAAAAAGAAGAAAAATAAACGAAG
>NC_051410.1:29734625-29734876 GCF_015228065.2 Penaeus monodon
AATTTTATATTTAATTTTTATATAAAATATATTTTATAATAAATAAAATATTTATAATAATAATTATATATATATAATATATTTTAATATATATATATATATTATATTTATATATAATTTTATTTTAATCCTATTATATATATTATTTTTATATTTTACCATTTTTAATTTTAATTTTTATATATTTTATTTATTTTATTATTTTTTAACCCCTACATTTTTTTTATATTTTTTTATTTATTTATTCTTTA
>NC_051410.1:29735031-29735539 GCF_015228065.2 Penaeus monodon
TTTCCGATTAAAAATCTAATCCTATTTATTTATATTATTTTTTTTATATTTATACTTCTATATAAATATACTATATATATATTTATATATATAACCTAAAGATGGCCAAACCCAAATTAAAAACCAAAATCCACCCTTTCCAAACCGCTCTTACTCTTACCATCGCCAGCCGATAATGGGGGAAAATCGAGGGACTTTAAATGAAAACCCCAAAGGGGAAAGCGACTTTGAAGGACCCCTAAACCCCGGAAAGGGCGTGGATGCCCGGTTTCTTGATCGCTCTTCCCCCCATTTTCCTTTTTTATTTTTTCCCACACGTCCCTGTGGCAAATAATTGCACCCCTAAAGGATGGCTTGATTTTTCAAAAATTTGGCCCAAACCCAACCTTTCCAAATTTTCCCAAGGTCAAACTCTTCCTTTTTTTGGGGAGCGGGCGGGTTTAAAAAGGGCATTTCTTTTCCACTTTTTTCTTCCATATATTTTCGTTTTGTGTATCTTTTGGGGAAA
>NC_051410.1:29736426-29737192 GCF_015228065.2 Penaeus monodon
GTTTCATATATAAAATTTATTAAAATATTATTTATATAATATTTATTATCTATAATTATATATTTTATATATTTTTTTGTTATTATATAATTTAAAATATATATTTTATATATATATATCATATATAATTTTTGTTTTGTATCTTTATATATATTTATATATTATATTTTTATAATTTTTTTTTATATTTATATCTGTATTATGTTCTTTTTTTATTTTTTCTATATATAACTATATAACTATTTCTTTCGATATCATTCCCATTTCCATTCTATTTTTCTTCATATTTTATAAATCTATACTATTTTCTTTTCTTTATATTATATTTATACCATATTTTATAAAACCCACACATATACCCTTAATAAATATATATATATATAATATTATATATTTTAAAAAAAAAAATTTTTAAATTTTTTATTTTAAAAAAAAATAAGAAATATATATTATAAAATTTTCTATATATATTAAATTTTTATATATATAATATTATATATTTATCTATAATTTTATATTATAATATATAATAAAACAATATATTATATTATAAAATATAGTATTTTTTATATTTATTATATATATATAATATATATAAAATATAAGTATATATATATATTATATATATATAAATTTTATTTCTTTTAATATTATATATATTTTTATTATTTATTTTTCTTATTCTTTTTATTTTTTTTTTTTATTTTTATATAAAATATATGGGGTTTATTTTTTTTTTCTTTTTTTTTTTCTTTTTTTATTCTTC
>NC_051410.1:29737315-29737551 GCF_015228065.2 Penaeus monodon
TTTTAAAATATTTATTAAAATATAATTATATTTTTAATTTTATTTAAAATTTATAAAATTTTATATATTATACTTCCCCAATTTCACTTCTTTTTAAAATTTTATATAATTTTTATTCTCTATCTCTTTTTAAACTCCTTTTTTATTATTTATTTTAAAATTTTTTTCTTATCTAAAAATTTTCATCTTTTTCTTATTTTCTCTTTTTACCAAGCGGAGGGGGAAAAGGGCGGGGG
>NC_051410.1:29737972-29738046 GCF_015228065.2 Penaeus monodon
TTTTTATCTTTTCATATTTTTATTATTTTTTTATAATTTTTTATAAACCCCCCCCCCCACCCCAAAAAAAATTT
>NC_051410.1:29738310-29738381 GCF_015228065.2 Penaeus monodon
TAATTAATTTTTTTATTAATTTTTTTTTTTAAATTTTTTTTTATTTTATTTAGTTTTATTTTATAAAAAAA
>NC_051410.1:29738656-29738807 GCF_015228065.2 Penaeus monodon
CTCTCCTCCTCTCTCTCTCTCCCTCTCCCTCCCTCTTTTCTTTCCTTCTCTCCTTTCTCTCTCTCTCTCTTTCCCCTTCCCCACTCCTTTTTTTCTCCCCCATCCTCCTCTCTCTCTCTTTTTATTTAAAATTTATTTGTTTTTTAAAAAA
>NC_051410.1:29738897-29738974 GCF_015228065.2 Penaeus monodon
CCCCCCTTCCCCGTTTATATATATTTTAAAATTTTTATTATTTTATTTATTATTATTATTTAAAACCCCCCATTACC
>NC_051410.1:29741379-29741458 GCF_015228065.2 Penaeus monodon
GTGTGTGTGTGTGTGTTTTGTGTGTTTGTTTGTGTTGTGTTTGGGGTGTGTGTGTGTGTGGGGGTGTGTGTGGGGGTGT
>NC_051410.1:29741550-29741619 GCF_015228065.2 Penaeus monodon
ATATAATATTTTTATATCGGTGCATTAATTTTCTCTATTATCATATATTTTAAAAATTATTCTCCCCAT
>NC_051410.1:29742213-29742378 GCF_015228065.2 Penaeus monodon
TATATTTATATTTTTATCCCCCTCTTCTTCTATCTATTATCTTCTTTTATTTATATATTTTTTATTTTCTTGATAAAAATATTTATTTTTTTATATATGTATATGTTTTATGAATTTTCCCCACCTCCCCCTAAAACCCCTTTTATATAGGGGTATAATAAAATT
>NC_051410.1:29742419-29742670 GCF_015228065.2 Penaeus monodon
ATATCCCTAAATAAAATATATAAAAAATATTTTTGGGATATAAAAAGTTTAGCTGGGAGGGTGTGGGGTATATATTCATAGACATAACCTTTAAAACCCTTTTTTCAAATGAGTGGGTTCTCCAAAACCAAACCAAAACTACGTTTGGGATAGTGGGCCCCGTACTGTAAATTTTTTGCAAAAAATCATCATTTTTTTAATACCAAAAAAAAACCTTAAATATCCTTTTTAATATAAAGAAAAAAACATAC
>NC_051410.1:29743108-29743311 GCF_015228065.2 Penaeus monodon
CCCCCAAAACCCCCAAAACAACCCCCCAAAAACACATCGACCCCCCCTCCTCAAAAATAAACAAAAACCCTACACCCCCACCCCATAACACCCCCATCCCCAAAAAAAAGGAAAAATTAAAATTTTGCCTACACCCCCACACCCCGGGGGCCCACCCCCCACACCCAAAACCCCCACAACACACCCCCCACCCAACAAATAAT
>NC_051410.1:29743352-29743483 GCF_015228065.2 Penaeus monodon
TTTAAAATAACAAGCCCACCACACAACCCCCGTCCCCCCCCACGCCCAAAACCACCCACAACACCCACAAACCCACACCCAAGAACACCCCCAAAACACACCCCACCACAAGCCCCCCACAAAAACCCACC
>NC_051410.1:29743967-29746013 GCF_015228065.2 Penaeus monodon
AACCTACCTGCCATTCACAAGTCCATTTTGACTCCCACACGAGAGTATCCTTCTATTTCTATCCAGAATTTATGCCGTCACTGACCTAACCTGCAAATGGCACCAGAGTTTACTACCACGAACCCAAGAGTTTATTTGCTTTACTGCCGCTTAGTCGATCTAGAATGAAATCAGATTAAAAAAAATTGCGAAGTATATCTGGTACTCTTGTTGTATGAGGTTTGAGGTGGTCAGCGGTTAAACATTACAAACATGCTATCATTACGGTTACAGATATAATGAGAAATGAATGATTAAAAGAACCAGTACGTGATGCACAGAAACTTGAAAATACATAATGTGAAATCAGGGCTTTATTTGTCCAACAAATCAATGCTTTTTGAGGGGAGTGTGACACTTACTTTTTCTTTTCTTTATTATGTTTTAAGGAAATGCATTTCAGGAGCGGTTCGAAAGTCAATTTGGTCAAAGCTAAATTTACGCGTGCGTAGAAATACTATTTTATAGAAATGCATATCAAAGAAACGCCCTGCGTAATGTATGCCTGTTTTTGTATATGTGTGTGGTCGTGCGTAGGAGTATAAACGTTCTTATAGCACTTATACTGCCAAAGACGTTTTCTGGGCTGTGGGACCTGATTCATAATCCCTCAAATTGCATGCCATAAAAACTAGTATTACGACTTCTAGATTTAGCCGTGCGTGTTACTTCGAAACATTGTCGGTGGTCATGACTGGATTATAACTTCAAGATCCCTCTCATCACTAAGATAAAAGTTCATAATTCTGTAGATATTTTGTTCAACGGATACATAAGATGCTGTCATGTACACAAAATGAATTATTATATGTGCCTGATTATGTAAACTTGCCTTTGGAGAGTCCATATTTTATTATGAGTGAGCTTTAATATCGAGCCCGAGCATTATAAGTCAGTATTGGATATTGTTAGGTAAAAGAAATACTAAAATATTACAGCTAATACAAAGGCAGGGGAGTCATAATCAAATGAAGACAAGTGAAAAGATAAATATATTCACTGTGAATAGTATATACTACTGACTCACATTCCAGAGATTTAAATGTATTACTTCTGACCCACAAGCACCAACTCATGCCTTAATAACGGAAGACGTCGGTATTTATATTGATCTTGAAAATGTTTATTTAGCCAAAGCTTAACATACATTTGTTAAATAGCATACTTGCACAAGTGGCTGATATTTCTGGGAGTTTGAGTACTCTCTTGAAAAAACACCTAATTGGTATAAAAAAAATGTAAAAGCAATATGAAAGATCGACCCACAAAAGTGATTCACATAGCTGAAATACAGAAAATATAGGATAAAGTCACAAAAGAACCATAAGTTTCAAATCAAATGTCAAAAAACATACATTTGACAAAAATAATTTTGACAGTAAATAAAAGTGTATATATGTATATATATAGCTGGTGACGTCTCTTGGAAAAAATAGAATGGTGGGACTGCGTCATTGCAAACTTCATAAAACGGGATAATAATAATGATTAAAGGAAATCACAAGCTTTCACTTATACGTACTGTAAACCCGTAAAGAAAAGAAAGAAAATGGGACAGCCTGTAACTGAGCCTGGATTGCATCGAATGCAGATCCTCGTTGCCAGATGTAGGGGCAATAATTCCTACACTATCGTGCAGCACGAAACTTTTTAAACAAGATTTTAAAAATTCAGTTATAAATATAATGAAAATAACATATAAAGACGTTTTATGAGCTTTGTGTTTTTGTATATGATTGTGAAGTTTATGGAGTAATACATCTGTCAGTGAGTGTAGGGGAAGAAAGTTTTACACTCCAAGGTTTTTATCATTGGTAGAATGATTATGCCTTGATCCTAATGATGTTTTTAAATGATTAATATCAAATCATTACATAACCTGAAATAGGTCAAAATCAAATCTAAGTTGGTACAGTCTCCAGTTTTTGTTTACAACAAGGTAATAATATGAGAAAGATAATATATATCAATGCAATATAATGAGTTTCAACAAATGCATCGATAGAG
>NC_051410.1:29746191-29747284 GCF_015228065.2 Penaeus monodon
TGGATAGAATCAAGAACGGAGGGAAACGTGCATACTCGACAGTATATTGTTCCACACCTTTGGTTGCTTCGCAATTGAAAGAGATAATTAACAAATATCTTTAAGGAAATGCAGTAGAAATCCAGGGAAAAGGAACATTAATGTCAATGAACTTAAGAATTTTTGTGAACAAAATCCCTCATGCGTGTGGTAGTACTTTCGCATTATAGAAATGGTTCGCGTGGCACGATTCTGGACGACAACGACTGGCCGTACGACTGACAAACGGCGCTCCATACTGTGTTGCAATATGTCAAATATAGTTGATTAGAAAGCGACTCTCGTGTATGATAAAGAATGTCACATTGCCTATCAACCTTACTTCGAATGTAAAAGATGCAATCTTTCCAATTTAGTGTCTCATCTATTGCAGCTCCTAGAATGTATTTCTTAGTTGTGTACCAACACTGGGTTCGCAGTAAACGGAAACTTATCTTTCCGAAATTATATCTAAATATGTAATATGATTTATAGCCACTAATCTTTGATTTGTTGTCAGTAATCTGTTCACTCAATATAGGAAGTTCGTCTTTACCTGCCTTAATGAGATTATTGATGTCCTTGCCAGATGTGCCATGCACAACTGTATATTGTAACAACAGCATTCAATTATTGGGCAAACAGCAAAGGAGCTAACAAAGTCGAGTGGATATGAAATTCACTGTGGAAGTGAACGTTCTTCTTTACAGCAAGGCACTGCTTACGGGTGTAAATAACAAGCCCTGTTAACCGTCTGCTGAATTAGTCAAGCAAATGGTTAGTAAGAAGTGGCCTGCAACTGAAGAAAAGGAAAAAAAAGCGATCTACAAATCTAAGCTTAATAAGGTAAATGCAATTTACTAAATTTGGTACGTTTTGTTCTCATTTTGTACTTTTTGATGGTGCTGTCGGGTTCATTTGAAAAAAGAATAATGGCAACACTGCAACGTGTCACTCTCAGGTACTTCCCCCCCCCCAGTATACCGCTTCGCTATACTGTATCTCAGTGCTCACTGTGTATACTGAATAGGTAACTAAATTAAATGGAAACACTTCGCACCACAGGCCCTGAACC
>NC_051410.1:29747414-29747489 GCF_015228065.2 Penaeus monodon
TGTCAAAGAGGTAAGAGTAAAGTCAGTAATAAGCGAAACCAGTGATGCTAAAGTGCGTCAATTTGCTTAGAATGA
>NC_051410.1:29747579-29748795 GCF_015228065.2 Penaeus monodon
GTGTAACTTTATTCTTATTGTGCTGATACCATTTTCTTTTTAACCTGAATTCCTATGATAATAAGAATAAACCCTGAAGTGAATAAGTTTGAAATAATAAGTAACTTCAATTTGAAAGAACATACTTTGTAAATCTCTCGGGAAACGATTATTATAACAACTAAGTAAATATGATACAGCAACATACATCTGAACAATAAGTAATCAGAAATCATAACCTATAGGGTTGCTGATGAATTACTGAATGAAAGCCTCCGGGTCGGCCTTACTGCCTTAAAAAAATGGTTCAGTGCCTGTGGTGCGAAGTGCTTCCATTTAATTTAGTTACCTATTCAGTATACACAGTGAGCACTGAGATACAGTATAACGAAGCGGTATACTGGGGGGGGGGGGAGAAGTACCTGAGAGTGACACGTTGCAGTGTTGCCATTATTCTTTTATCAAATGAACCAGACAGCACCATCAAAAAGTACAAAATGAGAACAAAACGTACCAAATTTAGTAAATTGCATTTACCTTATTAAGCTTAGATTTGTAGATCGCTTTTTTTTCCTTTTCTTCAGTTGCAGGCCACTTCTTACTAACCATTTGCTTGACTAATTCAGCAGACGGTTAACAGGTCTTGTTATTTACACCCTTAAGCAGTGCCTTGCTGTAAAGAAGAACGTTCAGTGTTTCTGTTTGTAGTCGTGACCTGTGTTTTGTTTTGATATTGCACACCATTGATAAGATTCTTTCCGCTGGAACAGAAGAATGAGGCAGAGACTCCAAGTTTAACATGAGTTTCGACATTCTGGGGAACTGGAGATCACAGTTACCTTCGATACGGCATACCAAAACTGTTCTGGTTCCTTACGTTTCTCTTAAAGCAGGGATTTCAACCAGGATCAGCTCTCTCCAATCTTTATTAAGATCCTCATATGCATCCTCTACAATTATGTTAGGGAACTTATCCGCCAAAGTTATGATAGACTTGGGTTTTCCTTTACGCACTTTTGCAAGATCTATAGCCACAAGCAATTTCAATTTTCAAACATACCAGATGACAGGAAAAGCTGGAACATTTACTTAAACAGGGTTACATAAAAGCTCAATGTTTTTATACGAAATTCCTGATTACACAGTGTGACTGCGAAGTCGACGGAAACGTGACATCACTAAATCTATAGATGATTAGCCGCATGTTTAACATTTTGACAATGTATTTTTTAGTAGT
>NC_051410.1:29752651-29752944 GCF_015228065.2 Penaeus monodon
AAACGTTTGTATTTTTAGCATTCGAAAATACCATAGATACCCTAAGAAATAATTTTTTAACATAGAAAACTATCTATTTTTATGGTAAACTTGCTTAATTTTAGCAGGAGAAACTCGTTTCGCATCGGGCATGGGGCGGCCTTGTGGAGGTTTGTCTGCTTAATGTTCCTTCAACTGTTCTTATTTGGAGCCATGAACCCCATGTGTCTATCTCTTGCCTGCTATATTGGCCTAGTTATTCATACGGCTAACGGCTTTTGATGCTGTGTAGGATGTCGAAACAGAACTCCTGA
>NC_051410.1:29757426-29761818 GCF_015228065.2 Penaeus monodon
CATAAACAAATAAAAATCCTGTGAAAGAGGGACTGTCTGTGCAAACCAGAAAACCACAAAGAGAGGGCACAGGCTGTTGTGACAGATTCTGGATAATGCTCTAACTACTAACGTCGTTAATTAGATTGTTTGACGCGGGGCAAGATCTAACTACGATATTTGACCTCTCCCTTTCGGCATGTTAGTGTGCTGGGACAATGTTTTGTAGAGGCCTTTAGATTATTATCTATTAACAATAATTCCTCTCTGCATAAAGCCCCGAGAATTCAGTCCAGTGTCACAAGAGATAAAACAAAATTCATGACCTGGCGCGTTGATGACCTCGTCACAGAATCTTGAGCCTTGAATTTAAGGCAAAATGATGATATAACCACTGCTGGTGTATTCACATTTTAATCTGTCTTGTACAACACTGAATATGTCCGTCTTTGAATCCATAGAATCATACTGCAATCCATTCCAGAAGTCGCACAGAACGTCCGGGAAACATTTGAATTGTATCCACTTTTGGTCCTGTAAGCTTATATCTCTGTGTTCTTTATCAAACGAGTACCACTGATCAGCCATATTGAACAGTTGATTTTATAAAACAACTGGGGAAAGATGGGAGTTTCTGTACATTAGTCAAGGGTGGTCTAGAACTCCCGAATGATGCTTGTTTTTGGGGGAGAGTCTGATTTCTCACAGATAGAACTCTTGGGAGATGATATATTTTGTGAGTTCAGCTGTAGTGAGAAAGTACATGTATGGAGTTTGGTATTCGTGACAATGAATACCGTTTGCTGCATAATGCATACGGCATATCAGAGTGCGACTTATTTCGTCCTTCTTTGTAGAAGGTTTGATATCACTAATTGGTACATTGGACCCTTAATTTGCTTTATACTTTTGTTCCACTGATTTGTTTACACTATGGGTTGGAGGTAATATGAGACGTCATTTCAAGTATGAACACTTTTATTTTAATATATAGATTAGACATCGAACCTTCAACAAATACACAGTATAAAATGTTTTTTTTTTTTAGGTTTTACCCCAATGAATATATTCTGACAATTAATACTCATCTCAACAAAAGACCAGCTGAGGTCTGGAGAGGAGAAACCTACCTCAGCTATCCTCTACCTCGTTCTTATTCCACAGCCTCCATTCTGGGGGTGTATAAAGTACCGCAGTTTCGTCTTTGCCCGTGACGCCAGTTGAGCTCTTTATACTTTTATTGCCTCTTTTTCTTAGTATTCATAAACAATAATTCCTCCAGGCTAGTTCATTTCACACTTTATTTTCATTTAGACTTGATGCTTATGTATATTCCATTTATGGGAATAAACAATTTGTTCTGTTTTTTTTTTTTTTATGAAAGTATATTAGAACAAACATCAGTGCTTTCATTTCCATTGGATTTTTATAAACTTATATGTTCACAGTGTGAAATATTCCTATGTAAAATGTTCTGATTGCATATGACAATAGATTCATACGTCTTGTTAAAAAAGTGTATTTATGCGATACATGATTAAACCATTTTTCAGCAATTTCATTTCAGATATGATTTTTCTTTGATACAGACACGTGCATGCAACCCCCTATGGCAATAATGACTAAGAGTTAGATGCTCTCCCCTTTTGCAAGGCATGAAAAAACCGTCTAAGTAAGTTCATTTCAAATTGATAGTTATATGTCCCATCCAAATATTTGCTTTGTTTCACATTCCAAAAGAATAAAAATGCACACCTTTTGTTTTGAGGCTTCATAACAACCACACGGTCGATGGTGTAAATCATGCTACTTTGATCGGCTGAGCAAACAATAGGTCAGTCTCCGCCACAAAACGTGGATGTGGCCCCGGGTCAGGACACGACGAGCTCATTAGCAATGGGAACACATTTCTCCTCCAGTGAATTGACAGTGTGTAATGTACGGTCGCTGGACCTTAGGATACTCTACTAAATTATCTTTGCTGATTCCTTCAGCTGTGTAAAATTCTCAGCGTGGGTTCGTGGGGAGGATATAGCGTGGTGACCTACCGGAGAACAAACTTTGAATACTCAAGTAGTCTATATAGACAAAGTAGTGTTATTTCGTATTTTTTCTCTCTGTCACTAGCAAATGCTGTCCATATTTACAAAACTCTTTTACTTATTCTTAATATTACAAAAAAAAACTCGTTATGTGACAGTTACAAGTTCATTTCTACCAAATTAATTATTGGAATATGTACAAATGACTTTCGGAACGAAAGAGAATGAGTAGAACAGTAAGTAATTCAGAGTAGTTTTTATTTATGTTCATCCTAAAAATGAGGAATCTGTCAAATCATAAAAAAAATCGGGCTCGTAAAATAAATCTAAAAGGAATACACAAGAGATTTTAATTTGGTTTAACTTCCAAGTTCAAATCAATGCATTAAATGAATTGAAAAATAAGCAGGGTATCTAGATAATGATATCGCAAACAAACATTATAGATACATTACATGACCAACAGGCCTTGTAAACTCTTTTAAGAGTACCATTATAGTAACAGAAAACCAAAACATTGTAATGTAATGATAAGTATCCTTGGTTGCCGAGTGTCGTGGGTGTGAAGGAGGCTTGGCAAAAGGATTGGGTCCTTCCGGATTCAGCCTCAAGTCTCAAGCATTTAGGATGCTGACCCATACTCTGAAATTTTCGATCTCGTCCTCCCTGTTGGCAGCCTTCAGACAAAGCAGAAACCATTCGTTGTAAAAGCACCGATCTCTGTAGTGGAAAAAAATTGAAGAGGTATTCTGGATGATCCTGTAGTGATATATGGATGGTATTCGCCGTAAAATACCTCTAATTAGGTCAGATTTTATTTTCCATATTAATTAATAATTTTCAAAGTAATAAAAACCGTTAAAAGGTAGTCATCTGAAAATATGTACAAAATCCTCCATAATTATACATTTTCTATACAAATTCCAATTTTAAACAGTCTCTACTTCTGGACAAACTTAGAAATCGTGTATAAACATACCTACACAATCCTTCCAATCCTGGCAATCGGAAGATGTTAGCACAGTCTTCACAAACACGATCAACTTTCTTGTAGATCTCACGATTGCCCATTCTGCCTCTACAGGTGCCGTCTGTGAGACTGGCCGAGGCGATGTCGAAGAAGGAGGCTTGTCCCAAATAGTACAATCATTATCGCCAACCATGTCCTCTGCAAAGAGAAAAAAAAGAAAGGATCTACAGAGGATAGCTGAAAGGAAGAAGCCATAGTCACCAGAGTATAAAGGAACCAATTCCCACATAGAAACAATTCTCTTAAACTCTTACCATTGCTAGACGGTACATGATTAATACACGCAGACACGAAGTAAAACCAAGGTGTCTGAACTTGGAAGTGTATCCTGGGGCGGCGGGAATGCAGTGCAGTGGTTGGTCTGCTTCCACCTTTATATACGACTCGCCGCAGTGACAGCCGCAATTACGCCCATACAGATAGCTTGAGTTTTCAAAATTCGTCTGACAACCTTCTAATTTTCTAAAAAGTGATTCTCTTGATTTTTATGCAAGCGTGCTGATGTGTGTTCGTGTTGTATAAACTTGGATAAACTACAGCATTTTATGCACAGACATATACTCTGCCATATAAAGATCATTCACTTTAGATAAGTGAACGGATGAATATGCATAATTTTGTCCATTTATTTGATAAATAAAACAGGGGTGGGCACATATTTAAGGTCTTGTTAAAGATGTCACTGGAAGGAGGTCGGCGAAGTAAGCACACTGTTATTTTTGTTCACAAAGATGGAAATTGATTTTGATGAAGAGTAGGAACATGTATTAATTTTCACATGAACAGATATAACAGATAAGTTAACTTTTTAGGATCCACGCTTTCTTCCTAATTTACTAGCAACTGGAAAGAACAAACTGTGGCCCTGCAAACTACTCTACATTTCGGTTATCTCCTTCGGTCCGTTCCAGAGAACAATTATTTACGTGTCTCCTTTAACGTATAAACACTTAGGATCATGAGAGTGAAGTGTGAAACAAACGGTAGATGTGCTTCTGGGATATGCTTTTAAGTGTCATTTATTACAAAAGGAAAACATTTAATTTTGTCCTTACAACCATGATATACTTTAACATTTAACATGTAAACATCTATCTCATTGTTTTATCCTCTGCTCAGATATTCAAACACATCGCCCCCTTCAATCACATTATTATCCAACATTTACAGTGTTTCAGCTTTTTCCAGCTCGTTGCAACTCTTGATTACATAGTTGCATATTAACTCATCAAGTTTGAACACGAGGAGTACTTACGCATATTAAAACATATGTGAAAGCGCCATTATAAAGAAAAAAAATAGTAGTCAGTTCAGCACCACTAGTCTCTTCAGTTTCACGTC
>NC_051410.1:29761846-29767284 GCF_015228065.2 Penaeus monodon
ATCCTTTTTTCATATCCGAAAAAATGTATGGTTACATAGTACTGCTCCTTTTTGTTGTCAACCTTAGAGTAACGTTGATAGTATGTAGCACAATATTCTACTTTGCCACTTACCAGTTACTTGTATTGAATAAATGACTGGCGAAGTAAACATTTGATAACTGCTAAATGCTTATTTTTTCTCGTTTCTTAGCAAATGCTATTAAACATTTGTGAATAATGATCAATCAGATTAATAGATGGATGAATGCTTATGGGCCAAAAATATATAAATAATTATAAATGCAAAGTACATGCAATACCCGGTCAATGAAATTGCATTTCTGGAATTGGAATTACAACTAACTCTATTATAAAAAAAGAGACCCAACCTAGAATCGGACTTTGGCTTCCTCATTGTGGCAATGAGCACACAAAATGTTAGTAAAATTGGCGACAATGTACTTAGAGGCGCTGAATTCATTATTTCAACGTCAGCTGTATTATCATAGCATGGTTCTCCAACTGTGTAGAGGAGAGATTTCGTACTGTAATGATGCTATTATGTGACAAAGTCATTTGATATAAGGTACTGGCATATCTTGGATAACGTCATAACTAGATACATTGTTTATCAGATTATCTGACAAAAGACAAGATCTAATCCCGATACCGATTTTGAAATATATGTGTAAGAATGTGTACAAAGATGGGAAGATATTCACCAAGTATTATAAACATATGTGAGAATAGTCTTCCAGTATCCAAGGAAAAGATTTTGATCGGAGATACAGTCTTGTCAAGGAACTGCTAGAAAAAATCAGTGATTCACACGAAGATGTTTCTTCTTAACTTAATCATGTAATTGTTTCTGTTCAGTTGTAATGTTTTGTAATTTTATTATTTCACTGCAAATATTTTGATTGTGTAAGTGTAAAATGTGCCGCTTTGTATAGTTTTAAAAAATGAGGAACCAAATTTTACTTTTATTAGTTTATTCCGAATACCACTTATAAGACCCATATGTAACAGTCATAAGTTCATCTCTACCAAATTAGTCCTTGAAATATGTAAAAATAATTAGTCCAGGTATGAAAGGAAATGAGTAGAATAGTATTTCAGACTATGTTTATTTATGTTCATCCTAACATGAAGTAGTCAAATAACATGAACAATAATGCTCGTACTATATATCCGTAGATTAAAATACATGAGAGATATAGCTTGTTTATTTTCCAAATTCAGATCAGTGCAATATATGAACTGCAAAATAAACAGGGATCTAGGTCGTGATAGACTGCAGATCACACAATATTTCACATGTAATCTTTCCTATACATACTCTGCATGACAACCAGACCTTGTAGGCTCAGACTGGAATGTCATTTGAGTGTACCATTAACTTAACAGAAAACCAAAATAAACACGGTTAAGAATTGTAATGATAATTATCCTTGGTCGCCGAGTGCTGTGAATGTTGGTCCATGTGAGTGAAGCCAAGTGAGAGGAAGGGATTGGGTCCTGGGCTCACCCTCAATTTTAGGCGTTCAAAATACTTATCCACACTCTGAAATTTTCGATCTCGTCCTCCCTGTTGGCAGCCTTCAGACAAAGCAGAAACCATTCATTGTAGAAGCACCGGTCTCTGTAGTGGAAAAGAATGCGTTCCGGAAGATAATAATGATAAGTGTATATTTCTTGATAAGAGAGTTGTTATATATTTATAAGTTATTTGAAGAAAGTATGCACAAATACATCCTAAGCATATGGTATTGCCTGTATAAATTTTAACGTTACACAATACTTGTGCATAAACCTAGAGAAATTATATGCAAACTCACCTACACAGACCTTCCAATCCTGGCAATCGGAAGATATTAGCGCAATCTTCACAAACACGATCAACTTTCTTGTAGATCTCACGATTACCCATTCTGCCTCTACAGGTGCCGTCTGTGAGACCGGCCGAAGCGATGCTGGAGAGGCTTGTCGCAAATAGTACAATCATTATCGCCAACCATGTCCTCTGCATAGAGAGAGAAAAAGAAATGATCTACAGAGGATAGCTAAAAGGAAGAAAGAATCCATGGTCACCAGAGTATTAAAGAACCAATTTCTGCATATAAATTCTCTAAACCCCTTACAAGTGCTAGACGGTGCATGATTAATACACGCAGACACGAAGTAAAATCAAGGTGTCTGAAATGGAAGTGTATCCTGGGACGGCGGGAATGCAGTGCAGTGGTTGGTCTGCTTCCACCTTTATATATGACAGGCAACAGTGACAGAGCAGTAATTACGCCCATACAGATAGCTTGAATTTTCTAAATTCGTCTGACCTATTTTTTTTTTTTTACCTCTTGACTTTCACGTAAGCATGCTTCTGTGTGTGCTGTATAAACTTGGACAAATTGTTGCATTTTATGCACAGACATACTCTGTCATATAAAGAAGAGCATTCTCTCTAGATAAGTGAACGGATGAATATGCATAATTTTATCGATTAATAAAACGTGTAATTTGATAAATAAAATAGAGGTGGACATACACAATAATTTTTTTTTTTCGGATTGTAAAGAATATCCACATATTTAAGGTATTAAATATGTCGCTGGAGGTCGGCGAAGCAAGCGCACTGTTATTTTTGTTCACAAAGATGGAAATTGAATTCTGATGAAGGAGAATTAACAAGTACTCATTTTCACATTTGTTGCCAGATATAACAGACAAAACATTATCTTGTAAATAAGATACAAAAATCCTCTTTTGTACTTGCGTTAAATGTTTAGGATCCACACTTTCCTTCCAGTTTATCAGCAACAGAAAAAAAAACAGTGACCCTGCAAACATTTCTCCACATCATCTCCTTCGGTCCGTTCTCAGGAACTTAGGATCATGAGGATGAAGCAAGAAATAAGCGGGAGATGTGCTTCTGGGATATTCTTTTAAGGGATTTCCTTGGGTTGACAACCGCTACAAAAGGAAAACACTTTTTTTCTGTTTATCCACTGCTCAGCCATTCAGACACATCGCCCCCTTCAATCCCATTATTATCGAACATTTAAAGTAGTTTCTCAGCCTTTTCCATCTCGTCGCAACTCTTGGTTACAGAGTTGCATATTGCATCATCAAGTTTGAACATGAGAAATACTTGCGCATATTTAGATGTGTGGAAGCTTCATTATAAAGAAAAGAATTAGCAGTCAATTCAGCACCACTAGTCTCTTCACGCCTTTTCCTGTTTTTCATACCCGGAAAAAATATATGTATGGTTACAAAGTACAGCTTTTTTGTTGTTAACCTTAGAGTATTTCGTGCAATATTCTGCTTTGCCACTTAGCAGTTACTTATATTGAATAAATGATTGGCGAAATAAACATTTGATAACTACTTAAGGCTTATTTCTTCTCGTTTCATACCAAACACTATTAAACATTTGTTAATAAGAATCAAAAAGAGTAATATATTGATAAAGACTTATAAGGCAAAAATATGTAAATAATTAGAAATGCAAAGTTCATGCAATATCCGGTCCAATAAATGTATTTCCAGAAATATAATTACAATTGACTGATATAAATAATGGGACCAAACCTAGAATCGGACTTTAGCCCCCTTATTGTGGCAATGATTTTATAGTGTTAGTGAATTGGCGACAATGATCTTAGAGGTATTTTCATATTTTCAACATTGGCTGTATTGTCATAGCATACTGTGATGATGCTGACATGTGCAGTGACAAAACCGGCTGACCTAAAGGTACTGGCATATCCTGGATTACGTCAAACTAGGTACACTGTTAATCAGATTGTTTGACCAAAGACAAGTTCTAATTCCGATACCGACATTAAAAAGTGTCCGTTTTCCGCCGTCACCGACGTGCCGATCAAGGCGCCGATAAGAACACCTGCTTGATCGGAGAAACCATGACGATTTCTTACTGATGGAACTCTCTTGAGATAAAATTCAATTGCTTGAGTTCAGGGCCCCGTTAGCATTAAAAGCAAACTTCTGCAGTGAATTAACATGTAATGAAGGTTCTCTAGACCACAAGACTTTAGCTGTGCACATTGCATGGATCTCGGACCTGCCATAAATCTGACCATAGTTATCTATGATGAAAGAGTTAAGTTTAGCGGTGGGTGGGTGGGGAAGATATAGTGTGGTAACCTACTGAAGTATAGATAGTCTACTGCACTGATTGTGGAGGAGTCCGCTTTGAGGTACTACAAAGCGGACTTACGTGGTTGGAAAGGCAAAGTAGTTTGTCATATTGTCTTTGCTAATATTTTTACACTATTTTTCGTTTAACAATTAGTTTGTGTATTTACAAATCTGAAAATAATAACAAATAAAAATATTCATATGTTGGGTTTTAACATAATTAGATTGACTCATTGTAATGAATATATTTCTTTCTTTTTCAAAAATTGCAAACATGCGGTCATATATGTGTAGGAATGTGTACTATATACTGGAAAATATTCATATGAGAATAGTCTTCCAGTTTCCAAGGAAAAGATAAAGTTCAGTAATAATTATTTTAAATAGAGATGCAGTCTTGCCAAGGAACTATTACTTTGTCAAGAGGGTACTTTGGATTGTGGTCTGACCTTAGAAGAAGTCAATGATTTATTCAAAGATGTTTTGTGATTTTATGATTTTACAGATTTTTTTTTTTTTCATTGTGTAAAATAGTACCGCTTTGTATGGTTTACGAATTAACATTTACAATTGATTTTGATTTATTTATTTCGATTACCACTTCTAATACCCCTATGTTACACTCACAAGTTTATCTTTATCAAATTACTTTTTGGAATATGTGAAAAATTGCTCCAGTATGAAAAAAAATAAGTAGAATAGTATTTCAGACTAAGATTATTTATGTTTATTCTCACATGAGGAAGAAGTAAAAAAACATGAAAAATCATGCTCGTATAATATATCTGTAGATTAAAATACATGAAATATATTGCTTGTTTATTTTCCAAATCCAGATCAGTTTAATATATGAACTGCAAAACAAACAGGGATCTAGGTCGTGATAGACTGCAGATCACACAATATTTTACATGTAATCTTTCCTATACATACTCTGCATGACAACCTTGTAGGCTCTGACTGGAATGTCACTTGAGTGTACTATTAACCTAACAGAAAACTAAAATAAACAAGGATGGAATTGTAATGATAATTATCCTTGGCCGTCGAGTGTCGTGAATGTTGGCCCATGTGAGTGAGACCTAGTGATTGGATTGATTCCTGGGCTCCCCCTCATTTTCAGGCGTTCAGAATACTGATCCACACTCTAAAATTTTCGATCTCGTCCTCCCTGTTGGCAGCCTTCAGACAAAGCAGAAACCATTCGTTGTAGAAGCACCGATCTCTATAGTGGAAAAGAATGCGTTGAAAAGAGGTAGGTATGATAATTAATTATACTTTCCAGAAGGCGATATA
>NC_051410.1:29767323-29767848 GCF_015228065.2 Penaeus monodon
CTGAAGAAAGTATCCACAAATACATCTTAAGCATAAAATATTGCCTATACAAATTTCAGTGTTATATAATTTTGCATAAACCTTTAGAAACTCACCTACACAAGCCTTCCAATTCTGGCAATCGGAAGATATTAGCACAGTCTTCACAAACACGATCAACTTTCTTGTAGATCTCACGATTACCCATTCTACCTCTACAGGTGCCTTCTGTGAGACTGGCCGAGCCGATGTCGAAGAAGAGGTTTGTCCCAAATAGTACAATCACTATCGCCAACAATGTCCTCAGCAGAGAAAAAAAGAAACGGTTTACTGAGGATAGCTAAAAGGGAGAAAGAATCCGTAGTCACCAGAGTATTAAGGAACCAATTCCCACATAGAAACAATTCTCTTAAACCCTTACCATTGCTAAACGGTGCATGACTAGTACACGCAGACACGAAGTAAAACCAAGGTGTCTGAAATGGAAATGTATCCTGGGACGGCGGGAATGCAGTGCTGAGGTTGGCCTGTCTTAGCTTACATGTG
>NC_051410.1:29768302-29769386 GCF_015228065.2 Penaeus monodon
TAGTATAAAAGATTATATTTAATAAAATACAATTTAGACTATATATATTATAGTTTTATATAAATATGAATATCATATATAAAATAATAAAATAAAGCTTTTTATATATAATCTTTATTAAAATACATGAAATATAATTTTTTATATATTTAAATTAGATATTATATATAATGCAAAAAAAAATTAGTCTATTACTAGATTAAAAATATTTATTAATCTTTATATAATACTTATAAAATACTTTATAACTGGAATATTTTACTATTAATAAAAAATATAAAAATGAATATGATAACTATATTTTTTAATTTATTAAGCATGTTAATTTTCATTACTGAAACTCAATTAAATTTTGATTATTACATTTTAAGGTCTAATTTTGGATTACATGCATGATAAGCAGCTTATTGCAGACAATAAGATTGTAAAGATGTCCTTAAAAGAATCTAGTATTATCTTATATATATTTATATTTACTATATCTGAAGAAAGTATCCACAAATACATCGTAAGCATATAATATTGCCTATACAAATTTCAGTGTTATATAATTTTGCGTAAACCTTTAGAAACTCACCTACACAAGCCTTCCAATTCTGGCAATCGGAAGATATTAGCACAGTCTTCACAAACACGATCAACTTTCTTGTAGATCTCACGATTACCCATTCTGCCTCTACAGGTGCCTTCTATGAGACTGGCCGAGGCGATGTCGAAGAAGAGGTTTGTCCCAAATAGTACAATCACTATCGCCAACAATGTCCTCTGCAGAGAAAAAAAGAAACGTTTTACTGAGGATAGCTAAAAGGAAGAAAGAATCCGTAGTCACCAGAGTATTAAGGAACCAATTCCCACATAGAAACAATTCTCTTGAACCCTTACCATTGCTAAACGGTGCATGACTAGTAAACGCAGACACGAAGTAAAACCAAGGTGTCTGAATTGGAAGTGTATCCTGGGACGGCGGGAATGCAGTGCTGAGGTTGGCCTGCTTCCACCTTTATATATGACACGCCGCTGTGACAGAGCAGTAATTACGCCCATACAGATAACGTGAAAATTCTAAATTTGTCTGAGCTTACAT
>NC_051410.1:29769474-29770339 GCF_015228065.2 Penaeus monodon
ATTTGTGTATGTGTGTGTGTTGTATAAACTGTTGCATTTTATGCACAGATATACTCTGCCGTATAAAGAAGAGCATTCTCTCTAGCTAAGTGAGCGGATGATATGCATAATTTTGTCCGTATATAAAAAAAATGCAATTTGATAAATAAAATAGAAGTGGACATTTACGAGACTGGAAATACAATCTACAATCATGAATTCTTTTATCGGACTTTAAAGAATCGTCACATATTTAAAGTCTTGTTAAAGATGTCACTGGAAGGACGGTGAAGCAAAGGTACTGTTTTTCTTTCTCAAAGACGGAAACTGATATTGATGAATATGTAACACGTTACTCTTTTTCACATTTGTTGCATAACAGACTGCTCGCTACCCATTGATCACATTACCCTTTAAATAAGATGGCATACAAAGAAC
The DNA here is from genome assembly GCF_015228065.2 of Penaeus monodon. NCBI lineage: Eukaryota > Metazoa > Arthropoda > Malacostraca > Decapoda > Penaeidae > Penaeus > Penaeus monodon. Next base: position 29,769,892 of record NC_051410.1, read on the forward strand.
TTCTTTTGTATTTCCGTTAACTCTTTAGGATCCTCGCTTTCCTTCCAATTAGCAACAGGAAAGCAAAAACTGTGGCCCTGCAAACATTACTCCACAGTTTGATTATCTCCTTCGGTCCGTCATTTTCGCATATATTTATGGTAATGAATTTGTTTCTACAGAGTCCATACAGCCTTGATGTATGGACTTTACAGTTTGACATCCCATCGTTTTCTCCACTGCTCAGATATACAAACACACCGCTCCCTTCAAACCCATTATTACCCAATATTTAAAGTAGTTTCTAAGCCTTTTCCAGCTCGTTGCGACGCTTGATTACATAGTTCCATATTAAATCCTGAAGTTTGAACACAAAAATAGATAAATAAATAAAAACAGCTGTCAATTCAGTACCTTTAGTCTCTTCAGTGTTATACCTTTTCATTTTTTCATAGCCGCAAAAAAAAAT
>NC_051410.1:29776489-29776556 GCF_015228065.2 Penaeus monodon
AATCATCATAAAGCTTCAATAGACAGTCTTGATTCGATATGAATGTTTGACTAGATTTAGTTATGGG
>NC_051410.1:29778744-29780965 GCF_015228065.2 Penaeus monodon
AGAAAGAGAAATGTGGTAGTTAAGAGAAGAGACACCATTCCGAAAATAAACTGAGAGAAAGTAAAAATAATTCATGAAAACGTTTATAAGCACGTTTTACAGAAAAGGAATAAATTTCATCTTTAGAAAATTGGAAGGTTGGAAAATCATACTGTATGGGGGCAATTAGTGGCTTTGTCACGGCAACATGTATATAAAAGGGGGAAGCAGACTAGTCACTGCACTGCATTCCCGCCTTCCCAGGATACACTTCCACTTCAGACAGCTTGATTTACTTTAGTCTGCGCGTTATTCCCCTATGTACCACTTGGCAATTGTAAGGGTTTAACAGAATTGTATGTATGTGGAAATAGGTTCCTTAATATTCTGGTGACCATCAATTCTTTATTCATTTTGGCTATCCACTATACGTCCTTTCATTCTTTCGCCGCAGAGGATATGGTTGGTGGTAGTGATTGTGCTGTTCGGGATCGCCTCGGGCAGTCTCATGGACGGCACCTGTAGAGGGAGAATGGGTAATCGTGAGATCTACAACAAGGTTGATCGAGTTTGTGAGGACTGTGTTAATATCTTTCGATTACCAGGGTTGGAAGGCTTGTGTAGGTGAGTTTGCATATAATTTCTAAAGGTTCATCCATAAGATATTGTTTAACGTTGAAATTTGCATAGGTAATAATATATGCTTAGGATGAATTTGTGCATAATTTCTTCAGATAACTTATAAAAAAAATCTTAATAACATCTCTGTCATCAAAAACAAACACTACGAGATAATATGGAAAGCATAATTATCATCCAGAATACCTCTTTTCAACGCATTCTTTTCCACTATAGAGATCGGTGCTTCTACAACGAATGGTTTTGCTTTGTCTGAAGGCTGCCAACAGGGAGGACGAGATCGAAAATTTTAGAGTGTGGATAAGTATTCTGAACGCCTGAAAATGATTTTGAGAACAGCTTTTCTGTTAGGATAATGGTTTACCCTCAAGTGACATTCCAGTCTGAGCCTACAAGGTCTAGCGGTCACGCAGAGCATGTACAGGAAAGATTACATGTGAAATATTGTCTGATCTGCAGTCTGTCATGACCTAGATCCCTGTTTATTTTGCAGATCATATATTGCACTGATCTGAATTTGGAAAAAAAAACAGTAAGCAATATCCTCATGTAATTTATTTCAGGTTATTTTACGAGCATTATTTTTCCCGTGTTATGACTGCTTTCCTCATTTTAAGATGAACATAAATAAACTTACTGAGAAATACTACTATTTACTTATTTCCTTTCATACCTGGATTTTTTTTTTACATATTCCAAAGACTAATTTTGGTAGAGATGAAACTTGTGACTGTTACATATGGATATTTTAAGTGGTAATAGGAGTTAAATAAATAAAAATCAAATTCATATATTTATTCGTAAAACGCAGTAAATTTTACACTTACACAATAAAAAAAAAATCACAAAACACAAGAATTAAGCAGAAACAAATACATGATTAAGTTAAGAAAAACATCTTGTAAGTCGGCCTTATCTAGCTTATACATACATCTTTTGAGTAAATCATTGATTTCTAAGGTCAGACCACAAGTAAAGTACCCTCTTGAAATAGTAGTAGTTCCTTGACAAGGCTGCATCTCTAATCAAAATAATTATTACTGCGCTTTATCTTTCCTTGGATACTGAAAGACTATTCTGATAATACTCAGTGAATATTTTCCCAATAATAGTACACATTCCTACATATATATTTTAAAGTCGGTTTCGGAATTAGAGCTCGTCGTTTGTCAAATGATCTGATTAACAATGTACTTAGTTTTAAGACGTTATCCAGGATACGCCATTGCCCTTAGATCAACCGACTTTGTCACTGCACATAACAGAATCATTACAGTACCAAATCTCTCCTCTCCACAGTTAAGGTGTTGGAGAACATGCTATGACAATGTAGAAATAATAAAAACGCCTCTAAGTACATTGTCGCCAATTTCACTAACACTTTGTATAATCACTGCCACAATGAGGGTGCCAAAGTCCGATGCTAGGTTGCGTCCCATTATTAATAGTAGAGTCAATTGTAATTCCATGTGGGAATTCATGTTTTGGGACCGGGTATTGCATGAATTTTGCATTTCTATTTATATACTTTTGGATCATATACATTTTTCCGTCGATTAATATGTTTGATTTTATTTACAAATGTTGTTTAATAGTATTTCCT
>NC_051410.1:29780991-29781136 GCF_015228065.2 Penaeus monodon
TGCAGTTATCAAATGCTTCCTTCGTTTAAAAAACCCTTTTTCGACGTAAGTTTAAAAAATAGCTAAGTAGAAATAGCACTATAATTATCAACATTACTCTAAAGTTGACGAAAAAAAAAAACTATACTTTGTAACCAAATAAAAC
>NC_051410.1:29781164-29782225 GCF_015228065.2 Penaeus monodon
TCCGGCTACGAGAAAAAGAAAAGCATATAGAAAAGAAGAGACTAGTGTTGCTGAACTGACATTTTTTTTTTCTTTATAATGAAGTTTCCACATATGTCTAATATGTGTAAGTACTTCTCGTGTTCAAACTTTAGGATTTGATATGCAACTATGTTATCAGAGCTGCGACGAGCTGGAAAAGGCTGAACCACTACTTTTAAAAGTTACGTAATTTTGAGTTTGAAAGGGGCGATGTGTCGAATGTCCCGAGCAGTGGATAAAACGATGAGATGTTGAACAGTAAAGTAAAAAATAGTTGTAAGGACTCAATTACTTGAAAATAAGACCCAAAAAATGTGACAAAATTAAAATTTTCCTTTTGTTATGATTGTCAACCAAGAAAGCCTTAAAAGTATATCCCAGAAGCACATCTCCCGCTTATTTCTTGCTTCATCCTCATGACCCGAAGTTTATACGTTAATGGAGACACGTAAATAATTTTTCCCTCTTGGACGGCCCGAAGAAGATAACCAAAATATAGAGTAATGTTTGCAGGGCCACATTTTTTTTCCCTTTCCTGTTGTTAATTTGAAGGAAAGAGAGGATCCTAAAGAGTTAACCGGAAAAACAAAAGATCTTTGCATGCCATTTTTTTTAAAAAGGTAATGTGATCAGTGGGCAGCGAGCTGTCTGTTATGAAAACAAATGTGAAAAAGAGTACGTGTTACATTTTCATCAGAATCAGTTCCATCTTTGTGAAAGAAAATAACAGTGCCTTTGTTTCACCGTCCCCCTTCCAAGACATCTTAACAAGAACTTAAATATTTGGGACAATTCTTTAAAATCCGAACAAAAGAATGCATGATTGTTGATTGTTTTTCCCATTTTCTTATATGCCTACCTCTATTTTATTTTTTCAAATTACATTTTGTTATAGACGAATAAAATTATGCATATTCTCCCGTTCACTTATCTAAAGAGAATGAACTTATCTATATAGTAGAGTATATTTGTGCATAAAATGCAACAACACAAACAAAATACATATCAGCATGCTTACATAAAAGTCAAGAGATCCACTT
>NC_051410.1:29782254-29782868 GCF_015228065.2 Penaeus monodon
TTGTCAGACGAATTAAGAAATTTCAAGCTATCTGTATGGGCGTAATTACTGCTCTGTCACAGCGGCGTATCATATATAAAGGTGGAAGCATGCCCAAACCCCAGCACTACATTCCCGTCCCCGGATATACTTCCATCAGGCACTTGATTTTTACTTCGTGTTTGCGTGTATTAACCATGCATGTCTAGCAATGGGAAGGGTTGAAGAGCATTGTTTATATGTGGAAAAATTTGGGTTTCCTTATACCCTGGTGACCGTGGATTCTGTCTTCCTTTTTGCTATCCTCTGTAGATCGTTCTTTTTTTTTCTCTGCAGAGAACTTGGTTTGGCGATAATGGTTATTCTATCTGGGACAAGGCTCTTCGCATCGCCTCAGCCCAAACTCACAGAGGGCACCTGTAGAGGGAGAATGGGTAATCGTGAGATTACAAGAAAGTTGATCGTGTTGTGAAGACTGTGCTAATATCTTCCGATTGCCAGGATTGGAAGGTCCCGTGTAGGTGAGTTTGCATATAATGCTAAAAGGGTTTTTGCACAAGTATTATATAACGTTGAAATTTGTAAGGCAACATAGCTTAGGATGTATTTGTGCAACTTTCTCAGAAGAAAAAAAC
>NC_051410.1:29782945-29783817 GCF_015228065.2 Penaeus monodon
CATAACGTCTCTGTCATCAAGAAATTATACACTAAGAGATACTATGGAAAATAATTTTCATCCATACCTCTTTTCAACGCATTCTTTTCACTGCAGAGATCGGTGCTTCTACAACGAATGGTTTTGCTTTGTCTGAAGGCTGCCAACAGGGAGGACGAGATCGAAAATTTTAGAGTGTGGTCAGTATCTGAACGCCTGAAATGAGGGGGAGCCAGGAACCAATGCCTTCCAATCACTAAGTCTCACTCACATGGGCCAACATTCACGACACTCGACGACCAAGGATAATCATTATTACAATTCTAACCTTGTTTATTTAGTTTTTTGTTAGGTTAATGGTACCCTCAAGGACATTCCATCTGAGCTACAAGGTCTGGCTGTCATGCAGTGTATGAAATGGGAAATTTACATGTGAAAATATTGTCTGCATCTTCAGTCTATCACGAAGTAGATCCCGTTTATTCGCAGTTTATATATACACTGATTCTGGATTTGGAAAATAAACAAGCTATATATTTCATGTATTTTAATCTCCAGGTATATTGTACGAGCATGATTTTTCATGTTTCAACTACTTCCTCGTGTTAAAATGAACATATATAAACTTAGTCTGGAATACTATGCTACTTATTTTCCTTCATACTGGAGCATTTTTTACATATTCCAAGAAGTAATTTGGTAAGGATGAACTTGTGATTGTTACATATGGATACTATAAATGGTAATAGGAATGAATAAATAAAAATCAAATTCAAATGTTTACATACGGGTGGTAGTGGTAATCGAAATAGATAAATCAAAATCTATTTTAAATGTTAATTCGTAATACCATACCAAGCAGTACAATTTTACACAATTAAAATATTCGCAGT
>NC_051410.1:29783872-29785030 GCF_015228065.2 Penaeus monodon
GTCGAACTTATTTAGTTTGTACAAACATCTTTGAGTAAATCACTGATTTCTTCTAAGGTCACACCACAATCCAAGGTGCCTTCTTGGCATAGTAATAGTTCCTTGACAAGACTACATCTCTTATCAAAATAATTATTACTGCACTTTATCTTTTCCTTGGATACTGGAAGACTATTCTCATATATATCCATAATATTTTCCCAGTATATATTAAACATTCCGACACATATAGAATGCATGTTTGCAATTTTTGAAAAAGAAATATATTCATTACAATGAGTCAATCTAATTGCATGAAACCCAGCATACGGATACTTTTATTTGTAATTCTTAGATTTGTAAATACACAGACTATTTGTTAAACAAAAAATACAGTGTGAAAAATATAAGCAGAGACAATATGACAAACTACTTTGCCTTTCCAACCACGTAAGTACGCTTTGTAGTACCTCAAAGCGGACTCCTCCACATCAGGCAGTAGACTATCTATACTTCAGTAGGTACCACACTATATTTCCCCACCCACCCACCGCTAAACTTAACTCTTTCTCATAGATAACTATGGTCAGATTTATGCAGATCCGAGATCCTTGCAATGTGCACAGCTAAAGGCATGTGGTCGAACCTTCATTACAACTTGTTAATTCACTGCAGGAGCAGTTTGCTTCTAATGCTAACGGGTCCCTGAACTCAAGCAATTGAGTTTTATCTCAAGAGAGTTCCATCAGTAAGAAATCGTCATGGATTCTCCGATCAAGCAGGTGTTCTTATCGGCGCCTTGATCAGCACGGCGGTGACGGCGTAAAACGGACACTTTTTAATGTCGGTATCAGAATTAGATCGTGTATTTGTCAATCTGATTAACAGTGTACCTAGTTTGACGTAATCCAGGATATGCCAGTACCTTTAGATCAGCCGGTTTTGTCACTGCACATGTCAGCATCATCACAGTATGCTATGACAATACAGCCAATGTTGAAAATATGAAAATACCTCTAAGTTCATTGTCGCCAATTCACTAACGCTATAAAATCATTGCTACAATAAGGGGGCTAAAGTCCGATTCTAGGTTTGGTTCCATTATTTATATCAGTCAATTGTAATTCTGTTTCTGGGAATACATTTATTGGACCGGATATTGCATGAACTTTGCATTTC
>NC_051410.1:29785096-29787055 GCF_015228065.2 Penaeus monodon
ATAGAATTTGGTATGAAACGAGAAGAAATAAGCCTTAAGCAGTTATCAAATGTTTATTTCGCCAATCATTTATTCAATATAAGTAACTGCTAAGTGGCAAAGCAGAATATTGCACGAGATACTCTAAGATTAACAACAAAAAAGGTGTACTTTGTAACCATACATATAATTTTTTTTGGCTATAAAAAAATGAAAAGGCGTGAAGAGACTAGTGGTGGTGAACTGACTGCTGATTCTTTTCTTTATAATGAAGCTTCCACACATCTAAATATGCGCAAGTATTTCTCATGTTCAAACTTGATGATTCAATATGCAACTCTGTAACCAAGAGTTGCGACGAGATGGAAAAGGCTGAGAAACTACTTTAAAAGTTGGATAATAATGGGTTTGAAGGGCGATGTGTCTGAATGTCTGAGCAGTGGATAAAACGATGCGATGTTAAATTGTAAAGTACATGATGGTTGTAAGGGTCCAGTAGAAACAAATTCATTGCTATAAATATAAAACAGAAAATAAGTGTTTTCCTTTTGTAGCGGTTGTCAACCCAAGGAAACCCCTTAAAAGAATATCCCAGAAGCACATCTCCCGCTTATTTCTTGCTTCAACCTCATGATTCTAAGTTTTCATACATTAATGGAGACACGTAAATAATTGTTCTCAGGAACGGACCGAAGGAGATAATGTGGAGTAATGTCTTGTCTGTTATATCTGGCAACAAATGTGAAAATGAGTACTTGTTAATTCTCCTTCATCAGAATTTCATTTTTGTGAACAAAAATAACAGTGAGCTTGCTTCGCCGACCTCCAGTGACATCTTTAATACCTTAAATATGTGGATATTCTTTACAATCCGATAAAAAATTAATTATTGTATATGTCCACCTCTATTTTATTTATCAAATTACATGTTTTATTAATAGATAAAGTTATGCATATTCATCCGTTCACTTATCTAGAGAGAATGCTCTTCTTTATATATAACAGAGTATGTCTGTGCATAAAATGCAACAATTTATCCAAGTTTATACAACACACACATAAGCATGCTTACGTGAAAGTCAAGAGGTTAAAAAAAAAGGTCAGACAAATTTAGAAAATTCAAGCTATCTGTATGGGCGTAATTACTGCTCTGTCACTGTTGCCTGTCATATATAAAGGTGGAAGCATACCAACCTCAGCACTGCATTGCCGCCGTCCCAGGAGACACTTCCATTTCAGACACCTTGATTTTACTTCGTGTCTGCGTGTATTAACCATGCACCGTCTAGCACTTGTAAGGGGTTCAGAGAATTTATATGCAGAAATTGGTTCTTTAATACTCTGATGACCATGGATTCTTTCTTCCTTTTAGCTATCCTCTGTAGATCATTTCTTTTTTCTCACTCTGCAGAGGACATGGTTGGCGATAATGATTGTACTATTTGCGACAAGCCTCTCCAGCATCGCCTCAGCCGGTCTCACAGAGGGCACCTGTAGAGGCAGAATGGGTAATCGTGAGATCTACAAGAAAGTTGATCGTGTTTGTGAAGACTGCGCTAATATCTTCCGATTGCCAGGATTGGAAGGTCTGTGTAGGTGAGTTTGCATATAATTTCTCTAGGTTTATGCACAAGTATTGTGTAACGTTAAAATTTATACAGGCAATACCATATGCTTAGGATGTATTTGTGCATACTTTCTTCAAATAACTTATAAATATATAACAACTCTCTTATCAAGAAATATACACTTATCATTATTATCTTCCGGAACGCATTCTTTTCCACTACAGAGACCGGTGCTTCTACAATGAATGGTTTTGCTTTGTCTGAAGGCTGCAACAGGGAGGACGAGTCGAAAATTCAGAGTGTGGTAAATTTTGAACGCCTAATTGAGGTGAGCCCGGACCAATCCCTTCATCACTGGCTCATCAAGGACCAACATCACAGACTCGGACAGGAAATTATCATACAATTTTTT
>NC_051410.1:29787155-29788288 GCF_015228065.2 Penaeus monodon
CGAGTTTGGGGTATGCTTTCCCACCTTTATTATGATACGCCGCTGTGACAGAGCAGTAATTAGCCCATACAGATAGCTTGAAATTTTCAAAATTTCGGCTGACAACCTTCTTTTTTCTTCAAAAAAGGGGGATCTCTTGGCTTTCATGCAAGCAGCTGATATGTGTATTTTTGTGTGTGTTGTAAAAACGTGGATAAAATGTTGCATTTTATGCACAGATATAATCTGCCATATAAATAAGATCATTCTCTTTAGATAAGTGAACGGAAGAATATGAATAATTTTATTCGTCTATAAAGATATGTAATTTGATAAATAAAATAGAGGTAGGCATATAAGAAATTGGGAACACAATCAACAATCATGAATTCTTTTGTCGGATTTTAAAGAACTGTCACATATTAAGGTGTTGGTTAAAGATGTCACTGGAAGGGGGGGTGAAGCAAAAGCACTGTTATTTTTTTTTCCCAAAAGATGGAAACTGATTCTGATGAACATGTAAACACGTACTCTCTTTCACATTTGTTGCATAACAGACAGCTCGCTGCCCATTGATCACACTACCTTTTAAATAATAAGGCTTAAAAAGATCTTTTTTTTCCGATAACTCTTTAGGATCCTCGCTTTCCTTCCAATTAGCAACAGGAAAGAAAAAACTGTGGCCCTTGCAAACATTACTCCACATTTTGGTTATCTTCTTCGGTCCGTCCAAGGGGAAACAATTATTTACGTGTCTCCATTAACGAATAAACTTCGGATCATGAGCATGAAGCAAGAAATAAGCGGGAGATGTGCTTCTGGGATATACTTTTAAGGGTCTTTTTTGGTTGAAATCATAAAAAAAGGGAAAAAATATTTAATTCTGTCACATTTTTGGGTCTTTTTTTTCAAAGTAATTTGAGTCCTTACAACCATTATTACTTTACTGTTAACATCTCATTGTTTTATCTATGCTCAGAACATTCAGAAACATCCCCCCTTTCAAACTCATAATTACGCAACTTTTAAAGGGTAGTGTCTCAGCCTTTTCCAGCTTGTCGCAGCTCATGATAACATAGTTGCATATTAAATCCTGAAGTTTGAACACGAGAAGTACTTACACATATTTAGACATATGTGGAAGCTTCATTATA
>NC_051410.1:29788421-29790829 GCF_015228065.2 Penaeus monodon
TACATGGTTACAAAGTACAGATCTTTTTTGTCGTCAACCCTAGAACAATGTTGATAATATATTGTGCAATATTCTACTGTGCCGCTTACCAGTTACTTACGCTGAATAAATGATTGACGAAGCATTTGATAACTGCATGCTTATTTCTTCTCATTGTTTAGGAAATACTATTAAACAACATTTGGAAATAAGAATAAAACATATTAATCGATGGATAAATGCTTATGATCCAAAAATATATAATTAGAAATGCAAAATTCATGCAATACTCGGTCCATAAACATGCATTCCCACATGGAATTACAATTGACTCTACTATTAATAATGGGACGCAACCTAGAATCGGACTTTGGCACCCTCATTGTGGCAATGGTTATACAAAGTGTTAGTGAAATTGGCGACAAATGTACTTAGAAGCGTTTTATTATTTCAAAATTGGCTGTATTGTCATTGAATGGTTCTCCAACATCTTTACTGTAAAGAGGAGAGATTTGGTACTGCAATGATGCTGTTATGTGCAGTGACAAAGTCGGTTGATCTAAGGGCAATGGCGTATCCTGGATAACGTCTTAAAACTAAGTAATTTTTTAATCAGATCATTTGACAAACGACGAGCTCTAATACCGAAACCGTCTTTAAAATATATATGTAGGAATGTGTACTATTTACTGGGAAAATATTCACTGAGTATTATCAGAATAGTCTTTCAGTATCCAAGGAAAGATAAAGGAGTAATAATTATTTTTGATTAGAGATGCAGCTTGTCAAGGAACAAATACTATTTCAAGAGGGTACTTTGACTTGTGGCCCTGACCTTAGAATCAATGATTTACTCAAAAGATGTATGTATAAGCTAGATAAGGCCGATTACAAGATGTTTTTTAACTTAATCATGTTATTTGTTTCTGTTAATTCTTTGTTTTGTGATTTTATTTTTTCATTGTTTAATGTAAAATTTACTGCGTTTTACGAATAAATATATGAATTTTTGATATTTATTTATTAATTCATATTACCACTTAAAATATCCATAGTAAACAGTCACAAGTTCATCTCTACCAAATTAGTCTTTGGAATATGTAAAAAAAAAATCCAGGTATGAAAGGAAATAAGTAGAATAGTAAGTATTTCTCAGTGTTTATTTATGTTCATCTTAAAAATGAGGAAGCAGTCATAACACATGAAAAATCATGCCTCTACAATATACCTGGGAGATTAAAATACATGAGGAATAAATTTCTTATGTTTTTTTTTCCAAATTTAGATCAGTTTCAATATATGATCTGCAAAATAAACAGGGATCTAGGCATGACAGACTGCCCGATCAACAATATTCAAAATGTAATCTTTCCTGTACATGCTCTGCGTGACCGCCCAGACCTTGTAGGCTCAGGCTGGATGTCACTTGTGGGTACCATTAACCTAACAAAAGCCTTCTGTCTCAAAATCATTTTCAGGGGTTCAGAATACTTATCCACACTCTAAAATTTTCGATCTCGTCCCCCCTGTTGGCACCTTCAGACAAAGCAGAAAACCATTCGTTGTAGAAGCACCGATCTCTAAGTGGAAAAAAATGCGTTTGAAAAGAGGTATTCTGGATGATAATTATGCTTTTCCCTATTATCTCGTGTGTTTGTTTTTGATGACAGAGATGTTATTTAAAATTTTTTTTTATAAGTTATCTGAAGAAATTATGCACAAATTCCTCCTAAGCATATATTATTACCTATGCAAATTTCAACGTTAAACAATATCTTATGGATGAACCTTTAGAAATTATATGCAAACTCACCTACACAAGCCTTCCAACCCTGGTAATCGAAAGATATTAAAAACAGTCCTCACAAACTCGATCAAACCTTGTTTGTAGATTCACGATTACCCATTCTCCCTCTACAGGTGCCGTCCTGAGACTGCCCGAGGCGATCCGAACAGCACAATCATACCACCAACCATATCCTCTGCGGCGAAAGGAAAGAAAGGACGTATAGGGATAGCCAAAATGAAAAAGAATTGATTGGTCACCAGAATATTAAGGAACCAATTTCCAATACATTTCAATTGTTTAAAACCTTTAAGGAACCAATTTCCACATACATACAATTCTGTTTTAAACCCTTACAATTGCCAAGTGGTACATAGGGGAATACGCGCAGAATCAAAGTAAAATCAAGCTGTCTGAAGTGGAAGTGTATCCTGGGGGGAATGCAGTGGGTGTGACTAGTTGTTCCACCTTTATATACATGTTGCCGTGACTAAGCCACTAATTCCGCATACAGTATGAGTTCCAACCTTCAATTTTTAAAAAGGAATTTTATTCCTTTTGTAAGCGTGCTATAAAATTTTCATGAAGTTATTTTTACTTTCTCTCAGTTTATTTTCGGAATGTGTCTCTTCTCTTTTAAATA
>NC_051410.1:29797719-29799525 GCF_015228065.2 Penaeus monodon
TGACAAAATACACGATCTAATTCCGATACCGACATTAAAAAGTGTCCGTTTTACGCCGTCACCGCCGTGCTGATCAAGGCGCCGATAAGAACACCTGCTTGATCGGAGAATCCATGACGATTTCTTACTGATGGAACTCTCTTGAGATAAAACTCAATTGCTTGAGTTCAGGGACCCGTTAGCATTAGAAGCAAACTGCTCCTGCAGTGAATTAACAAGTTGTACTGAAGGTTCGACCACATGCCTTTAGCTGTGCACATTGCAAGGATCTCGGATCTGCCATAAATCTGACCATAGTTATCTATGATGAAAGAGTTAAGTTTAGCGGTGGGTGGGTGGGGAAGATATAGTGTGGTAACCTACTGAAGTATAGATAGTCTACTGCACTGATTGTGGAGGAGTCCGCTTTGAGGTACTACAAAGCGGACTTACGTGGTTGGAAAGGCAAAGTAGTTTGTCATATTGTCTCTGCTTATATTTTTCACACTGTATTTTTTTGTTTAACAAATAGTCTGTGTATTTACAAATCTAAGAATTACAAATAAAAGTATCCGTATGCTGGGTTTCAATGCAATTAGATTGACTCATTGTAATGAATATATTTCTTTTTCAAAAATTGCAAACATGCATTCTATATGTGTAGGAATGTTTAATATATACTGGGAAAATATTATGGATATATATGAGAATAGTCTTCCAGTATCCAAGGAAAAGATAAAGTGCAGTAATAATTATTTTGATAAAGAGATGTAGTCTTGTCAATTAACTATTACTATGCCAAGAAGGCACCTTGGATTGTGGTGTGACCTTAGAAGAAATCAGTGATTTACTCAAAGATGTTTGTACAAACTAGATAAGGTCGACTTAATTATGTATGTGTATTTCTGCTTAATTTTTGTTTTGTTATTTTATGATTTTACTGTGAATATTTTAATTTTTCATTGTGTAAAACTGTACTGCTTGGTATGGTATTACGAATTAACATTTAAAATAGATTTTGATTTATCTATTTCGATTACCACTACCACCCGTATGTAAACATTTGAATTTGATTTTTATTTATTCATTCCTATTACCATTTATAGTATCCATATGTAACAATCACAAGTTCATCCTTACCAAATTACTTCTTGGAATATGTAAAAAATGCTCCAGTATGAAGGAAAATAAGTAGCATAGTATTCCAGACTAAGTTTATATATGTTCATTTTAACACGAGGAAGTAGTTGAAACATGAAAAATCATGCTCGTACAATATACCTGGAGATTAAAATACATGAAATATATAGCTTGTTTATTTTCCAAATCCAGATCAGTGTAATATATAAACTGCGAAATAAACAGGGATCTACTTCGTGATAGACTGAAGATCAGACAATATTTCACATGTAAACTTTCGTATTCATACACTGCATGACAGCCAGACCTTGTAGGCTCAGACTGGAATGTCACTTGAGGGTACCATTAACCTAACAAAAAACTAAAATAAACAAGGTTAGAATTGTAATAATGATTATCCTTGGTCGTCGAGTGTCGTGAATGTTGGCCCATGTGAGTGAGACTTAGTGATTGGAAGGGATTGATTCCTGGGCTCCCCCTCATTTTCAGGCATTCAGAATACTGATCCACACTCTAAAATTTTCGATCTCGTCCTCCCTGTTGGCAGCCTTCAGACAAAGCAGAAACCATTCGTTGTAGAAGCACCGATCTCTGAGTGGAAAAAATGCGTTGAAAAGAGATATGGATGATAATTATACTTTCCATAGTATCTCTTAGTGTATATTTCTTGATGACAGAGACGTTATG
>NC_051410.1:29799606-29800220 GCF_015228065.2 Penaeus monodon
GATTTTTCTTCTGAGGAAAGTATGCACAAATACATCCTAAGCATATGTTGCCTATACAAATTTCAACGTTATATAATACTTGTGCATAAACCTTTAGCAATTATATGCAAACTCACCTACACAGACCTTCCAATCCTGGCAATCGGAAGATATTAGCACAGTCTTCACAAACACGATCAACTTTCTTGTAGATCTCACGATTACCCATTCTCCCTCTACAGGTGCCCTCTGTGAGATTGGCTGAGGCGATGCTGAAGAGGCTTGTCCCAGATAGAATAACCATTATCGCCAACCATGTTCTCTGCAGAGAAAAAAAAGAAACGATCTACAGAGGATAGCTAAAAGGAAGACAGAATCCACGGTCACCAGGGTATAAGGAACCAATTTCCACATATAAACAATTCTCTTCAACCCTTACCATTGCTAGACATCGCATGGTTAATACACGCAAACACGAAGTAAAATCAAGGTGCCTGATTTGGAAGTATATCCTGGGACGGGAATGTAGTGCTGAGGTTGATATGCTTCCACCTTTATATATGATACGCCGCTGTGACAGAGCAGTAATTACGCCCATACAGATAGCTTGAAATTTCTTAATTCGTCTGACAACC
>NC_051410.1:29800249-29801304 GCF_015228065.2 Penaeus monodon
AAGTGGATCTCTTGACTTTTATGCAAGCATGCTGATATGTATTTTGTTTGTGTTGCATTTTATGCACAAATATACTCTACTATATAAATAAGTTCATTCTCTTTAGATAAGTGAACGGGAGAATATGCATAATTTTATTCGTCTATAACAAAATGTAATTTGATAAATAAAATAGAGGTAGGCATATAAGAAAATGGGAACACAATCAACAATCATGCATTCTTTTGTCGGATTTTAAAGAATTGTCAAATATTTAAGGTCTTGTTAAAGATGTCATTGGAAGGAGGACGGTGAAGCAAAGGCACTGTTATTTTCTTTCACAAAGATGGAAACTGATTCTGATGAACATGTAACACGTACTCTTTTTCACATTTGTTGCATAACAGACAGCTCGCTGCCCACTGATCACATTACCTTTTAAAAAAGATTGCATGCAAAGATCTTTTGTTTTTCCGTTAACTCTTTAGGATCCTCTCTTTCCTTCAAATTAACAACAGGAAAGAAAAAAACTGTGGCCCTGCAAACATTACTCTACATTTTGGTTATCTTCTTCGGTCCGTCCAAGAGAACACTTATTTACGTGTCTCCATTAACGTATAAACTTCGGATCATGAGGATGAAGCAAGAAATAAGCGGGAGATGTGCTTCTGGGATATACTTTTAAGGGTCTTTCTTTGGTTGACAATCATAACAAAAGGAAAATATTTAATTCTGTCACATTTTTGGGTCTTATTTTCAAAGTAATTGAGTCCTTACAACTATTATTTACTTTACTGTTCAACATCTCATCGTTTTATCCACTGCTCAGACATTCAGACACATCGCCCCTTTCAAACCCATAATTACGCAACATTTAAAGTAGTGGTTCAGCCTTTTCCAGCTCGTCGCAGCTCATGATAACATAGTTGCATATCAAATCCTGAAGTTTGAACACGAAAAGTACTTACACATATTTAGACATATGTGGAAACTTCATTATAAAGAAAAAAAAAACTGTCAGTTCAGCAACACTAGTCTCTTCTTTTCTATATGCTTTTCTTTTTCTCGTAGCCGGA
>NC_051410.1:29801332-29801472 GCF_015228065.2 Penaeus monodon
GTATATTTGGTTACAAAGTATAGATCTTTTTTGTCGTCAACTTTAGAGTAATGTTGATAATATATAGTGCTATATTCTACTTAGCTATATTTTACTTACGTCGAATAAGTGATTTACGAAGGAAGCATTTGATAACTGCA
>NC_051410.1:29801500-29803770 GCF_015228065.2 Penaeus monodon
AGGAAATACTATTAAACAACATTTGTAAATAAAAATCAAACATATTAATCGACGGATAAATGGATATGATCCAAAAGTATATAAATAGACATGCAAAATTCATGCAATACCCGGTCCATAAACATGAATTCCCATATGGAATTACAATTGACTCTACTATTAATAATGGGACGCAACCTAGAATCGGACTTTGGCACCCTCATTGTGGCAATGATTATACAAAGTGTTAGTGAAATTGGCGACAATGTACGTAGAGACGTTTTTATTATTTCAACATTGGCTGTATTGTCATAGAATGGTTCTCCAACATCTTTACTGTAAAGAGGAGAGATTTGGTACTGCAATGATGCTGTTATGTGCAGTGACAAAGTCGGTTGATCTAAGGGCAATGGCGTATCCTGGATAACGTCTTAACTAAATACATTGTTAATCAGATCGTTTGGCAAACGACAAGCTCTAATTCCGATACCGACTTTAAAATATATATGTAGGAATGTGTACTATTACTGGGGAAAATATTCACTGAGTATTATCAGAATAGTCTTTCAGTATCCAAGGAAAGATAAAGCGCAGTAATAATTATTTTGATTAGAGATGCAGTCTTGTCAAGGAACTACTACTATTTCAAGAGGGTACTTTGACTTGTGGTCTGACCTTAGAAATCAATGATTTACTCAAAAGATGTATGTATAAGCTAGATAAGGCCGACTTACAAGATGTTTTTCTTAACTTAATCATGTATTTGTTTCTGCTTAATTCTTGTGTTTTGTGATTTTATTTTTTTATTGTGTAAGTGTAAAATTATACTGCGTTTTACGAATAAATATATGAATTTGATATTTATTTATTTAATTCATATTACCACTTAAAATATCCATATGTAACAGTCACAAGTTCATCTCTACCAAATTAGTCTTTGGAATATGTAAAAAAAAAATCCAGGTATGAAAGGAAATAAGTAGAATAGTAAGTATTTCTCAGTAAGTTTATTTATGTTCATCTTAAAAATGAGGAAGCAGTCATAACACAGGAAAAATAATGCTCGTACAATATACCTGTAGATTAAATTACATGAGAGATATTGCTTATTGTTTTTTTTTCCAAATTCTGATCAGTGCAATATATGAACTGCAAAATAAACAGGGATCTAGGTCATGATAGACTGCAGATCAGACAATATTTCACATGTAATCTTTCCTATACATGCTCTGCGTGACCGCTAGACCTTGTAGGCTCAGACTGGAATGTCACTTGTGGGTACCATTATCCTAACAGAAAACCTGTTCTCAAACTCATTTTCAGGCGTTCAGAATACTTATCCACACTCTAAAATTTTCGATCTCGTCCTCCCTGTTGGCAGCCTTCAGACAAAGCAGAAACCATTCGTTGTAGAAGCACCGATCTCTATAGTGGAAAAGAATGCGTTGAAAAGAGGTATTCTGGATGATAATTATGCTTTCCATATTATCTCGTAGTGTTTGTTTTTGATGACAGAGACGTTATTAAGATTTTTTTTTATAAGTTATCTGAAGAAATTATGCACAAATACATCCTAAGCATATATTATTACCTATGCAAATTTCAACGTTAAACAATATCTTATGGATGAACCTTTAGAAATTATATGCAAACTCACCTACACAAGCCTTCCAACCCTGGTAATCGAAAGATATTAACACAGTCCTCACAAACTCGATCAACCTTGTTGTAGATCTCACGATTACCCATTCTCCCTCTACAGGTGCCGTCCATGAGACTGCCCGAGGCGATCCCGAACAGCACAATCACTACCACCAACCATATCCTCTGCGGCGAAAGAATGAAAGGACGTATAGTGGATAGCCAAAATGAATAAAGAATTGATGGTCACCAGAATATTAAGGAACCAATTTCCACATACATACAATTCTGTTAAACCTTTAAGGAACCAATTTCCACATACATACAATTCTGTTAAACCCTTACAATTGCCAAGTGGTACATAGGGGAATACGCGCAGACTCAAAGTAAAATCAAGCTGTCTGAAGTGGAAGTGTATCCTGGGAAGGCGGGAATGCAGTGCTGTGACTAGTCTGCTTCCACCTTTATATACATGTTGCCGTGACTAAGCCACTAATTGCCGCCATACAGTATGAGTTCCAACCTTCCAATTTTCTAAAGAGTGAAATTTTATTCCTTTCTGTAAGCGTGCTTATAAACATTTTCATGAAGTTATTTTTACTTTCTCTCAGTTTATTTTCGGAATGTGTCTCTTCTCTTTAACTACCACA
>NC_051410.1:29804211-29805193 GCF_015228065.2 Penaeus monodon
ATAATGAAGTTTCCACATATGTCTAAATATGTGTAAGTACTTTTCGTGTTCAAACTTCAGGATTTGATATGCAACTATGTTATCATGAGCTGCGACGAGCTGGAAAAGGCTGAGACACTACTTTAAATGTTGCGTAATTATGGGTTTGAAAGGGGCGATGTGTCTGAATGTCTGAGCAGTGGATAAAACGATGAGATGTTGAACAGTAAAGTAAATAATAGTTGTAAGGACTCAATTACTTTGAAAATAAGACCCAAAAATGTGACAGAATTAAATATTTTCCTTTTGTTATGATTGTCAACCAAAGAAAGACCCTTAAAAGTATATCCCAGAAGCACATCTCCCGCTTATTTCTTGCTTCATCCTCATGATCCGAAGTTTATACGTTAATGGAGACACGTAAATAATTGTTCTCTTGGACGGACCGAAGAAGATAACCAAAATGTAGAGTAATGTTTGCAGGGCCACAGTTTTTTTCTTTCCTGTTGTTAATTTGAAGGAAAGAGAGGATCCTAAAGAGTTAACGGAAAAACAAAAGATCTTTGCATGCAATCTTTTTTAAAAGGTAATGTGATCAGTGGGCAGCGAGCTGTCTGTTATGCAACAAATGTGAAAAAGAGTACGTGTTACATGTTCATCAGAATCAGTTTCCATCTTTGTGAAAGAAAATAACAGTGCCTTTGCTTCACCGTCCTCCTTCCAATGACATCTTTAACAAGAACTTAAATATTTGACAATTCTTTAAAATCCGACAAAAGAATGCATGATTGTTGATTGTGTTCCCATTTTCTTATATGCCTACCTCTATTTTATTTATCAAATTACATTTTGTTATAGACGAATAAAATTATGCATATTCTCCCGTTCACTTATCTAAAGAGAATGAACTTATTTATATAGTAAGGTATATTTGTGCATAAAATGCAACAACACAAACAAAATACATATCAGCATGTTTGCATAAAAGTCAAGAGATCCACTT
>NC_051410.1:29805224-29805838 GCF_015228065.2 Penaeus monodon
GGTTGTCAGACGAATTAAGAAATTTCAAGCTATCTGTATGGGCGTAATTACTGCTCTGTCACAGCGGCGTATCATATATAAAGGTGGAAGCATATCAACCTCAGCACTACATTCCCGTCCCAGGATATACTTCCAAATCAGGCACCTTGATTTTACTTCGTGTTTGCGTGTATTAACCATGCGATGTCTAGCAATGGTAAGGGTTGAAGAGAATTGTTTATATGTGGAAATTGGTTCCTTATACCCTGGTGACCGTGGATTCTGTCTTCCTTTTAGCTATCCTCTGTAGATCGTTTCTTTTTTTTCTCTGCAGAGAACATGGTTGGCGATAATGGTTATTCTATCTGGGACAAGCCTCTTCAGCATCGCCTCAGCCAATCTCACAGAGGGCACCTGTAGAGGGAGAATGGGTAATCGTGAGATCTACAAGAAAGTTGATCGTGTTTGTGAAGACTGTGCTAATATCTTCCGATTGCCAGGATTGGAAGGTCTGTGTAGGTGAGTTTGCATATAATTGCTAAAGGTTTATGCACAAGTATTATATAACGTTGAAATTTGTATAGGCAACATATGCTTAGGATGTATTTGTGCATACTTTCCTCAGAAGAAAAATC
>NC_051410.1:29805912-29810411 GCF_015228065.2 Penaeus monodon
ACTAACTCTTTGTCATCAAGAAATATACACTAAGAGATACTATGGAAAGTATAATTATCATCCATATCTCTTTTCAACGCATTATTTTCCACTGCAGAGATCGGTGCTTCTACAACGAATGGTTTCTGCTTTGTCTGAAGGCTGCCAACAGGGAGGACGAGATCGAAAATTTTAGAGTGTGGATCAGTATTCTGAACGCCTGAAAATGAGGGGGAGCCCAGGAATCAATCCCTTCCAATCACTAAGTCTCACTCACATGGGCCAACATTCACGACACTCGACGACCAAGAATAATCATTATTACAATTCTAACCTTGTTTATTTTAGTTTTTTGTTAGGTTAATGGTACCCTCAAGTGACATTCCAGTCTGAGCCTACAAGGTCTGGCTGTCATGCAGTGTATGAATACGAAAGTTTACATGTGAAATATTGTCTGATCTTCAGTCTATCACGAAGTAGATCCCTGTTTATTTCGCAGTTTATATATTACACTGATCTGGATTTGGAAAATAAACAAGCAATATATTTCATGCATTTTAATCTCCAGGTATATTGTACGAGCATGATTTTTCATGTTTCAACTACTTCCTCGTGTTAAAATGAACATATATAAACTTAGTCTGGAATACTATGCTACTTATTTTCCTTCATACTGGAGCATTTTTTACATATTCCAAGAAGTAATTTGGTAAAGATGAACTTGTGATTGTTACATATGGATACTATAAATGGTAATAGGAATGAATAAATAAAAATCAAATTCAAATGTTTACATACGGGTGGTAGTGGTAATCGAAATAGATAAATCAAAATCTATTTTAAATGTTAATTCGTAATACCATACCAAGCAGTACAGTTTTACACAATGAAAAATTAAAATATTCACAGTAAAATCATAAAATAACAAAACAAAAATTAAGCAGAAATACACATACATAATTAAGTCGACCTTATCTAGTTTGTACAAACATCTTTGAGTAAATCACTGATTTCTTCTAAGGTCACACCACAATCCAAGGTGCCTTCTTGGCATAGTAATAGTTAATTGACAAGACTACATCTCTTTATCAAAATAATTATTACTGCACTTTATCTTTTCCTTGGATACTGGAAGACTATTCTCATATATATCCATAATATTTTCCCAGTATATATTAAACATTCCTACACATATAGAATGCATGTTTGCAATTTTTGAAAAAGAAATATATTCATTACAATGAGTCAATCTAATTGCATTGAAACCCAGCATACGGATACTTTTATTTGTAATTCTTAGATTTGTAAATACACAGACTATTTGTTAAACAAAAAAAAACAGTGTGAAAAATATAAGCAGAGACAATATGACAAACTACTTTGCCTTTCCAACCACGTAAGTCCGCTTTGTAGTACCTCAAAGCGGACTCCTCCACAATCAGTGCAGTAGACTATCTATACTTCAGTAGGTTACCACACTATATCTTCCCCACCCACCCACCGCTAAACTTAACTCTTTCATCATAGATAACTATGGTCAGATTTATGGCAGATCCGAGATCCTTGCAATGTGCACAGCTAAAGGCATGTGGTCGAACCTTCAGTACAACTTGTTAATTCACTGCAGGAGCAGTTTGCTTCTAATGCTAACGGGTCCCTGAACTCAAGCAATTGAGTTTTATCTCAAGAGAGTTCCATCAGTAAGAAATCGTCATGGATTCTCCGATCAAGCAGGTGTTCTTATCGGCGCCTTGATCAGCACGGCGGTGACGGCGTAAAACGGACACTTTTTAATGTCGGTATCGGAATTAGATCGTGTATTTTGTCAATCTGATTAACAGTGTACCTAGTTTGACGTAATCCAGGATATGCCAGTACCTTTAGATCAGCCGGTTTTGTCACTGCACATGTCAGCATCATCACAGTATGCTATGACAATACAGCCAATGTTGAAAATATGAAAATACCTCTAAGTTCATTGTCGCCAATTCACTAACGCTATAAAATCATTGCCACAATAAGGAGGCTAAAGTCCGATTCTAGGTTTGGTTCCATTATTTATATCAGCCAATTGTAATTCTGTTTCTGGGAATACATTTATTGGACCGGATATTGCATGAACTTTGCATTTCTAATTATTTATATATTTTTGCCTTATATGTATTTATCAATCTATTATTCTGTTTGATTCTTATTTAATAGAATTTGGTATGAAACGAGAAGAAATAAGCCTTAAGCAGTTATCAAATGTTTATTTCGCCAATCATTTATTCAATATAAGTAACTGCTAAGTGGCAAAGCAGAATATTGCACGAGATACTCTAAGATTAACAACAAAAAAGGTGTACTTTGTAACCATACATATAATTTTTTTTGGCTATAAAAAAATGAAAAGGCGTGAAGAGACTACTTTAAAAGTTGGATAATAATGGGTTTGAAGGGCGATGTGTCTGAATGTCTGAGCAGTGGATAAAACGATGCGATGTTAAATTGTAAAGTACATGATGGTTGTAAGGGTCCAGTAGAAACAAATTCATTGCTATAAATATAAAACAGAAAAAAGTATTTTCCTTTTGTAGCGGTTGTCAACCCAAGGAAACCCCTTGAAAGAATATCCCAGAAGCACATCTCCCGCTTATTTCTTGCTTCATCCTCATGATTCTAAGTTTTCATACATTAATGGAGACACGTAAATAATTGTTCTCAGGAACGGACCGAAGGAGATAATGTGGAGTAATGTCTTGTCTGTTATATCTGGCAACAAATGTGAAAATGAGTACTTGTTAATTCTCCTTCATCAGAATTTCATTTTTGTGAACAAAAATAACAGTGAGCTTGCTTCGCTGACCTCCAGTGACATCTTTAATACCTTAAATATGTGGATATTCTTTACAATCCGATAAAAAATTAATTATTGTATATGTCCACCTCTATTTTATTTATCAAATTACATGTTTTATTAATAGATAAAGTTATGCATATTCATCCGTTCACTTATCTAGAGAGAATGCTCTTCTTTATATATAACAGAGTATGTCTGTGCATAAAATGCAACAATTTATCCAAGTTTATACAACACAAACATACGCATGCTTACATGAAAGTCAAGAGGTTAAAAAAAAAGGTCAGACGAATTTAGAAAATTCAAGCTATCTGTATGGGCGTAATTACTGCTCTGTCACTGTTGCCTGTCATATATAAAGGTGGAAGCAGACCAACCTCAGCACTGCATTCCCGCCATCCCAGGAGACACTTCCATTTCAGACACCTTGATTTTACTTCGTGTCTGCGTGTATTAACCATGCACCGTCTAGCACTTGTAAGGGGTTCAGAGAATTTATATGCAGAAATTGGTTCTTTAATACTCTGGTGACCATGGATTCTTTCTTCCTTTTAGCTATCCTCTGTAGATCATTTCTTTTTTCTCACTCTGCAGAGGACATGGTTGGCGATAATGATTGTACTATTTGCGACAAGCCTCTCCAGCATCGCCTCGGCCGGTCTCACAGACGGCACCTGTAGAGGCAGAATGGGTAATCGTGAGATCTACAAGAAAGTTGATCGTGTTTGTGAAGACTGCGCTAATATCTTCCGATTGCCAGGATTGGAAGGTTTGTGTAGGTGAGTTTGCATATAATTTCTATAGGTTTATGCACAAGTATTGTGTAACGTTAAAATTTATACAGGCAATATCATATGCTTAGGATGTATTTGTGCATACTTTCTTCAAATAACTTATCAAGAAAATTACACTCAGAGTTGCTATGGAAAGCATAATTATCATCCGGAATACCTATTTTCAACGCATTCTTTTCCACTACAGAGATCGGTGCTTCTACAATGAATGGTTTCTGCTTTGTCTGAAGGCTGCCAACAGGGAGGACGAGATCGAAAATTTCAGAGTGTGGATAAGTATTTTGAACGCCTGAATTGAGGGTGAGCCCAGGACCCAATCCCTTCATCTCACTTGGCTTCACTCACATGGACCAACATTCACAGCACTCGGCGACCAAGGATAATTATCATTACAATTCTTAACCTTGTTTATTTTGGTTTTCTGTTAAGTTAATGGTACACTCCAATGACATTCCAGTCTGAGCCTACAAGGTCTGGTTGTCATGCAGAGTATGTATAGGAAAGCTTACATGTGAAATATTGTGTGATCTGCAGTCTATCACGACCTAGATCCCTGTTTATTTTGCAGTTCATATATTGCACTGATCTGAATTTGGAAAATAAACAAGCAATATCTCTCATGTATTTTAATCTATGGATATATAGTACGATTTGACTACTTCATGTTAGGATGAACATATATAAACATAGTCTGAAATACTATTCTACTTATTTCCTTTCATACCGGGACTAATTCTTTTTTACATATTTCAAGGACTAATTTGGTAGAGATGAACTTATGACTGTTACATATTGGGACTCGGAATAAACAAATAAAAATAAAAACCGGTTCCTCATTCTTAAAACTATACAAAGCGGTACCATTTTACACTAATACAATTAAA
>NC_051410.1:29810437-29811089 GCF_015228065.2 Penaeus monodon
TTTTTTTTTTTCGGCTATGAAAAAAATGAAAAGGCGTGAAACTGAAGAAACTAGTGGTGCTGAACTAACTGCTAATTTTTTTCTTTATAATGTAGCTTCCACACATCTAAATATGCGCAAGTATTTCTCATGTTTAAACTTGATAATTTAATATGCAACTATGTAACCAAGAGTTGCGATGAGATGGAAAAGGCTGAAACACTACTTTAAATGTTGGCTGTTGCCTGTCATATATAAAGGTGGAAGCAGACCAACCACTGCACTGCATTCCCGCCGTCCCAGGATACACTTCCATTTCAGGCACCTTGATTTTACTTCGTGTCTGCGTGTATTAACCATGCACCGTCTAGCAATTGTAAGAGGTCAAGAGAATTTATATGTGGAAATTGGTTCCTTAATACTCTAATGACCACGGATTCTTTCTTCCTTTTAACTATCCTCTGTAGATTGTTTCTTATTTTTCTCTGCAGAGGACATAGTTGGCAATAATGATTGTACTATTTGCAACAAGCCTCTTCAGCATCGCCTCAGCCAATCTCACAGAGGGCACCTGTAGAGGGAGAATGGGTAATTGTGAGATCTACAAGAAAATTGATCGTGTTTGTGAAGACTGTGCTAATATCTTCCAATTGCCAGGATTGGAAGGTTTGTG
>NC_051410.1:29811797-29811944 GCF_015228065.2 Penaeus monodon
TGTAATTCCATTTGTGGGAATGCATGTTTATAGACCGGGTATTGCATGAATTTTGCATTTCTATTTATATACTTTTGGCTCATATGCATTTCTCCATCGAATAATATGTTTGATTCTTATTTACAAATGTTGTTTAATAGTATTTCC
>NC_051410.1:29811980-29812112 GCF_015228065.2 Penaeus monodon
CAGTTATCAAATGCTTTCTTCGTCAATCACTTATTCAACGTAAGTAAAATATAGCAAAGTAGAATATAGCACAATATATTATCAACATTATTCTAAAGTTGACGACAAAAAAATCTGTACTTTGTAACCAAA
>NC_051410.1:29812240-29813850 GCF_015228065.2 Penaeus monodon
ATAATGAAGCTTCCACATATGTCCAAATATGTGTAAGTACTCCTCGTGTTCAACCTTCAGGATTTAATATGCAACTATGTTATCATGAGCTGCGACGAGCTGGAAAAGGCTGAGACACTACTTTAAATGGTGAGTAATTATGGGTTAGAAAGGGGCGATGTGTCTGAATGTCTGAGCAGTGGATAAAACAATGAGATGTTGAACAGTAAAGTAAATAATAGTTGTAAGGACTCAATTACTTTGAAAATAAGACCCAAAAATGTGACAGCATTAAATATTTTCCTTTTGTTATGATTGTCAACCAAAGAAAGCCCCTTAAAAGTATATCCCAGAAGCACATCTCCCGCTTATTTCTTGCTTCATCCTCATGATCCTAAGCTTATA
Organism: Penaeus monodon; assembly: GCF_015228065.2. Classification (NCBI taxonomy): domain Eukaryota; kingdom Metazoa; phylum Arthropoda; class Malacostraca; order Decapoda; family Penaeidae; genus Penaeus; species Penaeus monodon. The sequence continues at coordinate 29,812,625 of NC_051410.1, forward strand.
CGTTAATGGAGACACGTAAATAATTGTTCTCTTGGACGGACCGAAGAAGATAACCAAAATGTGGAGTAATGTTAGCAGGGCCACAGTTTTTTCTTTCCTGTTGTCAATTTGAAGGAAAGCGTGGATCCTAAAGAGTTAACGGAAAAACAAAAGATCTTTGCATGCCATCTTTTTTAAAAGGTAATGTGATCAATGGGCAGCGAGCTATCTGTTATGCAACAAATGTGAAAAAGAGTACGTGTTACATGTTCATCAGAATCAGTTTCCATCTTTGTGAAAGAAAATAACAGTGCCTTTGCTTCACCATCCTCCTTCCAATGACATCTTTAACAAGACCTTAAATATTCTTTAAAATCCGACAAAAGAATTCATGATTGTTGATTGCTTTCCCAATTTCTTATATGCCTACCTCTATTTTATTTATCAAATTACATTTTGTTATAGACGAATAAAATTATGCATATTCTTCCGTTCACTTATCTAAAGAGAATGATCTTATTTATGTAGCAGAGTATAACTGTGCATAAAATGCAACAACACAAACAAAAATACATATCAGCAAGCTTGCATAAAAGTCGAGAGATCCACTTTTTGAAAAAAATAGAAGGTTGTCAGACGAATTAAGAAATTTCAAGCTATCTGTATGGGCTTAATTACTGCTCTGTCACAGCGGCGTGTCATATATAAAGGTGGAAGCATAACAACCTCAGCACTGCATTCCCGCCGTCCCAGGATACACTTCCAAATCAGGCACTTTGATTTTACTTCGTGTTTGCGTGTATTAACCATGCGATGTCTAGCAATGGTAAGGGTTGAAGAGAATTGTTTATATGTGGAAATTGGTTCCTTATACTCTGGTGACCGTGGATTCTGTCTTCTTTTTAGCTATCCTCTGTAGATCGTTTCTTTTTTTCTCTGCAGAGGACATGGTTGGCGATAATGGTTATTCTATCTGGGACAAGCCTCTTAAGCATCGCCTCAGCCAATCTCACAGAGGGCACCTGTAGAGGCAGAATGGGTAATCGTGAGATCTACAAGAAAGTTGATCGTGTTTGTGAAGACTGCTAATATCTTCCGATTGCCAGGATTGGAAGGTTTGTGTAGGTGAGTTTGCATATAATTGCTAAAGGTGTATGTACAAGTATTATATAACGTTGAAATTTGTATAGGCAATATATGCTTAGGATGTATTTGTGCATACTTTCCTCAGAAAAACACACACACAC
>NC_051410.1:29813929-29814867 GCF_015228065.2 Penaeus monodon
CATACATAACGTCTCTGTCATCAAGAAATATACACTAAGAGATACTATGGAAAGTATAATTATCATCCATACCTCTTTTCAACGCATTCTTTTCCACTGCAGAGATCGGTGCTTCTACAACGAATGGTTTCTGCTTTGTCTGAAAGCTGCCAACAGGAATGACGAGATCGAAAATTTTAGGGTGTGGATCAGTATTCTGAACGCCTGAAAATGAGGGGGAGCCCAGGAACCAATCCCTTCCATTCACTAAGTCTCACTCACATGGGCCAACATTCACGACACTCGACGACCAAGGATAATCATTATTACAATTCTAACCTTGTTTATTTTAGTTTTCTGTTAGGTTAATGGAACCCTCAAGTGACATTCCAGTCTGAGCCTACAAGGTCTGGCTGTCATGCAGTGTATGAATACGAAAGTTTACATGTGAAATATTGCCTGATCTTCAGTCTATCACGAACTAGATCCCTGTTTATTTCACACTTTATATATTACACTGATCTGGATTTGGAAAATAAACAAGCAATATATTTCATGCATTTTAATCTCCAGGTATATTGTACGAGCATGATTTTTCATGTTTCAACTACTTCCTCGTGTTAAAATGAACATATATAAACTTAGTCTGGAATACTATGCTACTTATTTTCCTTCATACTGGAGCATTTTTTACATATTCCAAGAAGTAATTTGGTAAAGATGAACTTGTGATTGTTACATATGGATACTATAAATGGTAATAGGAATGAATAAATAAAAATCAAATTCAAATGTTTACATACGGGTGGTAGTGGTAATCGAAATAGATAAATCAAAATCTATTTTAAATGTTAATTCGTAATACCATACCAAGCAGTACAGTTTTACACAATGAAAAATTAAAATATTCACAGTAAAATCATAAAATAACAAAACAAAAATTAAGCAGAAATACACAT
>NC_051410.1:29829137-29829376 GCF_015228065.2 Penaeus monodon
GGTATGCGCGCGCGCACACACACACATACACTATTTATTTTTCGCTCCAATACATACATTGCATATTTGGTAAAAAAATGTTGTAGTTACCCAGAGAAATATCATATGCTGCAAAGAAAACGAATTATATTAATGGTAAACTTACCTATAGCAGAATCAGTCATCAACAAAAGGAGGCGTATTCATTATCATTTACTTCGTCATTTCCCTTACCTGTATAATATCTTATTAAAATGACA
>NC_051410.1:29832126-29833216 GCF_015228065.2 Penaeus monodon
GACGTAAATGTTTAGTGATGTGTATTTTTTGTATTCACCTATTATAATCCGAAATTCTACTGATGATTTTAGAGAACAATATACTAATATTTTACTATTTCATTTTTAGTTGGTTCGAAAGGAAATCCGCCTGTATCTTTTTTGTGACACATTTGATAGTACAATACATTCCTATGTCGTTATGGATGAAAGTACAGTATGTTTCTGTATCGTAGTAGTTAAAGTTATGTTGGTTAAGAAGAAAGGTATATGACAGCTGATGTTTAATTTATTAAGGAATTGACAGATACACAGAACTAGTCCACTAAGTATTATCTAAGACAGTGAGTGTTGTTAGTTGACTACCTCACTCACTACGTTTCAAAAGGATCGTTCATTGTTTCAGAGTGTACTTCCCTTTATCTTCACATACATTCGGGGTCTAGTATATAGTATAAACTACAAATAGGAAATAAGTGGTGTACATGCTAGTTGTTGTGCAGATTTTCTAAGAGCATACAGTTTCAAGCATCAGATCAGTCCATTTATCGTAACGTATCGTAACGAGATTTTCCTAATCTAATTAATATGGTAAACTTTCGTTGTGTGCATAGGCTTATTCCTACAAATTCATACACACACTTCCAAATGTAAATGTGTTGTGTGGGGCTAAAAGCATGCGTGTGAAAATTGTATGCGTATGCTGTCCTAAAAATGAATAAATCTATTCAGCAACGAAGTTCACAAAGCCCAATAAAGACTTTCTTTTCATATGTGGCAAGGTTTCTAACCAATATTATTTACTCTGGAAAAGTAAGACTGGAATTCTGGTACGTCGAGGAGTAGCCGTAATCCGTTCCTTTCTTGGTCAGGAAAAAGTAGCGTGACCCACCAAGTAAGGGAGACCCCTAATAGCATCTGGCCCTTTCAAAGGTAACATCATGAACCCCCCGAAACCCGGAAAAGGGGAAGTGGCAAATATTTAAAAAAAGCGTGGGGCGTTAACTGCATATGGGGGATGGAATTTAATCAAAAATTTAAAAATTGGCCAAAAATTTTTACACAATCACACACATATGTATCATATAAAGTTAAAAAATATTTCGTAAAT
>NC_051410.1:29833603-29833749 GCF_015228065.2 Penaeus monodon
TGGGGTTAATTTTGTTTGGGGTAGGATTATGGTCCCCCCGGTATCCCTTTAATTAAGGGAAAAAAGTCCCCTCCCAAAAAGGCCTTTTGAGACACAGTGAAAAAAACCCCCCGCCAAAGGAAAAGAATGATGCAGAAGGAGCGGGT
>NC_051410.1:29833788-29834369 GCF_015228065.2 Penaeus monodon
CCTTTTTTTTTTCGGGGCACCCCTGCCCCTTTCCCACTCGCAGAGCCTTGTACTGGGGAAAGAAACGGATGTTTGGCGAGATTGTGAGGTAAAATGGATACTTGTAAAAAGTTGGCCTTTGATTATGCATATTTTTGTTCACTCTTTTATGCTGTTATACCATTATTATTATTACCATTTTTGTTATAGGGTATTTTTTTTTGGGTTATCGGCCCCTGTCCTAAAATCCTTTTTTAAGCATAGTAACCAAAATTTAAATTTTTATTTTTACTATCCTCGTCACGAATAATATAATTTATATTTTTTTTTTCACTTCGGGGTATTTATTTTTAATCAACACCATTTTCAATTTAAATTTAATTAGCATTTCCCGTTTTCCCGCATTATTAAAATCGTTATTTTTTTTTTTTTCGTTCAGTTTGGAACTAACATTATTGTTCGTACTAAATAAATCACTAAATTGCATGTTAGTTACTTTTTCATGCTACAGGTCTAAGATACTAAAGCAAAAAAAAATAAATGGCATGTAGGCAAAAAATAAAAAGAGACAGAATAGTAATGAGATGAGTGTCCCAATGCAT
>NC_051410.1:29834476-29835721 GCF_015228065.2 Penaeus monodon
GGAGTGGTCATTGAGGGGAACCAACCTCTCGCGCGGAGGCGGAGGCGACGTAAAACAGGAAAAGGAGGAGGCCGTAGCTGTAGAGAAGGTTGAGGAACTCGCACACGGCAGTAGGTTCCAGCCTAGCGAGGGATCCTGGGACGAGCACGTTAACGATGACAGCGTGAGTTAAGAAAATGACACTGACGAAAATCGCCGGGACAATCACCAGCAGGTAAGGTGAGCATATGTCTGCAATGTTTTCGACTTGCAATGCTATTTGGCGGTGCTCCAAGCGGACTTCCTCCAGAGACTCGTCAGCCGCAGCATGACCAGAAGTGGCAATGCGGGCAACTATCTGCTCCGTCGATATCTTGATGTTCTTCAGCATCGAGCTTACTGTCGCCCATAATTCAATAACAAGTGCTAGAGGCCAATATATGAAAGTAGATACGTATATGGCCACAATGGTCATTGTAATGCCAGCTATTTCCCGCCACACCCAAAATCTGGCAAATGTTAACACGATCTGTAGCATCCACATGGCCAGTGCAAACCAATTACTGTAGGATGACCTGATACGGGTGGCATAACCAACATAGATAATGTTTAAGTTGGATGCTAGAGCTCGTGCGTGGGTGAGATTGACAATGTAGATGAGGATGTATCCGAGGATCGCCAGTGCATTCTGGACGGTTTCGGCCACCTTGGTGATTGCGTCCCAGTTGCTGTCGACAAGAGCATCATTCGCAGCAAACACTGCAGGAAGAGAGGTAAATGTGTAGTATATGCAATATATACACAAATGAATCTATAAGTATCTATAAGCTCAAATAAGAGGCGTGCCGAGTGTCCTTTCTAAACGGTAGCGCAGATCCCTATCTCCCATACGTGCGATTATCTAGAACCTGTCAATTATCATTTCTATGGGAATAAACCAAAATACATGACCCTCCCACATGATAGGGTGCAGAGAAAGCAAGAGAAAGAAAGGAAGGCAAATTTCATATTAACACTTAAGTAAGAATCATCCATACATACACACAGACGGGCGTATTTCAAATAGGTGTGAATGAGAATAATAATCCCACAGTGCAAATTGAAAATAGATGAAAAAGGCACTGCAACTTTGTATTGTCAGTTAGCCCTGTTACGTGATCACGAGAAGGTTTATGATGCAGCCCGAATGCATTGGATACTCAAGATAGGAAAGGTCCCTTTTGACAATACTATCAAAGGCATTGTAAAAGAAGTATCATAAAAAAC
>NC_051410.1:29839313-29839627 GCF_015228065.2 Penaeus monodon
TCCACACGTGTTGCTGCCACCACCATACTATACGACACACGCTGTACAATGAAATCCATACACGAGCGAAGAGCACCAACTGTAGCTCCCTAGAACATGCCCCATACCTATGTCGATCCCTGAATGTAGAACATCCAAAGTACTATAACACCCATCAGAATCGGGGGATTCAGGGATCGCATCTCGAAATACTGCTAACTATATTTAACAATGGTACATTTCAAATTTGAGCATTCTATAATGTTTTTTATTAATATTAGTTTATTACTAAAACAAAATAATATATAATGATTCAAATATATCAGATTCGTTGT
>NC_051410.1:29840011-29840200 GCF_015228065.2 Penaeus monodon
AGCGGTTGTAGCTCAGTTGAAAAGGAGCGTATTACGTGATCAGATACTGCGAAACGTCGTTAATCAAATGTACTTAAACGGCAGGTATGACATAACTCAGTTCACACAAAGTAGCTACATGTATTCTTCAAATTCGCTGTCTGGTCAGGAATTTCTCGAAATGTACACATCCAACACGTAAACTAATAT
>NC_051410.1:29841020-29841287 GCF_015228065.2 Penaeus monodon
ATCTATATCCAAACTCACCTACGATTTCTTGATTTATGTGAATCATTGTTATCAAGTAGACAAAAGTGTTCAGTGATAAAGTATATCAATATCTTGTCTCAAGCTAAGATGTTGGGGCCAGTTAAACGGTTAATTACTCTAGAGGTCTATAAAATATTATGATTATACAGTAAAATCTAAATATCACCTCAGCTCCCCCTCCCCCCCAAAAAAAAAAATAAAAAGTAGAATATAATCAATGTTGGGAAGTCAATAAAATACAGTGGT
>NC_051410.1:29841768-29843425 GCF_015228065.2 Penaeus monodon
ATACCGCTGAGAGAGAGCAATCGACCGACACCGGCGAAAATGTTTCAGCAACAGCCGTCAGATGCAGATGCCGCTTCATACCATACTGCAATCAACTATGAAAACTGCCCATGTCGACATCACCTCAGGGAGGGAACTGCGTTTTAGTGTATTCATTTTATTGATGGATATATCTATCTACTTACCTACTTACGGTGGAGAGGGACTGTCTGTTAGGCGAATTTTGAAGCTATAAATTACGTTTGATGATGATTGATTCGGTTGTACATTAAGTGAACAAATATTTAAGTGAAGGAAAATGTCATTTCTTTACTTTTTCCAGAAGGAAGGGTTTCTACTGATATAACAAATAAGGGAAAGATAAATACCAATTTCGGAAGCATGCTTTTCTGATGCCGACAAGAGTGCTCGCAATAGGGACATAAATTCGCAAATGTTCTTATGTAAGTGCTAAAAAACGTTGATCGAGCTTAAAGCGAGTGCACACCGGAACTCGACAATCCAGCGCGCCCATGCCGCTGTTGCTTGCGAAAGCCTTCGTGTAGTTGCGCATCATGGAGAGGACTGGAAAGAAAATTTTTACACTGACTCACGTCCATGGCTGGACATCGCCTTCCGAGCCAGTGTCAGGAGGTGACTGGAACTTGTACGCGATGAAGGGCGTGTTGGCGATAGGCTGTCTGCTGGGCCTGATGCCGGGAAAGCTTTTTGACGACTCCGTTCGAACCCGTTTCTCATACGCAACATGGAGGACAGCGTACTTTGCCTTAACAGGAACACTGGCGCTCTGTGGCAAGATATTCCTCAAGGGTAAGTAGCGGGTCAGGGGCTGTAACTTTGCCTTAGAGTTTTTCTTTCTTTTTGTCTCTCTCACCTGCAAGCTCTTTTGACACCGTCTTTACCGCAGTTCCAAGCTCCTCGGCCATGCACCAGCGGGACACGGCGACGTCTCTGGCTGAGAGGCTCCCGGACATCTGCGAGACCCTGTGCTACCCCGTCCTGCTTGCCTGGGCCTTCGTGCGCGCCCCTGTCACAGCCAGGCTCACGCGGGAGGTTCTCGCCCTGATTCAGGGGGCCCCCATTTCCTCCCTAACAGACCAGGTCCTTACTCTTGCTGTGTGGCTCGCCTCTTGTCTCGCGATAGCAGCCCGTACTCTGAATTTCATTTTCCTCATTGCCGCCTGCGATGAGATCGAGCTCTCGCTTGTGGCATGGTCGGCTGTCAACATCTACATGACGGTCGCTTCATCCTGGTATCTCGAATTTCACATTCAGTTACTTATCCTTCTGCGGATTAGAATCCAGCACCTCAGGAACCAGATGGCAAAATCCCTGCGTTCTGGCCTGACCGGATGGATAGGGATGGATTTCAGGCCCATCGACGAGGTGATCTTTGGGTGCCGTCAGACGAGCCAGCTGGCCTCTCGATTCCTCTCTGTCATGTCCCCCGTTCTCCTCCTTCTCGTCACGGCATCCTTCGTCAGGATAACCTGCGGGCTCCACATCTTCGGCTTGATCATCCTCACGGAGCAAAACGCGAAGTGGACGACAGGATTGGAAGTCATCTCTCTACTGACGTACTTTCTTCTCCTTCTTACTGTTTGTTACGCTTCAGGATCACTTCAGGATAAGGTGTGGCTACAAAATTTGTTTTCTT
>NC_051410.1:29843632-29843916 GCF_015228065.2 Penaeus monodon
ACTCCCTTTCGCTCCCCCTTTCTGTATTCATGAATAAGTTATATATGTATGAAATGTGCAAGTACAGGTTCACAAACTCAACTCCCATTTCACCCAAATCTGGCAGTGGAACGACATCGGGAAGCAGGTGACAGCCGTGCCTTTATGCCAAGTAACAGTCCAGGTCCGGGGGCATCTTCTGTCCTTCCTCCGACAGCTTCCGGACCTAACTCCCGTCGCATCAGCTGCAGGTTTCTTCGTGGTGGCCAAGCCCTTACTCGTGACGGTATGCTTCCTGACCCTTC
>NC_051410.1:29844086-29844765 GCF_015228065.2 Penaeus monodon
CACACCCTCATGGTATCTAAACCCTAATCTATGCCTATATAGTAATGAAATGGCAATACCTTAAAAGTCAGAGAATAAACCAGATCCGGTTTTCTTAGCCAGTTTAGCCTTCATCATTCTCGCCTCATCACCCGTTTCTCCTTCCCCTTCCAGATGACCAATTGCATGGCTACCTACTTCATATTCATTGTACAGTTTTTCGATGCTGCAGGAGAACAGAACCTCAACTACGGATACTTACAAGGCAACCGGTCCTGTGGTTTAGGGGAATCTGAGAATGTGGAATGAAATGCCTTTTCGTTCTATCATGCTTTTAGGTCACATCGTAGAGCTAACTTGGTTTACTAGTTTGAAGACTGGTGTATGAATTTAGTAAAGTATAGTATGTGTAGGGGGTTTATATACAAGGAAATGTGTGTCCAATGTTCATCGTCAAAGAACAGCAAAGTCATATCAATTATATGGCTTGTATTTGGTCTTTACATGTATTGCTGGGTGTGTTATATAGAATATATTGCACGTTAGTACTTCGTATGACGATTTGGAATTTTCACACTTAATTACATTGGTGTCTTTAAAGTACAATTCACAACTTTTACAAGTAATTAAATCAAACAGAGCTGCAGTTCAGCTCACCATTTCTGATAGGTATCTCTGGAAAAATAACTAAGAAATAAAT
>NC_051410.1:29844943-29845051 GCF_015228065.2 Penaeus monodon
GTATGTATAATTTTGACCATGTTCTGGTATACTTAATAGTCCGTCACGTGCAAATTAATAAAGTTCTAAAGCATGTATATTCGTTTCATTATCATATATAAACACACG
>NC_051410.1:29845357-29845786 GCF_015228065.2 Penaeus monodon
ACATGAACGTGATAATAAAAAGAAGTATTATAATTTCACAATTTTCATAACATTAACGACAGTAGTCCGGCAATATATCATTCAACGTCACTCAGATGGATAATAGAATCGCTATCCCATTATAGCGCCCTATAAATTTAAAATCTTCTTTCGTCCACATAGTATCTTCATCTTATGTCTTCATTTCTTTAAACTTACTTTCTTTTAGCTTTAGTCCTTACCTTTAATAACAACATTCCTTTAAAATGGTATGTTCTTTTATCGCTAGAATTTTAAAATTATAGCATTCTCTTGAATAATCTAATTTAAAAAATTTCTTTAAATCACGAGATGCTATTTTTCATTTCTCTCTCGCTTCTCTTTTCATCATAATCTCTCTTACCTTTATTACAATACTTTTCCTCTTAACATGTTTTCTTTTGGCTATTT
>NC_051410.1:29846051-29847468 GCF_015228065.2 Penaeus monodon
ATCGCTATACATACCTTTCTTACAGTCGATGAATATTTCTTGTTCTGTAAAGCGACACCTCTCCTTCTTTAGGGAACTGATACCTTCCTTTAAGGCAGCAAATATTTCCTATTAAGCTGCCATATAGCTTTCTTTAAGCTGTTAGATGTCTTTCTTGCAAGCGATAAAAACGATCCATTTACGCAACAGATACTAGATTCTTAGGTGACAGATATCTTGCTTGCAGCCGATAGACATCTTTCTCGCAGGCGATAGATATTTTCTTTTTAAGTAATAGATGATAAGACACTTAGATGATAATACGTTTTTCTTTTAAGCGAACATCATTTTCTTTCAGATGGTAGATAACTTCATTCTGGTGGTAGATATCTTTCCTTTAAGGCGAGAGAAACCCTTTCAGATACTTCATTTTAAGGCGATGGATACCTTTCTTTTAGGCGATAGATGTAGCTAATTTCCTTGTGGGTGACTGATATCTTATCCTTTCTTGTCAGCGATAAATGTCAATATATGTCTTTCTTATAGATAACAGATCTCTCTCTCACTCTTAAGTACTAAATAAAGCCTTTTTCGGCAAGATGCCTTTCTCGTGACGGATGTCTTTCCTTTAGGTAACGAAAACTTCTGTCAGATGACGAAGACCTTCCCTTTTCTTTTCTTTTAGGCAGTAAATATATCTCCTTTAGATAAGTATACTTGTCTCTTAGGCATTACATTTTTTCGGTAAGTATACACTTCTTATATGTTAAAATATTTATTTTAGACGAGAAATGTCTACCTTGAAAAAAAACTTTCCTTTTGGCTAATAGATAGCTTTCTTGAACAGGTGATAAATGTCTTTCTTTTACGCGATAGATACCTTTCTTTAAGCGATAGATACTTCTTTTCGGCGTTAGATGCCTATCGTTTATGCAATAGATATGCATTTCATTAAAATTATTTCTTTTGTTTAGATCATCCTTGGTGTAATATAAAATATTGTATTACCTTCATGACCCTTTTTGATGTCTATTGTACAATAGTCAGTACTATTTATTGCTGAAATATCCATATTGCACGCAACATTTATGCTTCATTAATATATTTTGTGTATGTAATAGATATCTTTCGTCATTCCTCTCTTCCATACGATTTTCTTTTTTCTGAATCGACGACTTTAACAAAAGTAATCACACAAGGTAAATAAAAATCGATGGATTATTCATACGTATAATTTCATGAATGTCGTAAAGTCTGCGACAAAAAATGCATCATATATGTACAAAGCAGTAGTAATCTGTGCAATAAAAATCTCGTTTTTCATGTTACAAATCAGTACAAAAGAAAAATAGTCCTCTTTATGAAGTTAGTCACACTTAACTATATTCTAAGAGTTTGTTGCTCTTAAACGTAAACCATTCATGACGTTGAAATATGG
>NC_051410.1:29847495-29847936 GCF_015228065.2 Penaeus monodon
AATAAAATAATATTACATGGAATGATAACTTTGACATAGGCTTATATATACTACATGTTGTTTTGATTACAATGAGGGATGAAGAAGATGGATGCCTCAAGGATGCTTCCAAATCTTATCTCTAGTCTTCAAGCTGGTAAACTTTATATTTCAGCTAATTTTTTCTCCATTATTATGTCCATTCAGTTTAAAGACTTTAGAAGCACCTGAGAAACATCTAAATTGTGGTAAAAAAAAAATTAACCTGATGATCAGATGAAGTGCTGCATTTCAACAGTGCTATGACGAGCTAGCCATCCATAACACATTGCATACCTGATATGTTTTAATAATCATAGAATTAAGGAAATCACCGACTTATAATTTTCATTCACTGAATATCTATCTGCTCTCCGATTTTTTTTCTCTCTTTTTTCCTACGGCGACGTTATCTGGTCAAAG
>NC_051410.1:29847964-29848173 GCF_015228065.2 Penaeus monodon
ATATTTCGAAACATCCTGAATGACCCAATTTACGAAGGGGAAGGAAATAAGAATAAAATTTAATGCTGAAAATACACTGAACCAGCAACCATCTAGCGATAAATATTTCATAGATGTTACACACATCAGAACCTAAGAAACTTAATTGAGAGTACTGAATTTGAGAAAACTGTTACTGTACGTTTGTAAGTGTGTGTGTGTGTTGTATG
>NC_051410.1:29848397-29850893 GCF_015228065.2 Penaeus monodon
CACTGCCTTTAACAGACTTTGCCTGGATTAATTTTTTGAAGTGGTAAAAAGTTTGAGTCACTGCATTAATGGATTGGATTAGGTTATATCTTTCACCGATCAATGAAAGTTTGTGCTATTATTCTTTATATTTTTCTCTACAAAACAAATAAATTTGGCCCAAAAAAAATCGCAGGAATCTCGAAGTTTCCGTTTTTCACTTAAGCTCTTTTTCTAACTCTATATTTTGGCTTCATATAGTACTGGTCACCGTGATAACTTCTAGTTTACAACCTTATATCGCAGAGGTAAGTTGCACAACATGCTGAAAAAGTATGATCTTTCCGTAATCTGCGAATATACAGAACTTGAAAAGCTAATCTTTTTACTCAAGAATTTTAAAACAAAAAAGCTCATATGCTGGAGCCATTGCAATCATAAGTGAATTATGAAATACTATTCAAAAGCAAACTAGTAAAAAATCATCATATACATTTATTGAGACATACCAATGTGCTGACACCGTTCTAGAGCGCTTCCACGAATGTGAGAACTTGAGAGTTTTATATTCTTAGCAAATAGGCCTAGTTTCACTCTAACAATAATATCAAAACATAATTTTCTTCTCAAAGTCATTGCCACTTCAAAACAGCCTGTCGAGGAAAGATATAGTGAGGCTACTCATGTTAAGGCAAAGTAAAGTTAAAGGATTTGGAAGAAATAGTGGAACACTGCATACTTCATATAGACGTGTAATGTGTTTGTTTGAGGCGTAAAAGTAGCAGAAGCTGACGGGAAATGACGATGGCGTTCGAAGATTTCGGAAAAGGAGCAAATGTGAGATCTGAAGCATCTTGGAGAAATGTTCAAAGGAGATTTTGACAACAGAGCCATTGGACTTGGAGGACAGATGCTGCAGGTAAGCTTGAGAAGTATTCATTAAATCAAAAAGCAGAAGGGAAGGGGAATATGTTAGGGGCAACTGTCAGAGGTTGATATCTGAGGTAGGTGTTAGAGGTAGGCGTAGGTGTTAGAAGTAAATGTTGAGGATGATTAAAGTGCGGAAGATAAGGGCAGTGCTTTTCATGATATCTAGAGTAATACGTTTAAATCATACAACATACAACATACATGATCCAAAAAAATACACTTGTGGGTCGAAGAGTCTACATGAAAAGCTGGCTTTGTGCATAAAGTCTCTCCTGTTTTATTATTATTTTTTTAAAATCATACATTGTATTATCATAATTAAAGATAGAAGATACAGTGCCACTTACGCTAAGAGAAAAGGGATGTACGGGAGTCCTAGATGAGATCGCTCTATGGCATTGGAGGCTTCGTAAATAAGGAGGAAGTCTCGCGATCAAGGCTAAGTTTGTAAGAAAATAGACTCCACAGACATTAGTAAAGAGACATCACGATATGAAGGGAAGAAACGGCATGATATGAGAAAAATACACCGAGAATGAGAATGCTAAAATCACAATCACAAAGGATTGTAAGGGTTTAAATGTCTCTACATTTATATTGTTTTTACACGAAATCTGATATGTCTTATTACGTAAATATATTCTGATAGTTTCTCGAAGCACAAATAAAAAATAGACAGTGCGTTTAAATGGTTTAATTTCATAAGCTGAAGATCGGAACCGTGGTTATGATGAATGATTAGTTAGCTGAATAATTAATGAGATTATCTTCTAACACGCAAGAGTATAGTATTACATTGGCAGCTATAGGTTACTCTTTGTCCAACCGTTACACACGTTTGAACTCGGCTGAGTTTGAAAATACCTCTTGCTCATTGGTTAAGCATTTCCAACCAATCAGCAAGCGGCGTTTTCTCGTGATCAGTGTACATCTGACCTTGCATTATTGTCCCCAAACACTCTGACACTTATGCGCTAGTAAGTCACAATAATGAACCATGAAGAAAAAAAACTAAATCGGAAAGATAAACAAACTGGCGGGACAACATCAATGTCGAAGCTGACGCTGAGGAGAATATTTCGAACACTTAACTTTACTGTGAGGAAAAAACTACATAAAAATAGAAAATGTTTCTTTGAGTACCCATGAGATATATATATGTACAGATGAGTGTTCAGATTTGATGAGAATGGGTCACTGTGTATTTGGAATTTTCTAACTCACTAAAATGACGTTGAACATCCAAATTCGCTTCAACAGTCCCGGTGTTTCATCAAATATGAACATCCATATTTAATAATCAGAATCTTTATGCGTTTAATTTATTTGAAATCTAATCCCTTAAGCAACATCTACGGGCCAATTGTATGTTCAGTTGTATTCAAACCGACTTGTATCTAAGGTATGATTGCACACGTCTTCCTGTATCGAAAAGAAATGGGAGTGATATGGTTGAAGGATATTCTTGAAGGAGATTCAATACAAAGAGTTTCATTTTCTCTATTGACTAAACAGTAATTTTTGCTGCATCTTGATACCGCAGCTCCATTAGTCTACCTTAAAATACATATTACAGCACTTTAAGCC
>NC_051410.1:29850918-29851915 GCF_015228065.2 Penaeus monodon
AGTTGCCGCCCATCGTAACTTCGTTTACATCCATTCCTTTGTTCGCCGTTGTTGGAGCTGCAAAACAAATGACCACTGCCTGTCTACCTCCCCAAGCCTCGTGGAGCCAAAGAAATTATTCGCCATCCAGCCTCGCCCACCTCCCAAGCTCCTCTTCCCTCACGCCCTTCCGGAGGCAGCCTCGTCCTCAGGCCGCCCCCGCCCCAACGTTGCTCTTTCCGCGGAGTCGAAAAAGAGTACGCCATTTTGGTGTGTGCATTAAAGAAAACGGAACTCGCGTGGCAGTGTCCTCCCCACGGGCGCCTTCACCACACGGAGCACTTCTTCTTCGGGTTCATCCTGCTCCCGACTGGGCAGTGGTAGGCCCTCGCGAAGTCCTCCGAGTTGGAGAGCGGCCCGAGGACGCGGATAGGTCCAAGGGAATGCACTGAGGACCGGATCTTGGAGAGGGCGTCCTCAGGGCGCATTGTTCCACACCAGATTCTGGCGTAGTTCAGGAAGAACAGCTGGTCATGGTTGAGTTTGATGCCGGGGAGCAGTTTCTCCTCTCCGTTCCTCTCGACCCACTGACGATAAGCCTGAAATGCAGGTAAAGTAAGTAAAAATATAGCATGGTGTGAGAAAGTATGAAAAGTCGAATACGTACTGTTTTCCGCTCCAAATACTGAGTAATTTTTAAAAAATACAATAAGTATCAATTTTTCATGAACTGTTTGGAAAGTCATGTTAGTAGTCCTGCTGAAATCTGAAAACAAAATCTAAAAAATATGCTCACGCAAAAGTTTCTCGTGTAGCTAGTGTGACAGAACGCAAATTCCTTGTCACGTAACACGAATACCTAGTTATCAAATAAAAAAAAGTTCAAAATATACAAAGTCAGTTTCAGAATAAAAACATCTGACTCTGATTCACAATCTTTTTTATTCGAATCAGCTGGCCCTTAACATTTATAGTTACATGTGTTGTGTACTCTTAAAACTTACATATAATGTATGTA
>NC_051410.1:29851934-29852794 GCF_015228065.2 Penaeus monodon
ACATGTGCTGTCTTCAGCATCGTTTGATTATTTTTCTTCTCAAGAATCTATGTGAATCGGAGTATTTGTTGCAACTGATGTGTCAGTTAGAGAATATTTTTACCCTCTCTGTGGTTTCTACAATGTAATCGACAAGGTTGTAGTCCCACTGTAATTTTACAAAGTCCTGCCTCACCCTGTATGCTTGTTTGATGCCCCCGTTGTCAGCAATTTTCGCCCTGGGTCATCCTGCCGTTGATGAACTGGTTAACCTGGTCAACCTTGTAGCCACTGTACTGGTCGATGATGCATTGGGCGCGACTCCTAAGGGAAATTAAATTTATTACGTTAATTTCGCTTATTTTTTTTTTCTGTTAACTTTACTTGTACCCTTGTTTTAGCTTTCTTGTTTGTGGGGCTTGCAATTACTGTAGAGACTTTGATAGTGCATTAGGAAGACAAAAAAAAAAAATAATAATTAAAGTGCGAGGAATAGTATGAGGCCATCTCGCACCGTATGAATTTCTTCAGGAACAATATTTACTATACAGAGTACTTTTGGCTGTCTGTCCTTCCGCTACACCAAGTCCCCCGTTCTCTCTCCTTCAGCTCACCGGAAGGCCTGGATGGTCCTGTTGTTCCACCACTGCTTCAGGTTCCCGTCCTTGTCGAACTGGCGCCCCTTGTCGTCGAAACCGTGCGTCATCTCGTGTCCGATCACGACGCCGATCCCGCCGTAGTTGAGGGACTTCGGAAGGTGCTGCGAGTAGAAGAGCGGCTGCAGGATCCCCGCCGGGAACACTGTCGAGAGGGAGGCCGTCACATACTTGGAATTCGCATGGAAGCGGTTAGTTGTAAATGGTTATATTACATTAATTGAA
>NC_051410.1:29852902-29853421 GCF_015228065.2 Penaeus monodon
GTGGGTGGGGGGGGGTTATTCGAGTATATATGTAACAAAATGTTTGCTTAAAAGTGAGTGTGAAGGTGTATCTTGAACAAAATTGCATGTAATAGCGACTCACCAATATCATTGAAGTTGGGGTTGTAGAACGCATTGAGGACAGCTGGTGCGGTGGACCACTTGGCCTTGTTGACGTCCTCCCGAAGGCGACCCAGGTTCTTGTCTGCGTCGAACTTGAGCCAGCTGAAGACGTTCTGAAGGTGCTGGTTTTTCACGATAGTCAGCTGGGGGCACAAGAGCACTATGCTCGTAAACTTCTGAGCTTGAAAACATCTTCAGTAGTTATTAAATCTTTGGTACTCGTCACATTCAGTGAGGTAAGCTGCAACTAATCATTCTGCTTAACACTTGTGATTTTTAGTTCACATGGCCTGTTGTATTTTACCTCAATCTTTAGCCTATCTTAAGATCGATTGCGCTATACACCTTCATTCAGTTCCTCTCTTTTAACTATAACTTTCTTATATATAAATATTT
>NC_051410.1:29853785-29854051 GCF_015228065.2 Penaeus monodon
AGCACACACACACAATCACTATTTCTCGATAACCCCCTCTACTGACACCAAACGCCCCCTCTCCACCACCCAAGTTCCCCGGAGGCGCTCACATTGGCGTACTCCTTGGCCAGCTCGTCGGGTTTGGTGAGCATCTCGGGGTATCCGATCTTCTCGTTCATAGCGTTGGCCTTCTCCCTGGCCACGGCACGGGTCTCGTCGTCCATCCAGTCGTTCTCCTCCAGGAGGTCCGAGAACGCCGACCGCAGTGTGTGGATCATCTCGAG
>NC_051410.1:29855075-29855548 GCF_015228065.2 Penaeus monodon
TTCCATTGCTAGTCTGCCCTCCCTTACCTTACTCTCGGGGTTAAAGTTCTCCTTGATGAAGAGCGCCCCCACGGCCATGCCCAGCCTCTTGTTAGTCCAGTCGATGCACAGGTTCCAGCGGTTCCTGTCCGACTGTATTCCCAGGAGGACTTTGCGGAACTCGTGCCTGCTGGCCTGATAGGCTCTGCTCAGGTGGGGCGTCATCTCCAGCACCAGCCTCCACATCACGTAGTTCCACAGTATTCTGTTGAGGAAAAGTGAAGTCTCAAAGGGCACGGCTACTTCATGTGCTGATTTGTAGAGCGTTGTTACAAACAATGTACTTCTTTTGGCAGCAAAATGTAGAGGATAGACAGGTCTTCGTTAACATATCTTCTATAGTCTGCGTTAAAGGATTCGTATGTCATGTAACTCAGTGATCTTTTTGAATTATATATATTGGAAAGTAAGAAGCTTTTTCTTTTAAAGGATCA
>NC_051410.1:29855853-29857087 GCF_015228065.2 Penaeus monodon
TAGCTTACCTCTTCTCCGTAGTGACCATGATCTTGGCCAGCTGCTTCAGGTAAGGCATGGAATATACTACGATTGGCTCCTGAGGCGTGAGTTTCTCCTTCAGGAAAGCGGAGAGGTAGTCCGTCCAGTTGAACTCCGGCACCTGCTGCTGCAGCTGCGCCAGGGTGAGTTTTATGTAGTTGCTCCCCGTGTCATGACGGTCAGCTTCCGGCATTGTTGCCTGGAGGAGAAAGAAGAAATTCTCACCCTTCGGCAAGTATGTGTGGAAGATATATGTGTGTTTGTGTGTAATAACATATATATGGTAACTTAATCATTCTTCAGCAATGATGTTTAATAACATACTTATTGTAAATTTAATCAGTGTACTAATTAAAACATCAGTGTAATCATGCACACAGAATTAATGCAGAAGAAGACTGACGAACGCATACATTGGCTAGACGAGTCTCCAGCGCTAGCACTTCCTTGAGCTCTGTGTTCGCCGCTTCTCGTGTAGCACCCAGCAGTTCCGCCACGTCCGTCATGAATCTGCGGGAATTGTTCGAGTCAATATCGTGAAGCTCTCGAGCCGCTGCTTCCCAGGAGCTTCACGGTCAGCAGCTGTCATGAATCTCGGAAAAAAAGGTGTTTGTCGAGAAATTCCGGAGCAGAGATGCTTGCCATGAAACTCCAGAGACTTATTTTCTTTTATGGTGTTGGGGAAAGGGCTGTGGCTTTACGGTTTTGACTACTGAATAAATTTGGCATTTCAGGCTAGGATCTTGGATTATCCTTGTTGTTTGTTAAAAATGATTTGTCCATATTAACAAAACAAAAAAAGAGAGCGAGAAAATAAACGCCTGAAAATGGAGGACAAAGAGAGTGAGAAGGAAAGTAGTGACAATCTTATCCAAAGAGGAAGCTCTTCCAATGTACAGGCATTATCACGTAATATTACAATATTATAATGATTGCAAGCACTACTATAAATATGCTAACTTCTCCCGTGCGTGGATCCGCAAACAAATCACTAATAAATTCCGGTTTCTAAAGCATGAACTTTGACCTCGGATCAACACACTTAGACTCGGACTTACTTGAGGTAGGCGTCGAGGGCACGACGAGAAGAGTTGGCCCTGAGGAAGTAGTCGCGACTGGGAAGCCCGAGGACCATCTGGTCTAGCTGGAGAGACGGACAGGAGGGCCGTCCCCAGGTCATGAGGGGTCAGTACAGGTCAAGAGAAAGTAGGAA
>NC_051410.1:29858243-29859426 GCF_015228065.2 Penaeus monodon
CTGTATGACGTTGACGGAGGAGTTCTTGTCATCTGGTCCCACCCACTGGTCGATCAGGATGCCCTGGTTGAGCTCGCCCCGAAGGCGGCCGATCAGGGTCTCCACCGAGAAGCCAGGAGCCGTCCAGTTGAGGGAGGTGACCGGCCAGCCCCCGAGCGAGGCCAGCACCTTCTCCAGGGGTGCGTCGCCTATCTCCTCAATCTGACCTGACCAGACCATGCTTTACTAGATGGGGTTTATATGCAGGAAGAGAGATTAAGTACAAAAGCTCGTGGATTTTCTAAGTGGGCTAAGAAGCAACTACTGTATTTTTTTATTATCGCAAGCTTTGCACATAGACAGAAACTTATAAAATGGAATATAGAGAGTAATATCTAGGTCTTTGTGCCTATATCCATCTTTGTATCTGCCATTTAAATACAATATGTATCTGACCATACAGATAGACAGATATACATGGAAAAACATATAGTTCATCTCACTTCCACATTACACATCAGAATCAATATGAAGGCAGGGAGCAGACAGAGAGATCTTACTTGTATTCATGCAGGCGGCGTAGAAGATCTTAGCCTTCGCCGTGGCTGATCCCTCGTTCGGCGATACGTCCTCCTCGAGCAGCCCTGTCGACAATGATTAATCCAATAAAAAGGAGCTAAACATAATCACAGTCTACTGGGGATGTTATTAACATCCGAGGACATGTGGCGGACCCAGTGCTGTACGTCACAGTTAATGCGTCTTTGTCCAACAGGAGGTGCGTATCCCTTAACATCTTGAGTTATGATGGCTCGGTATTAATCTCAAGACGTCATGGGAGATAAAGCGCAAGAGGGAGGCTAATAAATTGCCAGTCTTGATATATCTCAAGAATGATGAAGTGGGGAGGGGAAAGAGGAAATGCGAAGAGAGAGAAAAAAACATCAACACAGCGATAAGACTTACAGGAGAAACACCTTACCTCTCAAGATATTTTGGAGTTGGTCGGCCATCACTTCGAAGGTGTTGATGGAGGCGCGGTCCTCGGGGATCACGTGTTTCTTGTTCCACATCCCGCACGCGAACTGAAAGAAGTCTGTGCAGGGGTTCGCCGTCTGGTCCATGGCCGAGAGCAGCGAGGCGGCTGAGGAGAAGGAAGTCGGTTTCAATAAAGAAAGAGTATAGTGACCGCACAGAAAAACTG
>NC_051410.1:29859772-29859890 GCF_015228065.2 Penaeus monodon
GCATAAAATGGTAAAAACGAACGTTTAGTTGAGAAAAGAAGAAAGCATTACGATGAAAACGTATGGCAATAGTGAGAGAAACAATCATGACGTTAATAGAATAGTCGGAATAACGAGT
>NC_051410.1:29859989-29860055 GCF_015228065.2 Penaeus monodon
AAAAATACATCTTTACATGGGAGTAGATGAAACCAAAATGATCGCTAAGAGAAGAACCGGAAAATT
>NC_051410.1:29860412-29860497 GCF_015228065.2 Penaeus monodon
TCCCTCACAGTTTACTGGGCTTCAAAAGGGGGCGTGGCCGGTAGATGGTTACCACAATCCTTTACCATGAGTCATTTTGTGTGTG
>NC_051410.1:29861559-29861793 GCF_015228065.2 Penaeus monodon
AGCAAACATCCACACGCTGCAAGTACTTATATAGTCATTGCTAATATCAAATCGAATATGATACTACTAAGATCAGATATGGAAATCTGCAATCATAGTATGACTATATATTCCTAGTGATATCTCCGACTGATTTGGTAGTAGTTGTGTGTCGTCCACAAGTTTTGTGTGTCATGACATCTAGCCTATGCTCAACTATTACATGAAAAGTGACAACCCAAATACAACACGAAA
>NC_051410.1:29862212-29862333 GCF_015228065.2 Penaeus monodon
GGCTGCAAGACATACGGACCTCTTTTGTTTTGGTGGCAACATCCGGCAGGACTTGGCACTGCTCTACAGCATAAAGACTGTCAGAAACCATGTGTGTGCGTTCATCCGTCGGGGAGTTGAC
>NC_051410.1:29864600-29864925 GCF_015228065.2 Penaeus monodon
GTCGTTTTGCAACTGAACAGGATTCCTTTATTTGCGTGTACCAGCATACTGCACACCTGCCTTATCTCGCGTTCTACGCTGCAGCCTGTACCTTGTACCTAACAATGGGTTGACGTATATATCTGTATACTGTGGGCAATTCTATTCCATGTTATTGTTTATATGATTGGTGTCAAAGCTTCATACACCTTTCCTGATTTTTTTTCTTAATAATTTAATTGAATTAGGAAATTATGAATATTTAGAGATAAATAAGTAAACGCCAGTTATGATAAATAATATTCATTTTTCGCCACTAGAAAAAAAATGAGAGGCAATTTATTTT
>NC_051410.1:29864976-29865426 GCF_015228065.2 Penaeus monodon
CCCACAGAGATATACTTATAATGAACAGCAAGTTAACCATTTCATTAGAAAATAACGTCAGTGTATTATTTTCAGGTCTGAGGAAATACGAAGTATTGAGTATCACTGCTTTGTATTTCAGGAGCTATTTTGATTATTTCCTTTTTTGGTTTTCTTTAATTTGCATATATGAATCTGTACTAGTATACCGGAAGGTTAATTTACTCGTAATCCTTTATCAACAATTTCCTTTTCCTCTCACAAACGTGTCCATCCCCTCATTCCCTCATTAAAGTGTAGAAGATGCCCCCCGTTTCAAAAAGTTTTATGCCAGGAAACATTGAGATCTTGTTTCATGGCCGTTGCGCTCTGACGAGAAGGAGGCCAAGTGAAGCAAGAGGGGGAGAAAATGTTTTTGAAATTATTTTGCTTACGAGATGAAAAGCACAGAAATTGTAGGTATGAAGGTAA
>NC_051410.1:29865762-29866014 GCF_015228065.2 Penaeus monodon
GTGAGATTTATCATTACCCTTTCCAACATTTCGGATCGAAATACAAGCTTACTGCAGTGATTTTAATGGAAAATAATATCTAGAAAATATGTTAGCAATATAAATAGTGCTGTTATCCAGTCCCTCTAAATGCATTTCACTGTTATTGCCAATTATATAGAAGCCATTAATTAGTTCCTACACGATGACAGTTAGCGAATTTATTTAATTTACAAGGTAGTGGATGAATTGCTAATGGTTTCAAGAACTACG
>NC_051410.1:29866048-29866228 GCF_015228065.2 Penaeus monodon
GCTGTAGAAGATATAAATCTGGAAAAGGGATGGAAACAATTAAAGAATGATGATCAACTTCAAAGCATGACATCCCACGTACACTATATCTAAAGCAGACGTCTTGCTAAAGAGTGAGTGTGCGTGCGATGTAATAACATCACATACACACGATGTAATACTTTTACAGGTAGATGTTAA
>NC_051410.1:29866661-29866823 GCF_015228065.2 Penaeus monodon
CTATCTCAATTCTTAATGCAGCAACTAATTTCCTTTGCAAATACTGTGGAACTGGAAAAGACCTTATATCTTATGCACCCTTGAATAAATAATGCTCAGCGAGAGAACCCCTAAAATAAATGTAGGTGTGCGTTTGCGTGTTTGTATTAAACGAATTCATGT
>NC_051410.1:29866969-29867406 GCF_015228065.2 Penaeus monodon
CTTTATGGCGTTGGTGAGTGCAAATAATTTATACTTCACACATTAATTTTCCGAGGGGGCTAGGCAGTGGAGGGGGAGGGGGCTGAAGAGAAGGTTGGGGGTAGAGCAGATAATGACCTTTAAGAAAGAGTAATGATATCATACTCTGCCACTTTACTTGCTTATTTTATGAGGCTCACAACCAGTCAGCGCCACGACGAGAGATTCACAATTGAGGAAGAAAATGAAGGAGATGAGAAAGAAAAATACGTGTGCTTTACAGTACGTATTAAATGTGATCATATGAAATCAAACCCAATTAAAAAATAATTACAGCATATATGCATACATACTTGTATGATAATGGATCTGAGAGCAGCCATTGCTAGTGAAGTGTATGCTAGCGGGAGTTTGATTTCGAAAGTATGAGTAAAAGTGAAACAATATCCAGCAATAAT
>NC_051410.1:29868852-29869364 GCF_015228065.2 Penaeus monodon
AAACACACATTTTTGATCTAGACGAAAGTGGATGGAAAGCGTATCATCAAAAATTCAGACTAACCTTAAATAACGTCATATTTATTTACTTCTCAAATGTCACTATAAAGAGCAAATAGCCTTTAGAAATGGCTTCTTTTCAATTAGAAAAATGGAATAAAAGAGATACGTCTTTGCAGCAGTTATTGACAGTCAATATGGATTTTCTTCAATGAAAATTTTGGTGTGTTAAAATCTATTGAAAACTGAGCATGGGTTCCATACAAATAGGAATAGTTATCTTCGAAACTGTCTAAAATTATTTTGAAATCCAAAAGGAAAAAATAAAAAATATATCTACTGTGTCACTTTTATCTACAACCAACAGCTGGGCCAAGAAGAGATCAAGGAAAGCGGATGTTAAAGTTCTTTTTGTAAAGTTACCACGCAAAGTAATCAAACTTTTGTCTAAAGAGTTTGTGTGTCTGTAAGCCTGCGGGTGTGTTTGCGTATGTGCGTGTGTCCTTCTGCAA
>NC_051410.1:29874372-29874787 GCF_015228065.2 Penaeus monodon
AACATGAGTATATTCACTGCTATTGTTAAAAGGATCCTTAGTATCATAACCTTCAGAATCACAAAGACCACAATATTAATATCGAAGATTAAGGGAGAAAGTAACAAGGGTATTTGACCTAACAGAAAATCCCCTTCTGTCTACATAATACGCTCCTACTTGTATCTTCTCGTGTCATATTCAACATATCTTCAGTGACTTCTTAAAGAACTATCAGTAGACAGATTCTCCACATTATTACTGGTTACACGAAAAAGGATAACAAAAGATGGGACTTCCCAGTGAAAAAAAGATATAAGGGGTTCGCTTCGTGTTGCCAATTAGACAACAATAGCTTTTAGAATAAGACTGACGTGTGTTTGGGAGATGGATCGGAAGATTTTGCAAATGAGGTAACATAGGATACAACGTAGCG
>NC_051410.1:29874847-29874929 GCF_015228065.2 Penaeus monodon
ATGGAGACGCATTCAAGATCACTTCCGGTTTTGGACATCCGGGTAATTAAGGGAAAAGTTACAATTTTTCGTGCGTTATGGC
>NC_051410.1:29875042-29875155 GCF_015228065.2 Penaeus monodon
GGGTACGGTCCCTTGCCAAGAAGATCATCACTTTTGTGTTGAACGAGTAACAGGAAATTTGAAATACTGCCGAGACTCATAACCTCGGCGTTGTATACACTGTCAATCGTCGA
>NC_051410.1:29875429-29875636 GCF_015228065.2 Penaeus monodon
TATGACCCGTATTCCGTTGCAGCGACAGAGAATGCCGAAGCAGATGACGCAAGGAAATAAAAGCTCATTATAATTTCAAAATGTTCCGGCTTGATCTAGCAATCACTTCACGCTTTTGTGCAACTACGTATTACAGTCAAGTGTTTGTAATACAATAGAATAAAATGCTTAAACGCAGGGTTATCGGCGAACTATCACTGCAGTCAT
>NC_051410.1:29877827-29879363 GCF_015228065.2 Penaeus monodon
TTTGTTAAGATAGATGTTATAGGTTTCATTCTTGATAGGTTATTGTTTTTCTTCCTTCATCTTTTACCGCTGCCTCCCTTCTTTTATACACCGACTACCTGCTGCTATTACTAGGCGTCTGACTCTCTTAATATAGACTAGGTAATCTTACCACTCTGCCCTGAAGGCAATAAAGGTGGTAAGATTAACCTTGACTGACAGCACGTCAAATATCGCCTAAGTACTTACCTGCACGCGCTCACCCTTGTCCTTGTATGTATAGTGTTCGACTCCCTTCTTTTTCTCATGATTCCTCTGTTATTTTTCTCTTCTTGCTCTTGTCCCGTTTTATTTTTGGATATACGACGGTTAAATTGACTCGCACCAAAATTCCATCTTTATAAGAGATCGTGAATCATCAGACGAAAGATATACCCGAAGATTAATGATGAAGTGTGAAGAGGTACGTATTTGAAGCAAAGGTATCCCTAAAAATATGATACTGATAAGTAAACAAAATATAGAAAGACGCAATATTAAATCGGCTTGTATATAAACTCTACGGGCTATACCAGCCATATTTCATTACCTCACGGTTTATTAAATTGTCAGTCATCATAGTCATAACTTATATAATTACAAAAAATCAAATGTGTGATGGTTGTAACTAGGAAGGTATCGCAAATATAAAACGTTAACATAAATTGCAAGAATCCACAGGATATAAACTGTTATTCATTGATTTATGACGAAATATTATGGCCTAATTTTTCTTTGCCTTTGTCTTTTTTTTAAGAAAGATGCTGTAGTTGTTACCTAATATATAATGTGTGTGTGTTCGAATTCGACGCAATATTTTTTGATACAATCATCTCATGTTGTTGTTCTCTCAAATATAACTTAATTTTTGTTTGCTTGTTTTGTGTTAAACAAACTACTTGTTTAAGAGGATCCACAAGTATTATCAGAATTTCTGCGTTTTACCAATGAAGAAATATCGTTTCTTGGCCAGTACAAGACTACAATTTCCAGGATCCCTATTATCTAGACATCCCCATTACTTTAACATACGGCATGTGATTAACCCATAACGTCTGCAGGTCGCAATTTACACTGCCTGTAGTTATAAATCTTGGCTGGCTTTACGTAATGAAGCAAGCCCTAAGCCAGAAATACGATGAATGGATCCCGTAGGTTTTGAGAAAATCCCCCAACAAAATCTTATTCTTCGAGACCGTCTAGCAGCTGATCTTATCTGCATATTTAGTCCGTCTAGTCACACACACAGGTCTAGTCTCCCAACATAGAAAGACATGTCCTGCTCTTGTTTCTTGTCACAAAGGACACAAAGCCTGTTCTCAGCATGGTCTCCACTCGAAACACTCGTAGCCGCAGGGGTCTTGAGTGCCGACCTTCAGTTCTGGAAGAGGAATAGCCCCGCTTGTGTTCAGCAGGGTAAGTCCTGCATAGAATGACAGTGAGTGACGAGGAATTCATCTGTTTTGCCTTTACCAGCTAAACTGTTGAAGGTTGACGGCGTTTTGGTATTAATTACAC
>NC_051410.1:29879437-29879977 GCF_015228065.2 Penaeus monodon
TGTTCATGCAGATAAGCTCGCATTTATTTACATAAGTGAATACAGAGCTACAAATATATGTATTATATTCTTCTATTCTCTTCACAAAAATGGACGGAAATAAACTGAGAGATATATAAAGAAAGCATGACAAAAGCAAATGCAGCAACGTGACGTAGAAGGGTGGGAACGAAGCAGATCCCACCATCTCGTCAGGAGGCCAAACAACAGGCCTTTGTGACTGCACAACAGCGTCCTTGGGCACTGGTGGCAGAGGAAGCGGAGAGTATTTATGTCAAGGCATAAAACGGACCGGAAACTAGGCTATGAATACGATAATGAAGGGGTTACTACTAATGGGAACACTATGTAAATGCAGATTACTTCTCTTAATCCGCTGTGCAAAACGTGAAGAGATCACCTCGACGCATTGCGCGCAGGAAGTCAAGAACACGTTTTGTTTAGTTAATGCAGGTGATTAGGGGAAAGAGAAATAACTGTCTACATTTAAGGATAGTGGACATACAGAGAGACACAAAGGAGATACAGAAAAGGGTTCGG
>NC_051410.1:29880031-29880372 GCF_015228065.2 Penaeus monodon
GCGTTCACATGTCATCATAACATACCTGTCTTTACACATTCTTCGGTTAAACATATTCTTGACGAATCTGAAAAAAAAACCAATGCCAACGTTAGAATGAGAAATACCGAAAAAAAACAATGCGAGCGTTAGAATAAAAAAAAAATAATGATGAAAGTATAAAATCGAGGGTGAAGTAGGACACACGAAAATTGGATGATTATGAAGCTTACTAAATCTTCAAGTTAATTATACTTAATCAGAGATAGTTTTTTTCTTAATGATGCAATAATTTCTAGACATAAAGTAAAATTGTTCTCATTACTTTTAAATTCACAATTGTATAAGGAAAGGCGACTAGG
>NC_051410.1:29880500-29880675 GCF_015228065.2 Penaeus monodon
AAACCTCATAAACAAACTTACCTTGACACCGAGAAGAAAAATTATCAAACAGTATTTACACACATGATGTTGACAACAGTTTCCAACAAGGAGGCCCTTTTCTTAACTTACATAATGAGGGTTAAACATGGGATCCTGTCATGCTTGGGTTGGAGGCCGTGGCCGTCGTAATGAT
>NC_051410.1:29880927-29881682 GCF_015228065.2 Penaeus monodon
TTACTTCGATGAAAAACATAAGACTCAAATCTCGTTAGTTCCGCCTGAAGGAGTGGAAGATAGAAGCGGAAAAAAAACGGTCATGTACGTATAATAAAACGGTCATGTACGTATAATCACAAGAGAATGAAACCGATACGTACGAAGATCACAAAAATGGAGAGTAAGAAGAGGTCCTGATAAAAGTGAAGGAGGTAGAGTAGAATGGGAGAGAATAAGAGAAAGAGGAGTAAAGCAGGGGAGCTAAAGAGAAAAAGAAGGAAAGCAGATTATAAGAAAGAGATGATATGAGATACGGACATTTAAGACTTAGATACATGTAAATTGATAATAACAGAACTAAGCTAGTTATATATATCCATTGCCTCCCCTCGTGCCTGCACCAAATAACAACAGAGAGAGAACTAACGAAATAGAGGAAACACAAGAAGGGAAGATGAATAAACATAAAGGGGGAGAGAGAGAGAAGCCACTAGGCACTCGATCCCACAGAGAGGCACACAACGAACAACGTCCTTAGTTAATCAACCCATTACTGTCCCCCACCAGATACATAAAGAGTAATAGTACTGAGTGTGTGGCTAGCCCCTGAATCTAATCTCCGACACCATACCGCACCTAACAGCCACCATCTGCGTCCGAAAACAACACACACACCACACCAGGCACGTTTATGGTGCCGGAAAGAGAGAGAAATTGTTTCTCCCCCTGGCGTGAAAACATTGTTGTGGCAGCCCTTTTGTTACGAAAATACA
>NC_051410.1:29882286-29882426 GCF_015228065.2 Penaeus monodon
TAACAGAGTAACTACTGTGTGAAGAAAAAGAAGGCGACGAGTCATAGAATTTCGATATCCCTGCCGCCCTGAGATCCTTCAACACCCTCGGGGCAGGCGTATCCGGTTCACCTTGTGACGGAGGCTTCCTTCGCAGGGGG
>NC_051410.1:29883824-29884052 GCF_015228065.2 Penaeus monodon
AAAAGCTTGTCTAACTTCAATGTGCGTCCCGGAATTCCTTCACAAGCCTCTTGGCTCTAGAAAGAAAATGTTGCCGAGAGTAATCAGAGAGAGTAGTTTCTGACCGACATCGCTTTCATCGTGTCTATACCCTATTTTTCGCTTCTTTCAGTCCCCGGCGCCTTAATTTCAATCGAATTCACTTGTATGTATATTTAGTTTACCAATGGCATTGCCTTATTTTGGCTG
>NC_051410.1:29884452-29884646 GCF_015228065.2 Penaeus monodon
TGATTACCTATTATCGGCCATTTTGCACAAGTTTTCCCTCGAACGCACCAGTCTTAACAACAAAAGGGTTGCGTTTATGAGCCGCAATCTGCCATCATAAGCGAATATCAACGTTAAACTTCCGAATATGTCTTCAAGGTTCGCTAAATATGTAAAGTTAGCGTTAGTGTTATTATCATTTTCTGATTTCGATG
>NC_051410.1:29884736-29884809 GCF_015228065.2 Penaeus monodon
AGCATTTATAGCAAGACGAAGGAATAAAGCAGACGAGATGAGGACAATGTGGTTGGAGAGAAACCGGAGAGCG
>NC_051410.1:29884883-29885103 GCF_015228065.2 Penaeus monodon
CTAGTGGGGGGGGGGGGAAGAGACTGATACGACCCCCCCCCCCTCCAATCCTAAGAGCCACAGGTTAAAGGGGACCGTCACTGACCCTTATCTTCCCTCTCTCCCTCTCTCCCTCTCTCCCTCTCTCCCCTTCTTCCCTTCCTCCCTCTCCCTTCCCCTCCTCTCGCCTCCCTTGTCATTCTCTTCCTCTCTCTTGTGTTCTCCTGACTCCGGTCTGTCG
>NC_051410.1:29885423-29885562 GCF_015228065.2 Penaeus monodon
ATTGGAGCGTCTATACACCCATGCGCTCGAACACATTAAGGCAAGCACAGAGACAAATTGAACGCACGGCGGGAGAAAATTAACTCACAATCAATCTTGCTGCGAAAGATCCACTAGATTTCCATCTTCATAACGAAAG
>NC_051410.1:29885607-29885778 GCF_015228065.2 Penaeus monodon
TGTCTGTTGAAATTAGTCAAGAGGTAATAGATAGACGAAGTTAATATCCTCTCGTCAGTCTAGAGTTCCTTTGCTGACAGTGAAATATTGTGGTT
This sequence comes from Penaeus monodon, assembly GCF_015228065.2. Classification (NCBI taxonomy): domain Eukaryota; kingdom Metazoa; phylum Arthropoda; class Malacostraca; order Decapoda; family Penaeidae; genus Penaeus; species Penaeus monodon. Next base: position 29,885,703 of record NC_051410.1, read on the forward strand.
GTTCCTTGCCGACCTTGTACCTGCCTTGCCTGTGATGCATAAGCCCTTGCACTGGCAGTTACTGTAATCTCGCCGT
>NC_051410.1:29885803-29886009 GCF_015228065.2 Penaeus monodon
GGCAGGGTATAAATAAAGCAACGTGATAAATAATCTAATATAGCTCCGTTGCATAATGCATTTTATCAATTCTCTTGTCAAATTAACATCGTTTGTTATGTACCGCTGTATGTTTGTAATAAATTCTGGATATCAGAGGGGAAGTATTTAATTTTTCTACTGTTGTCGACGTTCATAAAAAACAACGTACTAAAAATGAAAAGAAA
>NC_051410.1:29886122-29886487 GCF_015228065.2 Penaeus monodon
AGATAAAGCTATAACTGAGACAGACGGCTATATAAATAAACCCAGTCATTCCCAATCGTATGACCCTGCTTCATCAAACCAACAACTCGCAAAGGAAGGAGCTACCGACCCTTAATTCAAAACGAGCGTTAAACATCAGAAACGAACTCGGCGAAGCGTTCATTTGGCGACCATCTACAGCACACTTATCGACCCCCACTTCCTTGACAGCTTTCTGACACGCAAGGATATCACGTCGCGAGTTTGCCTGCTAGCTTCTCAAGTACTGTCGTCTTCTCTGTCTCTTTCTCGTAGTTAGTTTCATTTCACCACTCTTCCTCTTGTCTTAATTTCTTTCCTTCCTGAGTTTTTAATCTGTCTCTCAT
>NC_051410.1:29886525-29886856 GCF_015228065.2 Penaeus monodon
GACCTTGTTCTTCCTTGCCCCCCCCTACAACACACAAGCAGAAACAGCGATAAATTAGAGCGGGCGAGAGGGGGAGAAGGAGGGGGAGGGGGGAGGGGGGAGATCAAAGGAGGGGGGGTGGGGGCGTGAGGAAACTTGTAACAAGATGACACTGTAACGTTATCGGGCGAACTACAGGTATTGTATTACCAGCACGACGGTTATGACACCTTAATTAAATGATTGATTTGACTGAGGTGCGTTATCGTGGCGCAGTGTACAGGCTGTGCCCTTGCTGTTGTTTATCTTTGGATCTGTTCTCCATTTTTGCCATGATATTTATTCATGTCTA
>NC_051410.1:29887179-29887270 GCF_015228065.2 Penaeus monodon
CAAATCAGAACTCGGAAGAAACATCAATAATCTTTCACACATTTTGATTTGATTCTCTCTGTACTTTTGCTACGTATATACATACGCACTT
>NC_051410.1:29887408-29887529 GCF_015228065.2 Penaeus monodon
GCACGCACGCACCCCGAATTCACACCCCGACGCGTATCTCGAAGTAACCAGCCTTGTCATATCGGCGAGAATGGGTTCAGGCGAGAGGACCGATAAGGAAGACCGATGTCAGATAAGGACC
>NC_051410.1:29887623-29887691 GCF_015228065.2 Penaeus monodon
GACGCAAATGCCATAATAGTTTCTCTTGTCTGACTCCTCTTTCACGCCTCGCTGGGGTGGCCTAATTT
>NC_051410.1:29890248-29890844 GCF_015228065.2 Penaeus monodon
ATGTTTTATTTCCTTGTATTACGCTTAATAAATATAAGTTAACACTGAAGGGAAGGGATTGCAGAGAAAGACATAAAATTACCGTAAATATGTACTCTCCTTGAAGTAAATTTCACGATATGGTACTTTAACTCTTACGTAAAGGTCACTATTGTGCCTTGACCTGATATCATTCTATAATGTTATAAGTTTTACCATTCTTCTTTTTTTATATTCCTTTCTTTGTCTTTAATTTGATATAATTGTTTTCTCTGCTTCTATTATTATTGCTTTTCCCCATGTCCCTGTTGTCTGATGGAATCATGTAACACAGCTTCTTTCGTGCAGAGGAAACTCTTTTGGTAACAGAGAAATCAATCAGCCTGGCCACAGCAATCAGCTCAACCGTGTCCCTCAGAAACCTAGATGTTCTTGTCTTTCATCGTCGGAGGCTGGTCATCTCACGCCCTCCGCCTTAGCCACAAGTGAGGAGTTACACAGCAATTAATATTTTACACGACAATTGTCACGGCTGTCCATCTTCTAACTGTTTCCCCGTCCCTTTTACGACAATTCATTATTTTCCCCCGACTGAAGGATATATGCAGTTTTCTGAC
>NC_051410.1:29890876-29891640 GCF_015228065.2 Penaeus monodon
GCAGAACAAGAGCTAAATCAATTTTATGAGAGATGATGGATGACTAAGTGGATCAGAGCCTGACCTTATAAGACCGAAATGTCATTAAGCCAAGAAGGACCTCCGTCTGACCCCAACATAAATGCATTCGATGCAATTGCTAAACACCATTCCTATAAATATGAATTTGATCTCCGTGTATTACATATCTTTCTGAAGATATATGCAGTTGTATGAAGTTATATGCATTTTTCCTTTTAAAAGACAAACAGACAGGGCGGTTGTGACGAAATACGCATACAAACAACAACACAATAAAACCAGGTACTACATACACACTCAATCACAAGCTTCAAAGCGCACAAGGCAAACACCGGAGCAAAGGCACAAGCATTTGGCCGGCGAGCAAGCAGCCCAAACAACACAGGAAAAGTGTTATGGCGAAAAAAAGCACAAAGGGCAGGCCAAACGCCCAAGGTACTACATACCATTTTCAACCAAGCTCAAGCGCACAGGCCAACACCGGAGGCGAAGGCAAGCATTTAAGGCCCGCGGCCAAGCACCCACAACACAGGAAGGACATGTTGTAGGAAACCATGAAAGCACAAAGGGCAGGCAAGATACGGGTAGTGTCGATCCATCTTTAAGCCGGGATTGGATCGCTGGTCGGTGTCCGCGGAGGTCAAGTCCGGTGGTCGAAGGTCAAGCCACTTCTGAAATTGGTTTGATCCCCCGTCGTCCGCCGCTCATAATTGTGTAAGCGATCCTATGCTTGTAGCAGAACC
>NC_051410.1:29892172-29893225 GCF_015228065.2 Penaeus monodon
AACCAGGCCAGTTATTATCAACTGCTCATTTAGAAATAAACAAGAGTCTAGTTCGAGTGTCCCAGTGTCGGCGTCGGCTTCGGCATCGGGTCTTCTTCAGGCACAGTCACACGATTTTTTTCATATGATCAGCCATTCGAAGTTACCTTATGGGCGATTTCCTAACTTGCCATCGCCTATCCGTTCGATTTAGCAACAAAAATGGTGTCTACGGTTGCCCGAGCGGCCCTCCTCGCAAGTTATTTCTCATATTCTTTAGATATGGAGGCTCAAGGATTGCTAAAACGACGTATGTGCGTTCGTTCGTGGTTGCACAGTAGGAATAGTAAAAGTGTGTATCATAATCTGCTTCAAGAACTTCTTTTGAAGAATGAATATAGATACGGCTTTTGGGGAATTTGAAAGACGCTCGTATGTAAAGAATGTAGACGTCACGGATACTTTCAAATTGACTTTCGTGTAAAAATAACAAACACTTGAAATTACAGGGATATAAAATGCAATATCTATCGAAAAATCATATTCATTGAAAAATATCTGATCATTATTATTTGCGTAGTTGACTATTCTTTTCTTAGAAGACTACAGACTATCTTGCCCTGCCCGCTTCGCCGATTTGCGAACGATACATATCGTCCACTTCTGCTTGCGACCAAGTAATGAATTATGCGAACTCGGAAGGTGAAGGAAGAGGAAAAGTTGAAGTTACCTCCGACTTACGCTCGCGTGACCGCCGGTTTCGCCGTCGTTGTCGCTCGTGCGGAAACTCCGACTCCAACTTCTTCCGGACTCGTCGAATAAGCGGATATCTGGCGCTGCTCTTTTGTTTCGGGTAATGGCGTCATTCGCTCCTTAGGATTGCCTGTCACTCTCGGTATTTCTTCTTCTTTTTCTTCCCGTTCTCATTTTACTCGGTCGATTCACTGCATTACTTTTATTTTCTCCCTTGTTATTCTTTAATATAAAAAGAAATATTCCATCATGTGAAAATATTCTTCTGGGAATAACTTTTATAATCTTTATATATTCATTAGGTTAACCTTATGGAAATCA
>NC_051410.1:29893903-29895013 GCF_015228065.2 Penaeus monodon
CGCGCTCTCACTCCCTCCCCTTCTGGAACCCCTTTGACTCCCGTGTCTGTGTGTGACATTTTCCCCCTTTTTTTTACCCCTTTTTTCTTTCTTTCTTGCTCTTTTGACTTTTGCAAATGTACACGTGGAGGCTCAGTCCTGTTAATTAATCACAGTTATATAAATGTTAGAAAGGCATTATGGGATTTACAGGCATAAATTGCTTTGAGTCCGTTAAAGAGAAATTCGTTGAAAACAATTTTGAGAAACACGTGTGGAATCTCTCGGTTGTTGATTCGCGGAAAAAAAAGATTGACAGTTATATTCAGAAAGGAATTGTATATCTTTTTCTAACTCTTTTTCGAGTGTTTGGTCATAATTGTTTACGACATCAACTTCCAGACTTTATGTTCATGATATTTCAGCTATCACCGTTCTGTATTTGTTCCTAGACAGTTTTTGTTGTTCTTATGGTGTTGACTGCATTAATTTCACATTTGAAATTAACTATGTTCAGTCTCCTGATGTGTATAATACAGGATAATTAATTAAAGAATGTATTGGAACAGAGCTTACTATACGGCATTGTCCCCAGCACGCTTGTTTACATTTCGACTTTAGTATCGTCATGCTGTCCAATATAGACCCTGCATTCGATAAGGACGTCGCTCCTGTTGGTCCTGCGCTCACAATTCTCCTAGAGCGAATGCCTCTTCAAAGGACCCCATTTGCTTAATATAAAATACAAAGTTAGGGTATTTGTCGATCAGATTACGGATTACGTGCTAAGGGTGTTATTCCTCACTGCTGATTTGGGCGATAATTCCACACAGGAGGATGGCAAAAGCGCCCGTGATAGCATCTCTCAAGGGACGCGGCTGCGACAGGGACACGCGTGGATGGATGTAAATATGCGCTCCCAATTTCATGTGAATAGCCTCTTGCATGACTGGACTTCGCTGTGCAAACAACATATTGTACGCCCGCGAAGGCTTCCGTTCACAGTTAGCGTGGATAGAGACATTCACTGTTGCATATACATCGTGCCCGTGAGTTATGTGATGCCCTTGTCTTCTTGTATGTGTTAAATGCCCAGGTATTCAATAAGATAACCATGGGGTTCATGTTTCC
>NC_051410.1:29895075-29895664 GCF_015228065.2 Penaeus monodon
TATTTAAATATTCCCTTCTTATATCTTGCGGCTTTAATGTATATTTAATATTTATCATATCTGCGTATTGTTTCCTAGTTCATCTCTTGGCTATTCAGAATCGCACGGTAAGATCATTTCCTTTCTCATAATGTTGTGTTGCCTTTTTCCTTCCAATTGAAGACCGACGAGGAAAGCCATACTTTCCCCCTTGACCACACGGCGTATAAGACAAGCAATCTGAACCTTAGACCCGCAAAATGCACGAGATCCCGACCGCCATTCAGTGTTCTATTTGCCCCTCATCCACGTCAGAAGAGAGCTGAAAGACCCGCCCCTCGTCTAGAAACTCGTGTCCTTGAAAGGCAAGCAAACATGGCAAGACAGGTTTGGAAATTAGTGTTTGCTATCCTGCTACTACAAAGGAACCAATGGAGAAGGAGGCGAGAGAGGGGAAGAGGAGGGGCAAGGGTCGGTGGAGGAATTAGAGGACATACTGATAAATAAGAAGCAGAAGAGACTTACTGGCAAAAGACGTGCCTGCAGGGCGAGTGTAACTTTATGTTGGCCTAATAAACATTAAATCATCAAATAGCTCACAGAGAAAATA
>NC_051410.1:29896424-29896670 GCF_015228065.2 Penaeus monodon
CTCACTTCAAAAGCTATACTGTAAGTCACTCAGAGGGCAATGCACTCTCCCGCACTGTTGTTAATGTGGCAATATCGCTTGGTGTAAGAAATGCAATCAAAGTAAGTTATTTTCACTTCGTAAATATTTCTGAAAACCTCCTAAAGTATGTCAACCATAAGTATTTGTCTGATAATAAATCATATCCAGGTGTATTTAAGTACAGTAGATATATTGGCCACTCAAATAGACTTTAATTCAGTTAAC
>NC_051410.1:29896872-29897011 GCF_015228065.2 Penaeus monodon
AAATAAGTAAACATTGAATAATCTTGTATCCCGCGGTTGACAGGGGCGCTGTATAGTGGCGACAGGCGGCGTTGTTATAAATTGTGTAATTTTATCTGCATTTAAATATTGAATGAATTCATTAGCATTTCATAGTAGA
>NC_051410.1:29897186-29897297 GCF_015228065.2 Penaeus monodon
ACCCTCTCTTGAGAATTGTCCGGCCGTTATCTAGAGGAATATCATATTACCTTTGCATTTGAGAAAAACAAACCATGTAATATACATGAATCTCTGAGCGTCTGTGTGTGT
>NC_051410.1:29897882-29898280 GCF_015228065.2 Penaeus monodon
ATAATACTCTAATCAAAGAACCTACTTATTTTTTTTTTTAGTTTTTTTCCAGGATGTCATATTGGTGCATTTCCGTATTTTGGAATAAGCATTTCCATGACTGTGTAGATAAAAAAAATGTCATTATAGAATAACAATTAATTAATGCAAGCAATACTCGAGTCAAAATTACTCATTTCATATTATTAAATTTCATGCAAAATATCATGAAGTGCTACATAAAACTTTTAATTTCATATAACAAATAATACAAACATAAGTGATTGGTTATGTAGGCAGTAATAACAAATCCACAATCCAGTGTATATGTTGGATAAATGCATTTATTTAAATATTCATTTTATAAGGTAAAACATTGCTATCCCGCGCAGTGTGATGTGTCATCGGAATTCTGTAAA
>NC_051410.1:29898397-29898746 GCF_015228065.2 Penaeus monodon
ATATAATGCAATTCATTGCGCAATAGTTCAGCCTGAGGGACACTAAAATATTTTCCTGACAATACAGCATAGAAATGAAAACCTACATTAGGCAGGAAACAACAACCATGACATCAATATACATCTGAAGTCGATATATAAGGAAACTGACCAAAACGAAGAAAAAAAAATGAAGCGTGGTTAGGAGCCGACAGATTTCTCTTAATCCGTCTTTGATAAACTCCATGTATAAAGTTATATGTCTTATAAAACTTGTCAATGAAGTCTTTTTTCCAAAGCTCTCTCTCGTCTTTAAAGGACAGAAGAAGCCGACTCCCAGTGAGTTAATTATTAAACTATGATTTCTCGT
>NC_051410.1:29899150-29899258 GCF_015228065.2 Penaeus monodon
GTACTTACTTTAAGCAGACTGCGTCCTGTACTCTTCTACAAAGTATTGTCAACACTATTTAATCCTAACTGAAAAACAGGATTCTCGGATGCCCAACTGCCTATATGC
>NC_051410.1:29899805-29900023 GCF_015228065.2 Penaeus monodon
TGGTGCCCATTGCTTAATATACCCTATCTAAAAAGCCCCATTAACTCACAGTGCTCCATCTTTTTCATTTGTATGAATACGTCTCGACTCACGAAAGTCACAAGTGTTTCCCCGGAGCAGTTGCCCGTTTTTCGATTTCGTCATTTTTCATGCTTACATCCAATTATTGTCTGGCAACTGGCGGGAGGGCTCTTCGTAACGGGATATGGCTGGAAATG
>NC_051410.1:29901004-29901408 GCF_015228065.2 Penaeus monodon
ACGAAGAGAATTAATAATGCTAATAACACTGGAAGACATGTCTCGAATATAATATCAAGAACCCGATAATGACACTCTCTTCAAGAACATATTTTTCCGGATTCCGTTTCAGCAAAAGAAAAACTCTAAAGTAGTGTATTTGCATATTCGAGTTCCTGGAAGCTTTTCCCTCTCTAACAGGAAACAGCTGCAACACAGTAACAAATGCGATTTCCCTGGATGTTCCTTCACACTGGGACAAATGAGGAAGCATAGACCAGGTCTGAATACGTTATGCTGGAAGAAAAATCGGAAAAATCAAGATCAAAAATCTCTCTGACGTCTTGGCGTTTTTTTTCAGGATTCGTCTCGCATTTAAGATTTGTCTTTTGTTCTTAAATATACACGCGTGTGCACATACAGAA
>NC_051410.1:29903053-29903447 GCF_015228065.2 Penaeus monodon
TTGTTGGGTGCGCATGTAAACAGACTTAGATAAGCTCTCATTTGGGAATAGAGAAGTCTACTATTTACATGTCTACGTATCTACTTTACCCATTTCTCTAAATTTCATAGTTCACATCCCCGCCCTCGGTTGGAGCCCTCGAGTACGTCGTAACTCCACGCTAACAAGTGCTGTTATTACTACACGTCACCGATTTGTCTAACGAAGAGGGATTATACAGGGGACGATTCCTGGTCTCGCTTTTGTTGTTGATTTTGTTTCTGGTTCTATCTGGTATTCTTTTACTTCGATTTTTTTTTTTTTTTTAACGGATGAACTCGTTGCCATTCATCATTAAATAATCCCACAAATACTCACAAATACTCAGTCCTTATATACTCAGTGCATAAAAGAC
>NC_051410.1:29903535-29903675 GCF_015228065.2 Penaeus monodon
AAAAGGAAAAAAATGCCTCTCTTGCTCCAGATTCATCTCAGTTCATCACACTTGACTGACAGGTTGATTGTGATGCTGAATACGATGGTAACTAGTGGTAACTGACAGCAGTGGCAGTCGAGGTGTTATTGATGTTACCG
>NC_051410.1:29905075-29905307 GCF_015228065.2 Penaeus monodon
GCGATCGGTCAGCCGCCACAAGCACCCGGCGCCGACGTCAAAAATGCCCAAACGAGGACGTCCCTTTGAAAACAATTCCTTTTGATGTCGACGCAAGATCTCATGGACGTTTCTATGTATGTGTTGCCCGTGAAACTGTTATCGTAAAAGGAGCCTCTTTTGAAGTCCTCATGATGTGGGCCGGGGCGAGAGAGGGATTTTTCCCTCATCAGTATTTTGCATGGGTAATGAG
>NC_051410.1:29906800-29907255 GCF_015228065.2 Penaeus monodon
TCCTTAATAACGCGTGTGACAGACACAGAGAAAGCGGGGAGAGAATAAGCCACCATCACCACAAACGGTGCGGACAGCGGTGAGGTTATATTTCTGTCACCTCGAAAAACAGAAGTAAGTATTAAAGAAGCAGGGAATTGTATCAATATATATTCCAAGAACAACAAGAGGAAACCTTTGAGGCTGTGACATGCAAATCCATCATGTGCTTGCTACGTGGACTAGGTCAGCTCGGTTCCCCAAAATAACAATCGCTAGCCTATGCGCCGAGCTTATGACTTATGAATACTGGCAATCTGCAAAGCCACTTCGCTTCACTGCAGTATTATTTCAACGACATTTTCCTGTAGTCTTTTTCAACGGTTCGCCAGGGCGTGTGGATCAGTTTTTTGTGACCTTTATTTCATTTTATAAAAGTAAATTCTAGTACACCTGTTACACTAATTCTCGGCTTT
>NC_051410.1:29907353-29908219 GCF_015228065.2 Penaeus monodon
GCTGTTTATATAGATATCGGGGTAACGAAGACCTCGCACATTGTGCTTAAATTTTGTGACTCCTGCGCGCAAAGTTAACTACCAGGTAAGTACCATTTTTTCTTTTATATACTGCGCATTAAAAAAAATTCTGTATTATCGTTATCATCGCCATTGCCTCAACTTCAGGTACACTTTGAATGAGATTTCCATTACAAGTTATTTATAAGGGTATATATCTATATTTTTAAAAATCTCTATGTGCTTCTATCTCTGACATTCACTAGCAGTTTTCTTCTAGTCATTTCACTTTTGATATTTTGCCTCCTGGAAATTTCGTTCATACTCCCACTCTATCGAATATTCGCTTTCGTTTTCCAGGTTGTATTCACCCACACTAAAGTTAGTTTTCAAATCTAACTTTTGTTCACTTTTATGGTGCCTACAAATGGAGTTATTTTTATTTTCTTTGTTATTCTTCAAAGATATTTCGGGGAAATATAGATAGACTTTCCTCACAATTTAGGCTTAGATATTTTCTCTCGTTCTCAAAATAGTTCACTTAACCGTGGTCAGAGAGCAAACTCTTACTGTCATGCTACACTATCGATTGCCAGTATGTTCTGACAGGTACCTGAATCTTCCACTGCAGTTTATTCTCATTATAACTGGTAAATACGTTTTGACAAGCCATCTGTCTACATTAAGGTTAATTATCCAACAGCTGGGTCGAGAGATGGTCAGGCGTATATTCCCAGAAAAGTTTGGATGTTATTACTACTTCCTTTGCAAAGAAACGGAAGTAACAGGAACAGAGGCTTTAGGACAACATTCGAATCGCCTTTGGTTCCCAACCGTTTCAGACTTCGGATTACAATCAAGGTTGA
>NC_051410.1:29908814-29909661 GCF_015228065.2 Penaeus monodon
GATAATTCTTTCAGCCAGCTGCTGGTTGCTAGCTCGTTTATTCCCGCAAAAGACCTGCCCAGACCAGGAGAGGAGTATGAATGCAATTGAGTAATTATAAATAACTGGGGATAACCGAATTTTGACTATTCCATTTTGGTTTACCTATGCAACTAGACAAAACATTTCAAAATGTTGCTGATTGTTTGTGAGATTCTGACAATCTATATAATACTTTTGTGTAATCTGCTCTTACTGTTAACATATCAGACTATTTTTTTCAGATTTCCTTGCACGCTGTTGGATTAAGGCCGAAATCAAATATCAAAAGACAATAGCTGTTACATAAAGAATACAGCATAAGTATTGCATAATCATGAATATTATATCTTTGAAAACAGAATGTTATGCTATACTCTAAAGAAAATATAACCAATTACCAAAACTCATTTATAATACTATAAGCTTTTTCATGCAAGAGTATTCATATTTTCGATGCAATCATGAATGCCTAATGCAGTGCCGTTGTCTATTAAACTGTTCTTCTATAGAGACAGATAAACAAAATGGAAATTGAAAGGACGAATATCAAGGAGCCTATTTCAATCAAAACGAAAGGTAAAAGCAAATTTCAAAGCTTGCACACGAGACTTTAAAACATAACCAAACAGATTATCAATTCTTCTTTCGATACATTTATAAATGAAAGCATCCGTTTCAAAGGAGAAAAAGGACGTCAAAGAAACTCAATATTCAATTTCTTATCTAAGAACTAAAAGCACTGGCAAAATGAACCTCTTCAGTGACAATAATCCATTGAGAAAATCTTTGTGCTTTATGACAAGTCTGCATGAGGAAAGAATTGTTT
>NC_051410.1:29909929-29910184 GCF_015228065.2 Penaeus monodon
CGGGTGGAGGGCCGGCCCAACAGCTCTCTCCCTTTATTAGTACTTCCCCTGTGATATGCCTGCTGGTGAAGACACTGCCGTCACCAGCCCGCTCATACACCCCTGCCTCTGTCCCGGCCGCTTACACGTGTGGATATAAATGCACATGGATATCCAGACAGAGTGCTGTTGCATGCACGGGCCAATCCAGCTTTCAATCAATCAGTCATAGACCTTTTGCATGATTAAGGAGCCTTGACCAAATTCTTCGTTTTC
>NC_051410.1:29910382-29910506 GCF_015228065.2 Penaeus monodon
GTTACCATTATCTTGCGCCCGTCAATTTTCCTCTCACAGGTAAACTTTATGCTTTCTGTATCTACCTTGTAAATAAATTATTTTCAAAAAATCCCTTTATCCTTTCCCCTCATTAAAGAAACTG
>NC_051410.1:29911402-29911473 GCF_015228065.2 Penaeus monodon
AGGTGTGCAAACAGACGAACACCTCTGGGGGAGGAAGGGGATGGATCTTTACTTTACTTTCTCAGGTACAG
>NC_051410.1:29912492-29912715 GCF_015228065.2 Penaeus monodon
CGCCCTCATAATCTCATGCTGGTAGTAGGATCTCTTGGCCTTAAGCATCTGTAATACTTTTCATGGTTACATCCAGATATATATCACTTTTCTCTTCGTAGTTGCGTACCTCATGCAATTTCTATATTCATTATTTTCGATTAGGTGTTACAGGTTCAGGTTCGTGGAGAGTCCTCACTTACCCTGTCATCATCATCACCTCTCATCTATTGTCATTCCATTA
>NC_051410.1:29912749-29913143 GCF_015228065.2 Penaeus monodon
CAACTTCTGTCCTCATTTTCCCCTATTCCCCTCCTTCTTTTCAACTTCTCGCCTCCCTGTCCTTTCTTCTTCTTCTCTCCAACTTCTTGCCTCCTTTTCCTTTCTTCTCCTCCTTCTCTTCAACTTCTGGCCTCCGTGTCCTCTCTCCTCCTCCCTTTTTTGTTCCCGTCTCGCCCTCCCTCACTGTCCTAGCAACATCGCAACCAAAGCACGCCTGTTCCTCATTTCCTTCCTCCTTCCAAACCTGATCCTCGTACTTCAGGGCTGAAGGGAGAGAGAGAACGACCCTCCAGTGTGAAGGTCAGCCTGTGATGTATGACTTCCGCGGAGGAACGTCATAGTTAATGGTTTTGCAACCATATGAGGAAAAGTCGAGTATTTACTGTTCATATCA
>NC_051410.1:29913443-29913681 GCF_015228065.2 Penaeus monodon
CTCGGCGAGGCATGACCTCCTCTTGGCAGCTCGTATAATAATCTTGCTTATCAGGGGTCGTGCAGGGTTGTGGCGCAACAAAGAAGTTCTCACCGACAACAACATCAAAAGGGTTACTGTTGCAAACCCCGACTTTGGCTTAAAGCGGTTCGAAGGCGCTCAATATCCCAGCGTTACGTGATCTTAATGTTTACAGTAGATTATCATGATCGATTAAGGTAAAACGCCAGTAAGATTT
>NC_051410.1:29913732-29914312 GCF_015228065.2 Penaeus monodon
CGAAATCAGAATTTTAATCAAACATGAATAGGTAAACAAAATGATAATCACGAATTTTATATAGAAACTCTTCCTCGTAAATGACGCGACAGCACTCGCCAACCTCTCGCGTGAGATTTAAGCTGAATATAAACCCATAAACATGAGCAAGCACTTTAATCAAAAAGTCTGCTTCCGGAAGGAGTGTGAAATAAAGGCTTGGCATGGCTATAAGGAGATAGCAAGAAAGTGTGCGCCCCTGTTGACTATATTTATTTTCCATCTGTTGTGCTTGTGCGTTCCTCTTTAACTCCTGCCCCTCTGTTTGCAAACAACGCGCCGCTGCCGTCCTTCTGGTTTGTCATGTTTCTACTCTTGTGCTTTCTTATCCTCGCTTTGGTTCCCTCCTCGGTGCTTGTGGATCGGTAATTAGTTCGGGTTCATTTGTTTCAGTTCCGAGTTCCTGATTATATTCATTAAAAGGTGGGACGGTTGGCTTGTCAGTTTGGGAAATGGTGGAATTCTTTTCATTTCTTGATCCCTTTTTTTATATTTTGATTCTATTTTCGCTTTTCCAGTCTCGTAAAGTATTTCATGCAAT
>NC_051410.1:29914799-29915746 GCF_015228065.2 Penaeus monodon
TCCACCCGTGTTATGGAAGATCCGATGAGCGAGCGATCGTGTCAGGAAACTGGGTCGCGGAGATTGTCCTGTGATGCTGAGATCGCGGACTTGCCCTCTCTCTCTTGTTTACCTAAACTTTGGCTGTTTCCCCTCTTTCCCTGGCGTCCTTCCCTTCCCCTCTTTCCCTGGGGCCCTTCCCTTCCCCTCTTTCCCTGGGGCCCTTCCCTTCCCCTCTTTCCCTGGCGCCCTTCCCTTCCCCTCTTTCCCTGGCGCCCTTCCCTTCCCCTCTTTCCCTGGCGTCCCTTTCCTTCCCCTCTTTCCCTGGCGCCCTTCCCTCCCCCTCTTTCCCTGGCGTCCCTTCCCTCCCCCTCTTTCCCTGGCGTCCCTTCCCTCCCCCTCTTTCCCTGGCGTCCCTTCCCTTCCCCTCTTTCCCTGGCGTCCCTTCCCTTCCCCTCTTTCCCTGCCGTCCCTTCCCTTCCCCTCTTTCCCTGCCGTCCCTTCCCTTCCCCTCTTTCCCTGGCGTCCTTCCCTTCCCCTCTTTCCCTGGCGCCTTCCCTCCCCCTCTTTCCCTGGCGCCCTTTTCTTATTATTCTTTCCCTGGCGTCCCTTTCCTCTCCCCTTTTCACTCTTTCCACTACCACTACTACTGTTATCATTTCGATCTTCCCTTTTTATCTTACGCCCGTCAATTTTCCTCTCACGGGTAAACTTTATGCTTTCTGTATCTGCCTTGGAATAAATTATTAAAAAAAAAAATCCCTTTATCCTTTCCCCTCGTTAAAAAAACTGAATGAATGTGTCTGGGAATGTTACACCTCCGCCCCCCCCTCCACACCACCTTCCCCCATGCATGCCCGCCCATTCTCTACCCTGTCTATTCTCCAACGACGCCCGTAACAGGTTTAAGGCCGATGCAGGAGGCATAATGGAATCTATAATACGATGCTAAAGATCGCCCTCACGAT
>NC_051410.1:29916460-29916835 GCF_015228065.2 Penaeus monodon
CCGGCAAATGGCAGCGCGACCATTTAAGCATCGTCCGAAGAGGCTGGCTGAAAATACCTTCAAGTCATCAGCGTGATATGAACGTCTAGCAGTCAGCCAATCAGCAAGGCCACTCTAGCCTATTTCCGAGAGCCAGTAAGGAGATTACGAATTACGGGGGAGTGGAGGGAGAGAGGGGAAGGAGAAGGAAAGGGAGGCAGGGAGAAGGGGGGGGGGGAAGTGGGAAGGAAGGAGGATGGAATGGAAAGGGGAAGAGGGGTGGACGTGTGGGGGAGGGGGAGGGGAGTGGGGAGGGGGTCATGGAAGAAGGAGGGGGGGGGGGGTTGAGAGTTTTTTTTTATATGAAGGAAGAACATGGGATGAATGGGAAAGATC
>NC_051410.1:29917209-29917299 GCF_015228065.2 Penaeus monodon
TATTATACATACACATACATTTAGAGTAGAGAGAGAGTGAAAGATATAGTGAGCGCAGGTGTATGAGAAAGAGATTAGAAGAGAACGAGG
>NC_051410.1:29917365-29917757 GCF_015228065.2 Penaeus monodon
CGGACAGACAGACCTGAGACAGAAACACAGAGAGAGAGACAGAGACCGAGAGCAAGAACAAAAATACGCCTTTAAGCCCATCGATCAAAGACGAGCAAGTAGCGCTCTGCATGAAAAGCAATTGAAAATATAACCCATACGAATTCGTCCAGAAATCCAACGAGGCGACGCCCACCAGCGCACAGCTACAAGATACCAGAGGGAGGGACCGTGAATTCCACAAACGACACTCTAATCTAAGCAAATATAGATTCATAGCAGTGGATCATGACCTGCATTGCACCACAGAAGCCACGCCATCCATGACTGAAGATTTCAATGTGAGGCAAGGTTCTCAATCATATCTGAATGGGGGGGGGGATGGGGAGTAGACAGGTCACTTTCGGGACACA
>NC_051410.1:29919183-29920041 GCF_015228065.2 Penaeus monodon
CCGAGTGATCAATGTGCCACAATCTCTGAAAAGATCCTTTCACTGTGGGAAGAGCAATAGTAAACTTATTGCTGGTACTCCTAGCTTCTAAAAAGTTAAACGAAAAATTCAAGTGTAAACAAGTTTATGAAAAAAGAGGGAAAAAAATGTTGCAGGGCTAAAAATAGCATCCGTCCAGCGTCCTGCCGCCTCGAAATAACCGGCCGCAGCCACGAGGATCCAAACAGCCTTGTGTACTTGGGATCTTTTTTTAATGAGGACTCAAGGCTCGGGTCTCTTTAAGCTCCCGGGGAAACTCCTTTTTCAGCACGTCACGCCACGCTACGCAGGGCCACGCCGTGCCAAGCCACGCCACGCCACGCCAACAAAGCTAAGACAAGCCTCATTTGACAAGCCACACCAAGCTAAGCCATGCTAAGTGAAGCTTTGCCAAATCAAGCCAGGCAACGCTAAACCAAGCCACTCTAAGCAAAGCTTTCCCAAACCAAGCCTAGTCTTGCCCCACTACTCAACTCAGGGCCTTACCACGCCAGGTCAAGCTATGCCGCGCAGAGACAAAGTCAAGCCAAGCCACGCTATGTCCGGCATCCACACCAACGCGAGAAACCGCCACGCCACAGCTGGCCGACGAGCGGTAAGGGGCTACTCCGAAGTCCCTTGTGCGTGCCGGAGCCGGGGAGGGGCTAGTTCTACAGGCCCTAAAGTATGCTTCTGGTGCCCTAGGTTGCGTTCGGGGCTCGAAGACGGGGGGGTTGGGGGAGATTCTTAAGAGGCGTTTGTTCAGGGTTATCATCTTCCAACTAATTTATTACTATGATAGATTTTATCTAGTACACCTATTACTAGTTCTTAGCATCG
>NC_051410.1:29920306-29921088 GCF_015228065.2 Penaeus monodon
CTTTTTCCCTTGATTAGCCCGTCGATAACATAGATCTTTAATCAGCTTAGCGTCCTATGCGCCCCTCACTCTGCAGGACGTGTTAACTCGCGATCTCGGGAGTGCAGAACCTGGAGAGGAAGAAGGGGGAGGGGAAAAGAAAAGGGAAGAAGGAAAAAGGCAGAAGAGAGGAAGAAGGAAAAAGGCAGAAGAGGGGAAGAAGGGGGAGGGGAAAAGAGGTGGGAAGAAGGAAAAAGGCAGAAGAGAGGAAGAAGGAAAAAGGCAGAAGAGGGGAAGAAGGGGGAGGGGAAAAGAGTGGGAAGAAGGAAAAAGGCAGAAGAGGGAAGAAGGGGGAGGGGAAAAGAGGTGGGAAGAAGGAAAAAGGCAGAAGAGAGGAAGAAGGAAAAAGGCAGAAGAGGGGAAGAAGGAAAAGCGGAAAGGGAAGAAGCAGAGAAAGAGGAGAGAACGGGAAGAAAAGAGAGAGAATGGGAAAAGGAGGGAGAGATGAGAAGAGGAGAGAAAAGAGGAGAGAAGGAGGGTGAAAGGAAAAGGGTGAATAGAGGAAAAGGGGAAAGTTGATATGGGAGAAGAAGATAAGGATGGAAGGAGAAATAAGAAAATAAAAAAATGAGGAAAAGACAAAAGCGAAAGAGAAGAGCGGGAAAGACACGGCGAGGGAAGAGGAAAGAGGGAGATGAAGAGGAGACGGAAGGGAGAGGGGAAGCGGAAGGGGGGGTAAGATGGGGGATAGGGAAAGGAGAGAAGAGATTGATTATTGAGGACTCCGTTATAGCCTAGGACAC
>NC_051410.1:29921110-29921205 GCF_015228065.2 Penaeus monodon
CTCTCTGGGGGAGGGGGTTGCGCACACACGCTGTACATCCATATTGAAGTCTCTAGCTCAGTGATGACCTGTCTCGATCCTCTTCCTTTGTCTTG
>NC_051410.1:29921573-29921722 GCF_015228065.2 Penaeus monodon
CATTTTAGTGATCAATAGAGGTATGTTTAACACACATTCACGATGCAATAACCACGTTTTACTTCCTGAGTACTGGCTTTTCCTTAGTGTCGACTCCTCCCGACCACTGACTCTCCTAATTTCTTCATCTGTGAAGCGATTCCCTCCCG
>NC_051410.1:29921878-29922002 GCF_015228065.2 Penaeus monodon
CCATGACCTATTATTTTTTGTCTTTCATGAACTGTCATGTTTTTGTCTTCAATTAGCCGCCATTATGCTTTTTGTCTACTATTAACTTCTACCATAGTTTTGGCCTCTATTAGATGTTACCAGA
>NC_051410.1:29922040-29922964 GCF_015228065.2 Penaeus monodon
CATCATGTTCTCGTCATCCAGATATTTCTGTTTATTGTTAAGAGATATCGTATTTTTTTGCCTTCTTTTAATCATTATGTTTTTGCCTTCTCTTAGTTATGTTTTTGTTTTCTATTAACGATCATATTTCTGCGCTCCCTATCATAATCTTTTATGCCTTCACGATCTGTTATCATAGACCAGATCATTAAATTTCAGCTCTAAAACATGAACCAGTTAGCACTTCCCCTATTATAATGACATCCAAAAGATACGATACTAATACATGAAATCTAAATATCTATAGCACGTAATGATACAGTGAAAATGAAATAGCTGTACACAGTATCAGAATTGTTTCTGTGAATTAAGATATATATGTACAGGGCATTATGATAAATACTGCTATGGTACTGCCGTAAGATTTCCCGGTTTCAAAGTTCTATGTTATATAGGGTGGCTTTTTAACACTAAGTTTAGAGTTTGTATCGTATAATTTCAGTAATATTTGTTTTGTGTCAACCATCATACCTCATTATAATATGGTATGTGCTTTTACTGTAATCTATTCATATTTCACGAATGATGAATCAAAATCTACCAACATGAACATGCATCTGTTTTTTTATATGAAATGGAGCTAACTGTGGAAGACCAACTCACCAAATTACCACTTTGCTACCAGTTTACAAGTATCATTCATACACTAATTATCATTCCATTATCTAAACTTACATAATAAACCGTTGCACATCACGCGCTGGCATCCAAGGGCTCGCCCAAAACACATACCTGGAACGAGAGTAAGAAAGAACGGTATAGTCACAGACTGCGTAAAGGAAAAGGAGATGGTAGTTGTGATGCAGTTGTTATGACTGGTTTACACAGGCGAAAATTGGTGTGAGAATGAAACTCGGGAGGAAATGTATGCGGGTGGGGAAGACT
>NC_051410.1:29923644-29923728 GCF_015228065.2 Penaeus monodon
GTCACCTCCCCGACGGATGAACACACACACACATGGTTTCTGACAGTCTTTATGCTGTAGAGCAGTGCCAAGTCCTGCCGGATG
>NC_051410.1:29924534-29924619 GCF_015228065.2 Penaeus monodon
CTCACACAAAATGACTCATGGTAAAGGATTGTGGTAACCAACTACCGGCCACGCCCCCGTTTGAAGCCCAGTAAACTGTGAGGGA
>NC_051410.1:29925161-29925275 GCF_015228065.2 Penaeus monodon
AAAGTACTTGTTATTCCGACTATTCTATCAACATCATGATTGTTTCATTAACTATTGCCATACGTTTTCATCGTAATGCTTTTTTCTTTTCTCAACTAAATTTTCGTTTTTACC
>NC_051410.1:29925607-29926862 GCF_015228065.2 Penaeus monodon
CCAGTTTTTCTGTGCGGTCACTGTGCTCTTTCCTTATTGAAACCGACTTCCTTCTCCTCAGCCGCCTCGCTGCTCTCGGCCATGGACCAGACGGCGAACCCCTGCACAGACTTCTTTCAGTTCGCGTGCGGGATGTGGAACAAGAAACACGTGATCCCCGAGGACCGAGCCTCCATCAACACCTTCGAAGTGATGGCCGACCAACTCCAAAATATCTTGAGAGGTAAGGTGTTTCTCCTGTAAGTCTTATCGCTGTGTTGATGTTTTTTTTCTCTCTTCGCATTTCCTCTTTCCCCTCCCCACTTCATCATTCTTGAGATATATCAAGACTGGCAATTTATTAGCCTCCCTCTTACGCTTTATCTCCCATGACGTCTTGAGATTAATACCGAGCCATCATAACTCAAGATGTTAAGGGATACGCACCTCCTGTTGGACAAAGACGCATTAACTGTGACGCACAGCACTGGGTCCGCCACATGTCCTCGGATGTTAATAACATCCCCAGTAGACTGTGATTATGTTTAGCTCCTTTTTATTGGATTAATCATTGTCGACAGGGCTGCTCGAGGAGGACGTATCGCCGAACGAGGGATCAGCCACGGCGAAGGCTAAGATCTTCTACGCCGCCTGCATGAATACAAGTAAGATCTCTCTGTCTGCTCCCTGCCTTCATATTGATTCTGATGTGTAATGTGGAAGTGAGATGAACTATATGTTTTTCCATGTATATCTGTCTATCTGTATGGTCAGATACATATTGTATTTGAATGGCAGATGCAAAGATGGATATAGGCACAAAGACCTAGATATTACTCTCTATATTCCATTTTATAAGTTTCTGTCTATGTGCAAAGCTTGCGATAATAAAAAAATACAGTAGTTGCTTCTTAGCCCACTTAGAAAATCCACGAGCTTTTGTACTTAATCTCTCTTCCTGCATATAAACCCCATCTAGTAAAGCATGGTCTGGTCAGGTCAGATTGAGGAGATAGGCGACGCGCCCCTGGAGAAGGTGCTGGCCTCGCTCGGGGGCTGGCCGGTCACCTCCCTCAACTGGACGGCTCCTGGCTTCTCGGTGGAGACCCTGATCGGCCGCCTTCGGGGCGAGCTCAACCAGGGCATCCTGATCGACCAGTGGGTGGGACCAGATGACAAGAACTCCTCCGTCAACGTCATACAGGTGAGACCTTGTCCATGCCACTCCATATGTAAACCGTATTGCTTATATACATATACATATATGTGTGTGTGC
>NC_051410.1:29927392-29927489 GCF_015228065.2 Penaeus monodon
ATTGCAGACATCAAAGTGCTGACAACACTTTGGGTAAGTGCCCGACCTCCCTCTCGCCTCTCCCCTCTCCTCTCTTCCATTATCCCTTTTTTTCCCT
>NC_051410.1:29927688-29927918 GCF_015228065.2 Penaeus monodon
GCAGAAGAGTTTCGGAGGGGATAGAAGGGGTGCAAGGGTGCGGGGGGGGATCCGGGGAGGGAGGGTGTGACCTTTGTTGTGCAGCCAGGCATCAGCGGCCCGGATATTGCAGACATCAAGTGGCTGACAACTTTGGGGTAAGTGTCCGGACTCCCTCTCGCCTATTCCTTCCTCTCTTCATTATCCCTTTTTTTACCCTTTCTGTCTTACTTGACACATGTCTATTTTTT
>NC_051410.1:29928623-29928843 GCF_015228065.2 Penaeus monodon
CATTCTCTTTTCATTTCCTTTGTTCCCGGCATTTTCTGCACTCACTTTCACTGCATGCTCTTTTAAGTCCGTCATTACACCCCCGATCTTCACGATTCTCTTATACACAAGGAGGCTCTGCCACTCCACCTGACCGTCTCAGACTTTTAAGCTCTCGGCCTGCTCTAAGAAGCGAAAACAAAGGCTTCTGTTCTTTGCGAGGAGAGGCATGGTCTGCTAT
>NC_051410.1:29929170-29929495 GCF_015228065.2 Penaeus monodon
TAGGAATGAAATTGCTTCAAGTTGCCAATTTCGGAAGGTCTTTACATATATTATAATGTGTCTGTAAATGCATGGCAACTGTACGCATTATATAAACGTGTGTTTATATCAGTTATATGTTTTTATGGTTGCTTGTACTCATGAAAATTCGCCAGTTATTTCTCTGTATCAACCTGGTACTGTGTTTTGCTATTTTATTTATTTATACATTCATTAGATGAAGTACAAATGTAAACAAATGTAAAGAGTCAGCAGTTAATGACAGTTCATGCTCGTGGAATACTCGACAGCTTATATACACATGAGAATCTGCTTTTATACTTCA
>NC_051410.1:29929688-29930792 GCF_015228065.2 Penaeus monodon
CATACATTCTTCGTTTTTGATAATTTGATAATTTGTCTATAAGAATCGTTCTATGATCATCTAAAAGTGTACATCAATACTCTCGGACGGTTGTCCGAAATATGACATATCTGAAAATATAAATTAAAAATCGGAGCTTCAGTTCGTTTTGAATTTCAAAACTTCAGTTCATTTTTAATTTCGGAGCTTCATTTGAGTTTGAATCCCTGTGCTGAGCTAACCCCCTCGCCGGAGAAATGGTAGGTTACTCTTGGCTATTTTTGAATCAGTTCGAGTCGGATTAAAACTAGTAAACTTCTTAATTGGAAAGGATTTTATTATTTTCCTTTTATATGAGTTTTCACGATGTATGCATTAATCTTACAACGGTGCAATTTACACGCAAATGAAACATGCGTTTGATTACCATGAATCTTACGATCTTGTCATCTACGTATGAGAGAAAGACCATAAAACTAAAATTAGGACAAACCTTAAAAATAATAAACGAAGCATCGAACACACAAAAGATTCGTCTTAAATAAGATTATTAATCTCAACAAAAAAAAATCTCGTTCGAACGTAAACTGAATTCGTTACCTATTCGTGAAGCTGCTTTGAGTCCTCTCCTTGCCTTCTTTCTCTCTCCTTTATATCTCTTGGCATCCCATTTGTTGAGTATATATTTTGTAGTAAATCGAAAGAGAAGTTTAATTTTACTCGGAAGGCCAAGATGTCTTTTTCTTTTTATCCGGATTTAGAGACCGACAGATATATAGATAAATAGAGATGTAGATAATCTCTATGTACAACTTTTTACCTGCTTGTGTGTTTGCATATGAACCCAGTACTAATGACTCAGATATAAGGAAAGAGGGCAATTCAAAACCTCAGAACCGAGGAAGAAAGCTTGATAAATAATAAGGAAAGGAGTACTGCAATAGCCCCATGCAACGAACGAACACATGATAGAGAAAGTAATAATCAGTCTACGGACCTTTCGCATCACATTTCACATTTCCTCCCGCAATCGTTGGCCTTCCCATCTCCTTTTGCATCAGGACAAGGTCTGAAGAAAGGAGGAAGGGAAGGATATGGATAGAGGCCTCGTTGGGAGCTATCAGG
>NC_051410.1:29931620-29931866 GCF_015228065.2 Penaeus monodon
GGGTGGGGGAAAACATAACCGACTGCGACAGATAAAGAAAATCCATTGACATGACACACGCACGACTATGCAAGAATAATACCACGATGCGAGTAACATATTGGAAGCCGCTCAGCCATAAATCTCTGGTGCTGTTGCCACACCGACTTTATTTGGTGATTCACGAGAGAGGGAAAGCGACAGGGAGATGGATGGTCGCATAAACTGTCCTATGCGCAGTATATAAATGTATGATACACTCTCTCT
>NC_051410.1:29932067-29932364 GCF_015228065.2 Penaeus monodon
AGGTGTAACCGAAACCAATGACGCTTTTAAGAACTGGTCTTAGGACTTTATAGTGGTTTTTTCTTTCAGAGACGACGCTTTATAAATAAAATACTTCTTTTCGTTGTGAAGTGTGTGCGTTTGCGTTCTTATTCCCGTCATTCCGTACACGCGCCTTAAGCTTCCAAATCAGAGTCCTAATGTCCCATATTTCTTCAACTTCGTCGAGTCATACAGTCTTTCCATTGACCTCTTTGTACCAGTAACAGCATGTCCCTTCTGCTACGGTTTATATGCACATGGCACCCTGTGACACTT
>NC_051410.1:29932814-29932938 GCF_015228065.2 Penaeus monodon
GTTGAACTCTATCTGTTGATTGCCTAATTCGTCACCTTATTTCAGATGTGTTAGTTTCTTGTCCACATTCAATAGATTCATTATTTTTACTTAAGATTTTTCTTCCCGATCCGTCTATCAATTG
>NC_051410.1:29933656-29933826 GCF_015228065.2 Penaeus monodon
CCTTTAAATATTTATTGCTGTCTGTGTCTGGTCCGCTGTCGCTGTAACAGACTTCTTGAATAGTGTTCATTGCGGCGAATATAGAAAAGGGTATGAATGATAATGAATGTGAGTGAATGTGAAGCTATTCATACTCATTCATACTTTTTTAAAAAATATATCTGCTGTAG
>NC_051410.1:29934474-29934930 GCF_015228065.2 Penaeus monodon
ATAAATGTATTCAGTAGCCTTTATTTTTCTTCTGATATTTCCTCACACTACAAAACTTGGAATGGCTTAAGGACAAAGTAAATAATAATCCTAATTCTTGTTTGGTGTTTTCAAGTTTAACTCGCCCTTTTTTAATATTTTCTGCTTTTCGCCTAACTTCCTAGGCTCACAAAGTACAATGAATTTATTTTTATGACAAAGACAACAAATAAGATACTATTCTCAGAATCCGTCTATTATGTTTAAAGTTTCATATAAAAACAGATATTGTTAGAATCTTTGAATGAAGGCCATATTTTGATCATAAAATCTTATTTCGAACGAAAAACATCTGAAATACAGCCTAATTACTGGTCTAAGAGAATCTTAGTTCAGGAAACTACTATGAAACCTTTTTACCAATAAACATAGCATCACGGAACCAACTCACCGCATTATATACAAACTCACACACAC
>NC_051410.1:29935919-29936408 GCF_015228065.2 Penaeus monodon
TTAACTTTAGAGTACGAAATACATGTGCGTGTGTTTGATCATCCTGAGATGCAAGTTACGGACGTAACAAGGAGGAACTGCTGCGTGTCTATGCATATAAACGGAAACGAGAGCACACTGGAACTACTTTGTGCAACTGCATTGAGCCAGTGTGTATAACGAATAGAGGGGGCAAAGGACCAGCGATTCCCACCGCACGTGTTTCGGTTCGCACGTGCTCCTCCCCCCTCCCCCGACACCCTTCACCCCGTCTCTTAGGGAGGGAGTGGCACCTGACGTACTCTAATGACGCTCCCTGAGTGCCAGTGTATTACACTAATGGTGAGAATTGGCAGAGGGGTAGTTTCTGTTCTGAAGTGGGTGCGTGAATGATTGAATGCGTTGAGGGTATGTCAACGACGTAAGGAGAAGGAGGAGTTAGAGGGACGGTGCTCGGAGCCAGTGCTTGATTGCTCGTGCTATATTGGGACTCCTCTAGTCGCCTACATT
>NC_051410.1:29936660-29937239 GCF_015228065.2 Penaeus monodon
GTTCTAACCTAAGGGATAACCATCTGCACTTGTTACACACTCGCGGCGCCCAATAGTAGCACGCACGAGCACTTTACACGCTTGTTCAGCCAAAAAAGATCGTTACAAGCAACCATATCTTCTAACACATATATATACCTGTAAGGTATACACACACACGCAATCATAAACACGCACCTGGACTTACACAAAGGCCTATTATACAAAGGAGTAAACTAACAAAGACAACACTCTCAATCTCGGGCAGGTCATCCAAGTGGTTCTACCTGTCCTTTGACTCGCGGCAAGGTCGAGTATATGTAATTAACTCTTGTCATGCCACGCACCAGACACCACAGGCCGTGAAGGTCGACGCACCGGTGCCGAAATTAGATAAATCAGACCTCTAAGGTCCCGTCAGTTCCAGTTCATTCGCCCAGAAGGGGAGTACTGGTGACCTCTTAAGGTTCTCCGATAGAAGGAGATAGGAAAGGGGGTGAGAGGGGCGAAGATAAAATAGGAGATAGCAAAGAGGGTGAGAGGGGCGGGATGTGTAGATGAGGAGAAATCAGCTGATCTGAATCGAATCATTTTGGATCT
>NC_051410.1:29937339-29937404 GCF_015228065.2 Penaeus monodon
TGGGAGAGACAGCCGAAATAAGTTCATCTCCAGACGAGTTGAAAAAAACTTATCGCAAATCCCGT
>NC_051410.1:29937752-29937977 GCF_015228065.2 Penaeus monodon
ACCATTCGCTCCCTCCCCCACTCCGAGTGCAAAGACCTTAAATCACAGAAGGAACCGAGAAATAAAAGAGAAGGTGATCGCGGACGCCTGCAAAGAGGGCGACGTTTGGCCGAGGTCATGATCTGGCGCAGGACCAAGCAATCCTGACCCAACTTTTATGGCCTGGAGTTGAAATGGCAATTGCAACCGAGCAACTCTCTTTCCTTTAATCCTTTCTCGGTTTCC
>NC_051410.1:29938011-29938569 GCF_015228065.2 Penaeus monodon
GTGATTGTTTTGTGCTCGTTTGTCGCGGTCATTGTTCAAACTTTTCTTTGTTGTCAATTGAACTTCATTGCCCATATATAGTTTTTTTTTCTTTTAAGATGTATAAGAAGCTCGTGTTATATATATATAGTTCTATTTAAGTCTAAGGCCTGCTAAGTATAAGTAATTACCCGAAAGAAAAAGAAATTTCTGGTTCACTTTATCGAAGTAAAAAGAAATGGTAGTGCTGATAATCTAGCATTTAGAAATAAATACAATAAAGTCAATTTTCCCGTGAAATGCCAAGATAATTTTATATTGAAAGAAAAGCAGCAAAAAAACGTACTAACAAATACGATTAAAGATAAAGAAATACTATAAAATAAGCGCACCACAGGTCTCTTGAATCGGACATTGTTGATGGCTCAAGTATCAAATATTCATATTATGAACGACCACGACAATATTTGGGGGTGATGTGCGATGTATAAGTGC
The DNA here is from genome assembly GCF_015228065.2 of Penaeus monodon. NCBI lineage: Eukaryota > Metazoa > Arthropoda > Malacostraca > Decapoda > Penaeidae > Penaeus > Penaeus monodon. The sequence continues at coordinate 29,938,486 of NC_051410.1, forward strand.
CCATTAAATCAAAATAAAAGCTATGTCTATCTGTATTTTCTACGTCTCGCTGTCTGTCGACCTGATTGTATTAATTTATCGACC
>NC_051410.1:29938836-29939166 GCF_015228065.2 Penaeus monodon
TACTCATTATAACATGCCTGTGTGTGTGGCCAAGCATACTACCGTCCCAGCTCCTCCGTCCCAGCTCCTCCGCAGGACCTGAGTCGCGGATTAAGCCTGAGCGAAGTGCGTCGTCTGCGTCTCCTCCGTCTAATCTCCGTGACGTATGATCCCGGGAAGACGCCGACAAGTTTGTGCTCTATTTTTCTCTCTTTTTCAATTGTATTCAATTGCTTGTGATACTGAATTGCTCAAGCGTGTGACCTGATTGCAAGGTCAAGCCCGAACATTTTAGAATTTTCATTGCCTTGCTTCATCAGCTGTTTTTCATCGAAACCGGATGGGACCTAG
>NC_051410.1:29940250-29940620 GCF_015228065.2 Penaeus monodon
CTGGCTGATCTTACCAGTGGCAAAGTCGAGCCGATGCCTTGAAAGCCTCCCGAAGCCGGCCCGGTCCCCGGCAGCCGCAAAGGCGTTTTTGTCGCGCTTCAGATTCCACTCGCAGCTCGCGCGGACCGCGAGGGGGCGCAGCGGCCACGGGGAGAGCCAGAGCAAGTGTACTCGACGAGCTAACAACCTTGGCCACTTAGCCCCGTTTACCTTTGATTAGAACCACATGGACGGCGCCTGTGGGAGCGTCTCTATTACGCAGGTTCGCGCCTTCTAAATGCTTTTAATTCTTCCGCGCCCTCCCCCTCCGCACCTCGCTCGCTCACGCACGCCGCAGGCAACACCTATCTTTCCCGCTACACTAATTGCG
>NC_051410.1:29940896-29941229 GCF_015228065.2 Penaeus monodon
GTGCACAGACGCGTGTTCTCTTCAAGGCGACTGCAGAAACACGACTCGCCCATTACGCAGCCCAGAGTCAGTCCATGTTAAAGGTCCCTTGTCATTTACGCGTCAATGAAAAGAGTGGAGGGAAAACGCAAATACGCACTTGGATTTAATTGTCTGTATGTCTGACATGACATTTTCTTCATGTCTCCTACCTCAATGACATGAAAGGGTGACGAAACGAACCACACCTTGAGACATGTGATCTCGGCACTTCCTTAAAGGATGTCGGTCTCACATGAATTATGTTTGAGGAATAACAACTTTGAGAACAGTTATTACGGTCAAGATATAAAC
>NC_051410.1:29941391-29941618 GCF_015228065.2 Penaeus monodon
CAAGGATGTTTTCCCCCCATTAGGGATCGGAAAAATTGATAAAGTTTTCGTGTGAACATATTACTAAAATTAGACTCATTCAAAACAGACCGCTATTGACATCTTACATAATGCTGGACTCTATCTTATCTCCTTGTCATACTGTTGCCCAACATGTTTTCACGTATCCCTCTCCTCATACTCCGAATCAAAATGAACACCTGTTACGTCCTGAATCATCACCAACC
>NC_051410.1:29941744-29942065 GCF_015228065.2 Penaeus monodon
GCCTTAATATACAACATCCTCGTATCTTGAAGTTTATAAAATCCTCTTTTAATCTTTGAACCTTTGATCTTTTCCCTTCTTTTTTCTTGTCGGAATTCTCCCCAAAAAACAGAAGTCTGCTTTTCCTCTCACTTGGCGCATTAGGAAGGGCAGTGAATCGATTCTTGTTTTCATCTCAAAGGCGGGTATAATTCACTCGTGCTCATGTCTCCTTGTGATTAATGAGCCGAGTGGCTGGTTAATATTATGAAACTAGTGTCACTTTGCTAATAGGAATATCTATATAGTTCTGCAGCATGAAGCGTGTGTGTCCCGATTGAG
>NC_051410.1:29942532-29943198 GCF_015228065.2 Penaeus monodon
CTCAATCAGACACCACGCTTCATGCTGCAGAACTATATAGATATTCCTATTAGCAAAGTGACACTAGTTTCATAATTTAACCAGCCACTCGGCTCATTATCACAAGGAGACATGAGCACGATTTGAATTATCCCCGCCTTTGAGATGAAAAAAGAATCGTTTCCCACTCCCCTTTCCTAATGCGCCAAGTGAGAGGAAAAGCGACTTCTGTTTTTTGGGAGAATTCCGACAAGAAAAAGAAGGGAAAAGATCAAAGGGTTTTCAAGATTAAAAGGGGATTTTATAAACTTCAAGATACGAGGATGTTGTATATTAAGGCTATAATGTATTGATATATTATAGCATATAATATTATAACTAGGTTTTAATATATTGATAAGATAATAGATATACATGCAAAATTATGGTATATAATACGATAAACAATATATATTTTATTATAAGGTTGTGATGATTCAGGACGTAACAGGTGTTCTTTTGATTCGGAGTATGAGGAGAGGGATACTGGAAAACATGTTTGGCAACATATGAAAAGGAGATAAGAAGAGTCCAGCATTATGTAAGATGTCAATAGCGGTCTTTTTTGAATGAGTCTAATTTTAGTAATATGTTCACACGAAAACTTTATCAATTTTTCCGATCCCAAATGGGGGGAAAACATCCTTG
>NC_051410.1:29943441-29943775 GCF_015228065.2 Penaeus monodon
TTTATATCTTGACCGTAATAACTGTTCTCAAGTTGTTTTTCCCTCAAACATAATTCATGTGAGACCGACATCCTTTAAGGGAAATGCCGAGATCACATGTCTCAAGGTGTGGTTCGTTCGTCCCCCTTTTTCATGTCATTGAGGTAGGAGACATGAAGAAAATGTCATGTCAGACATACAGCCCAATTAAATCCAAGTGCGTATTTGCGTTTTCCCTCCACTCTTTTCATTGACGCGTAAATGACAAGGGACCTTTAACATGGACTGACTCTGGCTGCGTAATGGCGAGTCCGTGTTTCTGCAGTCGCCTTGAAGAGAACACGCGTCTGTGCAC
>NC_051410.1:29944002-29944429 GCF_015228065.2 Penaeus monodon
CATCGACGAAGAGAAACTAAATACAGAAATAGAGAAGCGCAATTAGTGTAGCGGGAAAGATGGGTTTGTTGCCTGCGGCGTGCGTGAGCGAGCGAGTGCGGAGGGGGAGGAGGGCGCGGAAGAATTAAAAGCATTTAGAAGGCGCGAACCTGCGTAATAGAGACGCTCCCAACAGGCGCCGTCCATGTGGTTTCTAATCAAAGGTAAAGGGGGCTAAGTGGCCAAAGGGTTGTTAGCTCGTCGAGTACACTTGCTCTGGCTCTCCCCGTGGCCGCTGCGCCCCCTCGGGGGTCCGCGCGAGCTGCGAGTGGAATCTGAAGCGCGACAAAAACGCCTTTGCGGCTGCCGGGGACCGGGCCGGCTTCGGGAGGCTTTCAGGCATCGGTTTCGACTTTGCCACTGGTAAATCAGCCAATATAAAACTTGA
>NC_051410.1:29945744-29946050 GCF_015228065.2 Penaeus monodon
TGAAATGCTAGGTCCCATCCGTTTCGATGAAAAACAGCTGTGAAGCAAGGCAATGAAAATTCAAAAATGTTCGGCTTGACCTTGCAATCAGTTCACACGCTTGAGCAATTCAGTATCACAAGCAATTGAATACAATTGAAAAAGAGAAAAATAGAGCACAAAATTTTCGGGGTCTTCCCGGGATCATAACGTCACGGAGATTAACGGAGGAGACGCAGACGACGCACTTCGCTCAGGCTTAATCCGCGACTCAGGTCCTGCGGAGGAGCTGGGGCGGAGGAGCTGGGACGGCAGTATGCTTGGGCC
>NC_051410.1:29946478-29946996 GCF_015228065.2 Penaeus monodon
CGAGACGTAGAAAATACAGATAGACATAGCTTTTATTTTGATTTAATGGGCACTTATACATCGCACATCACCCCCAAATATTGTCGTGGTCGTTCATATATGAATATTTGATACTTGAGCCATCAACATGTCCGATTCAAGAGACCTGTGGTGCCCCTTATTTTATAGTATTTCTTTATCTTTAATCGTATTTGTTAGTACGTTTTTTTGCTGCTTTTCTTCAAAATAAAATTATCCTGGCATTTCACGGGAAAAATACTTTATTGTATGTATTTCTAAATGCTAGAAATTATCAGCACTACCCTTTCTTTTTACTTCGATAAAGTGAACCAGAAATTTTCTTTTTCTTTCGGGTAATTTCTTATACTTAGCAGGGGCCCTTTGACTTAAAATAGAACTATATAAAATTTTAACACGAGCTTCTTTTACATCTTAAAAGAAACAAAAACTATATATGGGCAATGAAGTTCATTGACAACAAAGAAAAATTTGAACAATGACCGCGACAAACCCAGCAC
>NC_051410.1:29947047-29947262 GCF_015228065.2 Penaeus monodon
CCGAGAAAGGATTAAAGGAAAGAGAGTTGCTCGGTTGCAATTGCCATTTCAACTCCAGGCCATAAAAGTTGGGTCAGGATTGCTTGGTCCTGCGCCAATCATGACCTCGGCCAAACGTCGCCCCTTTTTCAGGCGTCCGCGGGTCACCTTCTCTTTTTTTCTCGGTTCCTTCTGTGATTTAAGGTCTTTGCACTCGGGGGGGAAGGGGGCGAATG
>NC_051410.1:29947627-29948283 GCF_015228065.2 Penaeus monodon
GCGGGATTTGCGATAAATTTTTTTTCAACTCGTCTGGAGATGAACTTATTTCGGCCGGTTCTCTCCCTGACTCAAAATTTTTTCCCCTTTTTTTCTCTTTTTTTCATCCCACACTAGCAAAAAACAAAACATGATTACTTTGATGATAATCCGTAAGAACCTAGTGTAAAGAAAGAAGGCAGGGAATGAAAGAAGTAGCAGAAAAGATGAAGGAATTTGGGAATCCAGCGTTAACGTAAACACATCCATTTACAAATATGTCCACATGCACGAACGCTTGTACTCACACACGCATGCGCAAGCCCCTGCGTCATCGTAAAGAGCCCACGCATGCCCCACACACTTATATCATAGAGAAAGAAAGAAATGAAAAACCCCCGTCGGATACCCCCCCACCCTGAGGGACAAATCATCATTTTAGACTTGAATTTCCCTGAGGGCAGGAGGCGGGAGGCGAAGGGGGGGGGGGGGCTAATTTCAAAAGTATTCTTCATTTACGAATTTGTTTATATGTCTTTTTTTTTGATGTTGTGGTACTACCTATATTTTTTTCTTTTATTATATGTTTAGTTATATATATCCTGACCGTCTGAAACTAAAAGAAACAATTTCATAAGGTAGAGAATGGGTAGACTGATGCCTTACTGCAACGAAGG
>NC_051410.1:29948330-29948471 GCF_015228065.2 Penaeus monodon
CAGACAATACATCTTTGGACTTTTCAAATTTCCCGATGAAAAGCGAGCCATATTCGAGGCAATATTCTACATTATTTTCTTGGGGGGACAGAATTAATTTAAATTCATAATGGGATAAGCGACTGCTTTAAGGGTTAAAGA
>NC_051410.1:29948501-29948907 GCF_015228065.2 Penaeus monodon
ACGTTTTAAATGATTCTAGGTTTTCATAAGGTTCATAACCTCATTGATTTTTTGAATAATTTTGTGGTAGGTGTAGTTACCGGACAGATAACATCAAGTAATATTAATAATATTGGGTCTTTTCTGCTTTTATTGTGACTACTGACGTTCTCTTCACTTTTGCACTTCTACAGAAATGTGCTTAAATCCATACAAATGGGGTAATGATCCCACATCTCGTTTTAGCAGATCAAGTGGTTTTGTGCTCAAAAAACATATTATTTTCTTATATCGAATATCCTCTATAAATTTTTCACATCAACACTTGTCTGGAGTAAAAAAAAAGTGTTCTTTAGCCTACCTAAGAAGGTTCATTTCAATTTATCTTGTAACTAATACATTCAGGTTAATGTTATCGAGGTACGTC
>NC_051410.1:29949026-29949211 GCF_015228065.2 Penaeus monodon
CAAATATTTATGTAGCCATACCTGGTTTCTCACAGTAAACCCTCATTAGCTAAAGCAATGCTGTCGTAGTCTCCGCTCAATTTTCACTTCTGTACATCTGTGTGATATATGAAAAGTATTTTCTCTGTGTATTGTCTTTGAAAATGGTTTGATAATATAAATGGAACAAATGATGGTAGGAGAAA
>NC_051410.1:29949266-29950623 GCF_015228065.2 Penaeus monodon
TTTACAACTACCTTGTGAATATAAAACCTAAGGCATCTTTACACTGCTTTTAAGAAAGGTCGCCGATGTTTTTGCTCCTATTTTTTCGTTATTGTTTATGGTTAGCTGCTAATAGCTAATGGCCTGTCCCCAGTATGGGAGCTGCAAATTTTGCCTCAACTCTACCTTTAGAACAAAAATCTAGTCCTCTTGTATCAGTTAATAGATATCGGAGAGATATTAATGAATGGACTTTACTGTTTCTTTAATATATGACAGAGAACCGTCAATCTTGTCGAGTCGAGTTCATCCAAACCACTGGTTTGGATGAACCTTAAGCTTTTTTGATACGTGTTGTGAACCATACCCTGTCATTCAAGGGATAAATCAAGGTAGTGTCCTAGGGCTGTTTGTATATTAGATATCTTGGGCATAATATTATTATTATTGCTTATGCTGATGTGACAGATTACTTATATCTACTTCCCAAGAGTGCCGGCATATTGAACAAAGAAAATTTCAAGGTCAGATAAATGAATGTGCATCCATTAAGTTCAATCCTTTTGACCACAGTAATTTAGTCTTTTGCCGGATTAAATGACCATCCCCTGACATACCAATTGATAGTACCATTGTCCAGATTGTTGTTTCCTTACGTGTAGCGAGACCGCCCTTTGATCATAAAGTGAAATTTGAGAAGTATATCCGCACCCTTTCATTGGACCTCTACAAAAACTGGCATCTGGAATATCGAAGTTGTTTTTTTATTATATGTCCCTGAACGATGTCCTCTGTGTGGAGCCACGCCTCTGATTAGGCCTACATAGGGTCTTGCTTTAAGGCGTTATCACAGAAGTTAGATTAATTTGACCAAATCAAGCATTGGTCTCAATAGGCGGCGGCCTATCACCTCATTGCTATTGCTGCATAAGGTATTTCCTATTTTTTACCTCACTAAACTTCATTCTTTGATCTCACATCCGTCAATTTATTACTAGTAAGCACGCAAAAAGATCTTTAAAGGATTCCCTTTACCTTTATTGCTTTTTAATATTTCAGGACCTGAAAACGTTTATTTCAGCAATGATGAACCTGTGTAGTCGTATCTGATATACTTTAAATCGAAAGTAAAATATTTTGAGGGAACTAATCTTATTCAAATATGTGTGGCTTTCATTATTTACAGATGGTATTTTAGCAATTACATTATGTAATTTGATTTAGTCCCTGCTTCCATTTGAACATTTCCTTAGCTTGTTATAGTTCATACTTGGCTAAGTAAATAAAGGAAAAGGAGAAAGGAGAGGATGGATAACAAGAAGGGATGGCGTCACAGTACATTATTAACTTGGATAATATTTTCTGTATGATTTCAATT
>NC_051410.1:29950821-29951151 GCF_015228065.2 Penaeus monodon
CTATAATTGTAAAGTTATAGAAACGTTCGGGATCCCTTTTACTATGAGGGCTACGGGGTTTGGTGCAGAATAAAATAGTCGTCAATTTCCAATATGATACTCTAAGGTAAGTGCAGGAAGGTGTGGTTCCCGTCCTTGGTAAGAGAGGGAAGAAACCATTTTTGACCTACCTATGAGGGCACTGTGGCACACGAACCCATATGCAAATTAGTGAAAATGCATTTGTTATTCGTCTCCTTTCGAAATCCATTTTAAGGGGATAAGCTATTGTATCAACTTATTTTCGGTGTCTGCTTGCGAGTATAAAAAACTTGTATCTTTCCTGAAGGA
>NC_051410.1:29951202-29951800 GCF_015228065.2 Penaeus monodon
ATGAATGAAAATCCCTCCCTAGTCCTTATTTTTTATATTTCCTCCCGTTCCTGTTCCTGCAACGCCCACGCATGACATTGTGCACTGAACCTCACACAAAAAAGAACAGAGAAACGTCATAACAGATTCCCAATTACTGCTGGGACAACGGGATGTTTTTCTAACAAACATTGTTATGATTGTTTACAGGGATATCGCGTGGGCGGCGTGGGCGGCTGCAGGTTTTATTACAGTAAAAGCAATTACGACTTCGGAAGCAAAAATGAAAAATGGTCGATCCCTCCATCCCACCGTAATGACACTATTGACTGAAAGGTCATGAAAACTGCGTTGAAAATCTTGAATACTCGAAACTGAAGAAAAAAATGGACGTGACGTTTAAAATAATCAAATTAAAACACGAAATAATAGTCGATGGATATTTATATTTCAAAAAGCAATTATAGACCCCCCCCCCCTACAACATCCACCCTTCAAAATCCAGTCAAGAGTTTAAACAGTAATTATTAAGGTCAAAAGCCTTTAACATTGTTTGTAATTTTCGAGAGGCTAATAGCACTACCCTCTAGGTCGAGCAAAAATTAGACCTCAGTGCTTT
>NC_051410.1:29951839-29952512 GCF_015228065.2 Penaeus monodon
TTACTGAAGCAGACAAGAATAGCTCATTGAAACCTGGCATCACCAAAACAAAACATCATTCCTTTATAGAGTTCATTTTAGGTATCAATGTTAAGTAATAACCACTTGCTCGTTTCCGTGCATCCCCCCCCCCCCCATCGCTATCGACGTGATACTTTCTGTAGGTCACGCGGCAAGAATCTGTGAATAAACGTCGACCGAATGAAATGTATATATCTTTCTGTCACAGAGCAGTCGAGCCGATTTCTTTATCACGGTTAGTTGATAACCCCTCGTTCATTGCAATCCTTTTTTTACACGATCGTCAATCTCTCCACATGTTAATTAATAATCCCGTTCGTTTCCGTGCATTCATTCTAACACGATTGCCCCCCTTAATCAACGTTAGTCAACAATCCCTGATTCGCTTCCTCTCATCGATCTCTCCTCATCTACCAGCGATAATCAACAATCCCTCGTCCGTTTCTGCGCATTTATTTTTTACGTTCTCTCGCTACCTTGAGGCGGCGGCTTAAAGAACGAACCCTGAGGACGTTCTTCTGAGAGGTTCGCGAACGTCTCCGCGCGTGCTGGGAATTCATCTGGTGTACCCGGGGGCTCGGCCCTTCGGAGCGGGGCAGCCGTGCATGCGAGGGAGATGGAGGACCAGGTTGCGGCCGCAGACAGATAGATA
>NC_051410.1:29952750-29953053 GCF_015228065.2 Penaeus monodon
TGAAAGAGCGGAAGGAAACAGGATGGTAAGGAAAAGATGAGACTCAGAAGATAAGAAGCAGGAAGATGAAATATTAATCAACCGAAGACTGAATTCCTTGTTCCGGAATTGCAAAAGAGAATACAGAATTAGAACAATATAGAACAAGAAAACAAACCCAAGCCGGCTCAGCGCACTCGCCAAAGCGTATATAGGTTGTGTTTTCTTTGTTTTCCATGTGCATTCTCGACCTTAGCAAAGAGAAGCATAGGATAAACAAATAAACAAAAAAGGGCGGTTCCAGATAATACGGGAGATGCGAGA
>NC_051410.1:29953089-29953933 GCF_015228065.2 Penaeus monodon
GTATATAAGCTTCTACCGACTATTTCCTAACATGAAAGTACAAGAGAAACATTTCATTAACGCTGTATTCTGTTACATGATACACTACGCTTCTACACTGTAAATTAATCGTTATAAAGTAGAATTATGTGAATTTAATATTTATAGGAAAAATTATATAAATATAAAACTAATTGTCATTATTTTCAGTCACAAAATTATATCAACTATCGCCACACAGAGAAATTGTAATTTTAGATATACCGTCATTATAACATTCATAAGCCGTTCCTTGCAACCCTATGGAGACCTACGGAATAACTCGATATTGCTAAACTTTACTGAGAGAAGATGCAATATCCTGTTTATTCTCATTTTGTCGACGGAACAACCAGCTATCACTCAAACACAGTAGATTGAAGTTTGGATTTACACAAGTCTTAAGATGCCAAATATTCTACATTAAGATTTAACTGTGACTGTTACTGTAAAGAGCATTTAATATGACCGAATTCAAATCTTTTTACGCTCTAACACGAACCCAGATACATGTGCAGTGAAGTAAAGGCATAAAATAAATTCCGTAATATGAATTTGTATGAGTGTATGATTATGTGACGATGGCGGTGATTACGGCGCGATCACTAATCTCAACCATATTTGTAACTGGGAAAGAAAAAAAAATTATTTTGTTTTGTTCTTTTAGCATTTCACAAGTAAATATGTATCCTTGGAACAGCTCATACTTCAATTACCTATATTTGCATCCAAGAAATCGCGAATCCCTTTCCTCTCAGTTGCTACAAAACACGAACGAATCGTCCGCGTATGAATACTGCCTCACCCAATCATTGCTCTTGCTTTC
>NC_051410.1:29954974-29956217 GCF_015228065.2 Penaeus monodon
AAACATACATTTAGGTATGCAGAAAAGGTAAGCTAAGAAACTTGCTGCGAAGAATGGAATAGCAATAGAGAATACAAAAAGAGGCAGAAAAACGAGGGCCTCCCACTCCCATGCCTCCCGAGCAGGGCATGTACCCAAATTCAGTCAAGGCCTTAAATGATCGGGAATTGGGCGACGAAGCCTAATAAAGTAGTAAGAGAGGCAGCTGGACGTAGGCATGATCTATATTAGCATCTCGTCCGCCAGGTAGCTCCAGGAGCCGCCACGCGACGCACCATTGTTTACAAATGCGCCCTCAGTCCGCCACGGGTGGTCGCTTATACACTGGTACCCAGCTGTGACGCCGTCTGTCCAATCGAAAAAGGAAGGTGCTCTGTACCACGACGACTAGGACTAGAATTAATACTGCCGATAGTCGGATATAATTAAAGGCGTCGTCGGGATTTATCAGACACGTGATTTTCTCCCTGGATTACGCCATTAATCGGCTTGTCAGAAACCGCACAAGGATTTCGCCGTCTGGCTCGGCAGGGGCGGGTGGCAAAGAACACTAGGAACACTACGTGACCACAAGACGTCACTAAAGATATTCCCTCTCACAGTACTCTTATCCACACTCGTACTCCCTCGACTACAGTGTCCCCACCTCCAGGCCCACATGCCACATTAGGATACATTGCCAATGCCCTACTTCACACGTACCCGACAGATTCCTCCTCAGTTGCCCACAGCATCATCATATCCACAATCATGATACGCACCCACTATACACCTAGTGCCTCCATGGTCAAGCCCACATAGTAACCCCCTCTCTCTGGTCCAATTGCTACATATGCATGGCAATAGATGCTGATGCCATATAACGGCAGACATGCGTCGCTGCAAGAGGTAATGTGCATACCTGTTACTCCGCCCTCACTTTCTGCCAAGTTAATGGTAGGGATAACTGCGGTTGTGAAAAATAATGGTAACAGTGAAAAGGGAAAGAAACTGGTGGAGAAAAAAGAAGAATGGAGGAAGAGAACGTAAAAGAAATAAAAAAATACAAAAAAGAAACGTGGAAACGAAAGATATAACACAAAAAAAAACTGGAAACACCAAATAATAGAACGAAAGAGACGAATGAAACAGATCCAAAGGAAGACGAATGAAACAGAACAACAACAACTGCTTTATTTGCAGAATTACCTTCCCTTAGAATACTATCTGCCTCTCTTTGCTCTCTCATTTATCCACGACGAAC
>NC_051410.1:29956554-29956728 GCF_015228065.2 Penaeus monodon
AATATCGATAAACGAATACGTCTCCCCAGTACCTCAATAAAGGTAAATGACTAGAGAGATCTACTTTGTTTACAATTTGTCACAGTCGACGTCCCGATACAATGATATGTGGGAGATGCCACAGCCGATCAAGGCTAGGCTGTTGTGATAACTTCATTGTGGCGAAGGAAGATC
>NC_051410.1:29956874-29956953 GCF_015228065.2 Penaeus monodon
ATAGATGAGCTAAAAAGTTACAAAGGGGAGAAGAGAATTATATTCATGAATATCTTGCCAATATCCGGCTCCAACAGCA
>NC_051410.1:29957015-29957332 GCF_015228065.2 Penaeus monodon
GCGTCACAGCCGGGACCCGCGACCCTGGTTTCGCTGCATGACCAGTGGGGTTCGTATCTCGATGGACCCCACCCCCTCCCTCCACTTCTAATGTACCCTATGAATCATCTCGGTTTCCAGGAAATTATATAGATGAAGAGAGAATATATGGAAGATTAGAAGAGGGGAAAGCAGGATATGTTGTTTATTTTTGCCGGTTTTCGTCAACATCACTCTGGTAAGGGACAGGGAGGCAACAAATAGGGTGTTTACTTTTTCGCTGTCTTCTTCAGAAGAGAACTCATATCTAGCACTAACACTCACACACTCATGTATGT
>NC_051410.1:29957903-29958307 GCF_015228065.2 Penaeus monodon
GACCCCGACAATCGTGCGGCCATAAACGAGAATCAAATAATATAAAGTTACGTAAGACGTGATGAGGACCGGCCTTGAGGGAAGATCTGGGACCTACTTTTTTCTCCTTTCATTCCTTCTTTTTTATTGTATCTGTGAGAAATAGATATAGGAGGTTCCCCTTGGTGATAATAAAGATAACGCTGACACTGACGCGATGAAAAAGGACGCAAGAAATGGTACTCCTTATTACAATAAGATATACTAATCTTTATTTTTCACCTTTAGTGCAGTCTTTACATGATTAGCATGAAATATTCGTTTTCTGGTAACTGCAGAAGAAATGAAAGTACCATTATTTCTTAGCTCAGACGCTGAAAAATAGTACCCATCGGTTACCATGCTACTAGAAAAGATGAAAAAGC
>NC_051410.1:29958406-29958965 GCF_015228065.2 Penaeus monodon
GACATCTCTTGTCACATAACTTGTGATGTTATTCATTTGCAACCTTTACATATTCGTCAAAATGAACTCCCTACTAGTTATCACATTTAGCTTTGCCATCTATAACGCTTCCCAATCCTCTTTGCATTATGAGTATAAACACCTTAGAGTGTGACTAAGTATGACTAAGCTTTCCTTAATCTCATTTATAACCTTTCCACACTCATCAAAATGAACTCCCCACTTGTTATAACACTCTGCTCTTCTATCCATAACTCTCCCTCCTTGCAACGACATCGACTATATAAATACCTTAGTGTTCTGAAAGTGAGTAGCGTTGAGGCCGCAGGGCGGGTGCGGGCGCCAGGACAAGTACTTCACAAATCTACTCTGGGATGATTGCCCCATGAGGACGTAGGGTTGATAACTAACATTCGTCAACAAGACCCGTTATTAATGGTTACGTTTCGGATAACAGCGCCTTTGCTGGTTAGTGGCTGGATTCACAAGTTTATTTTATTTTGGTAAGCACCTTTCCCTTTCAAAATGACTGATATCATATATAAGATATCAAATTATG
>NC_051410.1:29959952-29960023 GCF_015228065.2 Penaeus monodon
TAACACAACATAATACACATAAAAAATACACTACAAAACTAAACTAAATAAAACATCAATACAACAATAAA
>NC_051410.1:29960430-29960804 GCF_015228065.2 Penaeus monodon
CTTAGCCTCCTCTCCTCTTCCTCATAAAGTATCTCAGGTATCCTTCAAACAGGTAGGTTCGGGCGGGTAAATATTGACGCTGGCAGTATCTCCTAGCAGACCGTGGCAGAGATCGTCACTTTGGCCAGCAGATTTAGCCTATATTTCGAAAATGGTGTTTTTGTGGTCGATGTGGAGTGTGTCGAAACGGGACCCTCAGCGTTTTATGAGTGAGTGAGTGCGTTTATATTTGGGCATAGAGTGTGTTTATGGTTGATGATAGAATGATCGAAGATATATGAGAGTTAGTGAGAGTTAGTGCAAAGGTAGAATATGAACAGCGTGTAGAAAGATGGAGATGGGTAGAAATGGTGCAATGGGGACGAATATAGCTG
>NC_051410.1:29960880-29961237 GCF_015228065.2 Penaeus monodon
TATCAGAGGTAAAAGAGTATATCAGGGAACACGTGTTTGAATTTAAGCTTTGATCTGAAAGAATTTACGGGAATGTTTTGAAGTGCGGGCAAAAAAGCTGGCAACTTAATGGGTCAGTGAAAATTGACTAAATGTGCGTTAAAATGTTTACACGAACAGCGTTGACTTGGGATGCTGTGGCTTTCTCAGTCGGGAATGAAATGTTCAGAGATTTTTTTTCACTTTCCTTAAAACCAACGTGTCAATGGCAATCTTACAAAATGTAAACTCAAAAGTAAACACATGTAAAGCTTCTCGAGTATAACAGTGCGACGTTTTGGCCGCGTGTACGAATTTTTTAGCAAATGTCAGGAGAAG
>NC_051410.1:29961738-29961925 GCF_015228065.2 Penaeus monodon
CATCACGAATCTTCTGGAGGCAGGCGGCAGGATCTCCAGCCCTGAAGCCTCCACGAGAGCCACCCCGGGGGAGTGAAGACGCGGAAGACGAGACAAATCATACACTTCCGCAGTTCTCTGGCAGGGGACGTAAACCTTCCTCTCGCTGGGTAAAACTTCCTTGCCCTCTCTTGCCTCACCTACAAAA
>NC_051410.1:29962035-29962615 GCF_015228065.2 Penaeus monodon
CTCTCGCTTGGTAAAAATTCTTAGCCCTCTCTTGCCTCATCTTCAAAATTATTTGTTTTAATCTATATGTATTTATCTACGTTTGTCTGTTTTTACATAAACATCCTTCTCTCTGGGTAAAACTCCCTAACCCTCTCTTGCCTTATCTATGAAATTATGTCATTTAATTTGCTATTCATCTGCTTTTTATCTAAATCTAATCACTTTCGTTCCCTTCCCGTTGCAATGATGCTGAGTAAATTTCTCTTCCTTTCCTCATTCCATTGGCATTACGACTTTTCTAATTATCTAAGCTTTTCATTTCCTCTTTTGCAAGGCGTAATTCTTCGCCATAACCATTACTATCTCGTTTCAAAACCTCTTTCTCAAATTCCTTATCTTCTGTTATCTCTGTATTCTGTTATTGTACAAAGTTTCTCGCCTTCGCTGTGCCATCCACCTCTTCCTTCAGCCTCCCCCCCCCTTTTTTCTGTTTTCTTTACAGCCTTTCTTGCTGTAACACATTTCAAAAATGACTTCACTTCTGCTTTTTCCTCTTCCTCCTTTGAATTCCGACTTTCTGTTACTCTGTGTTGCTGTT
>NC_051410.1:29962657-29963587 GCF_015228065.2 Penaeus monodon
GCCTAGCATTATTCACTCTTTACTCTGAATTTCGTTTAACGCATCATAAGTGTAATGTACTCTCCCTCGTCCTTACTCCACGTAAACATGCATCTCTTTCTATTTCTCTGCCATCAATTTTTAGCTTTCAGTCCGTGCTTTCGCCGCCCTGTCTCCTTCCGCAGCGGAGGGCTCACGAACCTCCTCAACAAACCGACTTTAACTGCCCTTTAACCGTCGCTCCCTTTTTCAGTCCCGAGGTCTACAAGCCTGAGGAAATATGTTAGCGTCGGCCACGTCCTCCGTTTCCGAGAACGAAAGACGGAGAAATTGCGTTCGTCTGTGGGCCCTGAATGCGTTTCCTGCGTGAGAGTGTGTGCTGAGTGGATTCCCGCGACGTGTCAACTTGTAGACTGCTCGCCCGAAATTGCACCGATATCCGTTTCACTCTCGGTGTTTATGGATATGTAGTCTTGGATACTGTAGTTGTGCGATGATTCTCTGTCTGTTTAAAAGGGAAAATTATCAGTATCTTTCCTATGTTTCTATGGTCTATCTCTTTCGAAAATTTTGATCACTGTCACACCTGTAATCTTCAGCCGGCCCCTTTATGAACAGAACGATTCAAGTGCATCTTTATTCTCAGTCTCGGCCGTTTACGCGCCCAGGGGCCAAGGGGCAGGACGAGAGCTTGTGACCTAGTTAGAGGCATCGTCCATAGGCGGCCACCTTTAAGATTTGCCGTCGTCTCGTCCACGCCACCTCAGGGGTGAACCTCTTAAGGGTGCCGAGATTGCCTCACGCCCTTGCCTCGCATGGGTTATCTATGAGGGGACATCGGCTCCTATATGTCAGGGTTCACAGCTGACGCGTAGCCACACACCTCAGTGCGAGACAGCAGGCGACCGGCGGCGCGGCGGCGATTCATGTGCGTCTGGGGATTCCTTCTCG
>NC_051410.1:29964136-29964570 GCF_015228065.2 Penaeus monodon
GCGAAGAGGGAGAAACCGCTTTTGCAACGAGGATCGCGAACCCGGCCTGGGTAATGAGCCCCGGTGCGGAGGAACTTTTCAGCGAGGCTCTAATTCCTGATTCCACTGGAGCGTAGAAGCTCAGCCTTGCTATGCTCCACATGTGGCGGTTCAGGCATCCACAGCATCCCACTTACATTTTGCCTAGTCTGTTTCAATGAGTATTACAAACACACAATTGGGTTATACAGAAATGGGATGCAGAAGAGAAATTGAAATTAAAAACAAACATTATGAAAGCTGGCTTTCTTTCTTTTTTCTAGAGTGAATAAGAGATAATAAAATTGTTAGGAGTGTTTTTAAAATCCGTGGTTAGATACCTGAGGCGCGCTAATTATCGGACAGCAGGGGCGTGATTGTCGTGATTGGTTATATGGGCCGTAGTTTATAACCTT
>NC_051410.1:29964708-29965056 GCF_015228065.2 Penaeus monodon
TGTCTGCACTTATCAGCGACTACATAAACAGACAGAAAGACGCGAGAGTGGCGCGGCGCCCGTGCCTGTTCCTGGTCCGCCCTCCTCGATGCGCTTAGCGGCGGCGTCGAAGCGCCCGCGACGAGGACTTACGAGCTAATTGGCCAGCACCGCCGCCGGGACTTTGAGAAGTTCGTCCGTAATTCGCCCGCGGTGCTTCCTGGTCCGTGGCGCCCGACCTCGGTGGAGAACGTGACATTATCTTTCTTTATGGATCTCAGTCGGCTGTGAGGAGGTAGACACTACGGCGCGGCGGCCACTTGCGAAACAACGACAGTTTTCATTAATTAAGTTGTTTTGTTGTTGCGT
>NC_051410.1:29965099-29965426 GCF_015228065.2 Penaeus monodon
AATGCTATACTGGAGCCGAACGGGGTCTTTAGAAGAGAATTATTTCATTATCTTATATTCTCCACCTCCTTCCTCTCTTCATGTTCATCTCATTCCCTCGCAGAGCTTTTTAAATTCCTGAACGAGCTGGTCTTATAACCACACATTTTTCCCCTCATTCCCTTCCCCTCTTCCTCCCTCCACAATTATCATTATCATTTCTTTTTAAGCCCCATTTCTCTGATCCCCCGTTATCTTCTCTTATCTTATCCGTTCTCCCTTTGGGTTAGCTCTGTCGTTTCCCTTTCCGGGCGATCGTGTTCGTATTATCAAGAGTAATTAAGTTTC
>NC_051410.1:29966580-29966809 GCF_015228065.2 Penaeus monodon
AAAAGATACGCTGATTATTATCATTAATATAGTATGATAATATAACAAAAATCCTGCAGTTTTCCTCTCCTAGGGATGAATGCGAAAATGCAAGAGGCTTTCCACCCCCCTTCTATTTCAGGACAGACTGGTATATGCACTAAAGAGTCAAGAGTCTTAGACGCAGCTGTGGGTTCACAAGCATCCTGGCTTTGCCCTTGTAAGTGAGATGAATTCATTTTGCCTCGTG
>NC_051410.1:29967510-29968068 GCF_015228065.2 Penaeus monodon
GAGGTCCTGACGTGTCTGATAAATGAAGACTGTAATTCAATTTATCTCGCTATTTATACTTTTCTCACTAACTAACAGCTTTCCCTGTTCCGTTTTTACAGCTCAATTAATCATGTCACTAATCTCCAGTGTTGAATTTATCAAGAACAACGACAACGCTCCTGTTGACGGAAGCCAGTCATCAGTCGCTGTCCAGAGCAGGAGAGCCCCTAAATAAATCTTCCATAAGCCGGGGTCGCTCCATCGCTGCTCGTACATATGCAGAAGTGTGCGTGTGGACTTTGTTCGTACAATACTTTTATAGATGTCTTTTTGTAAAACACATTTTCTTTATAAATAACATTTCGGACAATAGTTTTAGAAATTGTTTTTCTGGTGTTTTTTTTTTGTGTGTGTCCAGAAGTTCTTTAGGTTTGGTTCGTTGGTTTGTGTAAAGTGCTGCCACCATATATTTTTCTAGACTGTTATTTAACACCGTGATAACAGGTCGAGAAAAATCGCAAGAAAAAGTGTGGTCAAGGTTTTAAAAAACGCAATGTAAGTTTTGTTTGGTCGATC
>NC_051410.1:29968158-29968743 GCF_015228065.2 Penaeus monodon
GTGAGCTGTGAAGTGTCGCGTGTTGTATCGTGTTGTGCTGCGCTGTGTTGTACAGATTTGTATAGAGTTGTGATTTATGTGTTTCTGTATATTGCCTATTATACATGCATACGTACAGATACACAATCATATATGCCATTACGTAATTCCTCCAATGAGAGAAAATCAGCTTACTTAACTAGCCCCACGGCGGCCGCCCGTCGCCTGACTCCAACCCAGCTGCCGCCCACATAGAAGAGGACCCACCCCCCCTCCCCCCACCCCTGCTAACCGCAAACCGCAAGCACGCGTCAGTGCTAAGCATGGTCATGTTACGACAACTGCGGCTATGTTATCCGAGAGAGAATTACATCTTCGAGTGTTGTCTCCTGACGTCGCGGTTAGAGCTTGCTAAAGTGATATGCGGAGAGAAAGACTGCGGTCGACTGGAGAGGCGTAGGATGGTAAAAAAGGAACAGAATGCTAGCTTGAAAAATGAAAAAGGAGATAAGCGAGGAAGATCTTGTCACTGTATCATCATTTTTTCTATGTCATTAAGTGAATGTTAAAACAAATCCTATAGGATATCTAAAGTATCCTGCAGTC
>NC_051410.1:29968834-29969196 GCF_015228065.2 Penaeus monodon
AAACATATGATCAAAATTTCTATCTCGTATTGGTAATCAATTTAATGAGAGGTTGGGCTACTGTTCAATCAGATCTGAATCAGCAACTGACCACTACTTTGTAACATTATATATTCCGATCTTCTAATGGAGTAATCTTGTTGCTTCGTTATCGGATTTCTCGAACATCTTCCGTGGGCCTAATTTTTACGAGATTCTCTTTGTTTCAGAATTTGGACGTCCTCATTCACCCTCCACCTCCCCCTTTCTCCCCCTCCCTCCCCGTTTTCATGCACCCCTACCCCCTTTTCTCCCCCTCCCATCCCCTCCCCGAGCTTGAAACCAGCGCCAAACGTCAACAATTCACATCAGAACGAAATGGG
>NC_051410.1:29969272-29969523 GCF_015228065.2 Penaeus monodon
GCCAACGTGTCTGGTGGAAGGAAGAGAGTGCTTTATCATATCGGTTTGAAAGTGGATCACGTAACAACAGAATCACGTACTTTTCTTCTAAAACTTTGTCTACAGGTACGCTGCTGGTTCGCCTCAGAGAAAAACCAAACAAGTTTATCATTAGGATTTAGTGATATCTAACCACATGATGAAATGGGTAAGAAAAAATTGCCCCCCTACTACGCCTTGATAGCGGACAGAAAAAAAGACGGTCTGAAAAA
>NC_051410.1:29969967-29970457 GCF_015228065.2 Penaeus monodon
CTTTTTTATAGGATTACTCCAGTATATGTTCGACTCTGAACATAACATGAAAGTAAATAAATCTGTACACAACGCTAACATATACATGCGAGTGTTTGATGAAAATGCGAAAACAAATCATCATAAATTCAAAGAAAGTAATTCAGTCTCACCTGTGTCCAAAATCCATTTGGGATTAATGGATCGTAACTCGCGAGTAAAAAAAAAAATAATAGATTAATGAGCAACGTTTTTTTGCTTCATTAGGTTCATAAAGAAAGTTACAAAAAGTTAACTGTGTGCGTGCATAGTTGTGTCATGTGCGTACACGCCTATGTGCACGGTTTGTGTAGCTTCTCCCCCCATCACTCATAGAATAAAAATACTCATAGTCTACCCATCGATTACCATTACCGTCACGGATATCCCTGTCTTGTTTGGGTTCATCTGCTTTGCACAGCATCACCTGGGATTTTCTCGCCGTATGAAATTAGGAGCTTATGAACGCTAC
>NC_051410.1:29970666-29970789 GCF_015228065.2 Penaeus monodon
CCATTTGAAATAATAACAGTGACTGTGTTACTGCTACCAATGGTAATCATGATGACGATAAGAACATTAATAATGACAGGGTAATGATTTAATCGAATAGTTCTTCGAATCGTAACACAACAT
>NC_051410.1:29971135-29971703 GCF_015228065.2 Penaeus monodon
GAACTCACCAAAGGCCTCGAGTTGCCCTTCTCTGACCCTCTTGACCCTTCGTTTTCCTAAATATTCATCCCGTTTTTCATTTCTTTCCTGCCTTCTTTATCTGAGATTCTGTCCTTTCTGATTTGTACTTGTTTACATATTTATCGATTTGCTTGGAACGAGATACGACTTTGTGCTATATCATTTGGTCGAAGACTTTACAAGTTTTTTTTTTTCACTTTCAGTACATACTATTAATCTCGACAGCACGCCACACTGTTACTTTAACTATTAGAGCGGCCTTTTCCATCACGTACAATATCCCAACACACTTCACCATAACCACAACACCATCGAATGCCAACGCCCCACCATTGTGCCACCATTCTTTCCTCGCGTGGCCTTCACAGTGCCACCGTAAGACCAACCACAAAAGTCCCGACTCGTGTTACAACACCACAACCACCGGAAGAAAATGAGAGCGGGTATGGAAGGTGGCGTCGCGTGGCACCTTAATGTACCTGGTAAGTGATGGGGAATATATCAAATTATGACCCAAACTATTACCTGCTGAGGCGAGACGGAAAAA
>NC_051410.1:29972126-29973454 GCF_015228065.2 Penaeus monodon
TACTGTGACGCCATCCCTTCTTGATATCCATCCTCTCCTTTCTCCTTTTCCTTTATTTACTTAGCCAAGTATGAATTATAACAAGCTAAGGAAATGTTCAAATGGAAGCAGGGACTAAATCAAATTACATAATGTAATTGCTAAAATACCATCTGTAAATAATGAAAGCCACACATATTTGAATAAGATTAGTTCCCTCAAAATATTTTACTTTCGATTTTAAGTATATCAGATACGACTACACAGGTTCATCATTGCTGAAATAAACGTTTTCAGGTCCTGAAATATTAAAAAGCAATAAAGGTAAAGGGAATCCTTTAAAGATCTTTTTGCGTGCTTACTAGTAATAAATTGACGGATGTGAGATCAAAGAATGAAGTTTAGTGAGGTAAAAAATAGGAAATACCTTATGGAGCAATAGCAATGAGGTGATAGCCCGCCGCCTATTGAGACCAATGCTTGATTTGGTCAAATTAATCTAACTTCTGTGATAACGCCTTAAAGCAAGACCCTATGTAGGCCTAATCAGAGGCGTGGCTCCACACAGAGGACATCGTTCAGGGACTGGCGGTATCATATAATAAAAAAACAACTTCGATATTCCAGATGCCAGTTTTTGTAAAGGTCCAATGAAAGGGTGCGGATATACTTCTCAAGTTTCACTTTATGATCAAAGGGCGGTCTCGCTACACGTAAGGAAACAACAATCTGGACAATGGTACTATCAATTGGTATGTCAGGGGATGGTCATTTAATCCGGCAAAAGACTAAATTACTGTGGCCAAAAGGATTGAACTTAATCGATGCACATTCATTTATCTGACCTTGAAATTTTCTTTGTTCAATATGCCGGCACTCTTGGGAAGTAGATATAAGTAATCTGTCACATCAGCATAAGCAATAATAATAATATTATGCCCAAGATATCTAATATACAAACAGCCCTAGGACACTACCTTGATTTATCCCTTGAATGACAGGGTATGGTTCACAACACGTATCAAAAAAGCTTAAGGTTCATCCAAACCGGTGGTTTGGATGAACTCGACTCGACAAGATTGACGGTTCTCTGTCATATATTAAAGAAACAGTAAAGTCCATTCATTAATATCTCTCCGATATCTATTAACTGATACAAGAGGACTAGATATTTGTTCTAAAGGTAGAGTTAAGGCAAAATTTGCAGCCTACCATACTAGGACAGGCCATTAGCTATTAGCAGCTAACCATAAACAATAACGAAAAAATAGGAGCAAAAACATCGGCGACCTTTCTTAAAAGCAGTGTAAAGATGCCATTAGGATTTATATTCACAAGGTAGTTGTAAA
>NC_051410.1:29973509-29973689 GCF_015228065.2 Penaeus monodon
TTTCTCCTACCATCATTTGTTCCATTTATATTATCAAACCATTTTCAAAGACAATACACAGAGAAAATACTTATATGACACAGATGTACAAAAGTGAAAATTGAGCGGAGACTACGACAGCATTGCTTTAGCTAATGAGGGTTTACTGTGAGAAACCAGGTATGGCTACATAAATATTTG
>NC_051410.1:29973807-29974221 GCF_015228065.2 Penaeus monodon
GACGTACCTCGATAACATTAACCTGAATGTATTAGCTTACAAAATAAATTGAAAATGAACCTTCTTAGGTAGGCTAAAGAACACTTTTTTTTTTACTCCAGACAAGTGTTGATGTGTAAAATTATAGAGGATATTCGATATAAGAAATAATATGCTTTTGTTTGAGCACAAACCACTTGATCTGCTGAACGAGATGTGGGATCATTACCCCATTTGTACTGGATTTAAGCACGCACATTTCATGTAGAAGTGCAGAAGTGAAGAGCACGTCAGTAGTCACAATAAAAGCAGAAAAGATCAATATTATTAATATTACTTGATGTATATCTGTCCGGTAACTACACCTACCACAAAATTATTCAAAAAATCAATGAGGTTATGAACCTTATGAAAACCTAGAATCATTTAAAACGT
>NC_051410.1:29974253-29975106 GCF_015228065.2 Penaeus monodon
TCTTTAACCCTTAAAGCAGTCGCTTATCCATTATGAATTTAAATTAATTCTGATGCCCCCAAGAAAATAATGTAGAATATTGCCTCGAATATGGCTCGCTTTTCATACGGGAAATTGAAAAGTCCAAAGATGTATTGTCTGATGCCATTCTCCTTTCCCTTTTTCCTCGCACTTTTCTTATTTCTTCCCTTCGTTGCAGTAATTGCATCAGTCTACCCATTCTCTACCTTATGAAATTTGTTTCTTTTAGTTTCAGACGGTCAGATATATATAACTAAACATATAATAAAAGTAAAAATATCAGGTAGTACCACAACATCAGAAAAAGACATATAAACAAATTCGTAAATGAAGAATACTTTTGAAATTAGCCCCCCCCCCCTCTCGCCTCCCGCCTCCTGCCCTCAGGGAAATTCAAGTCTAAAATGATGATTTGTCCCTCAGGGTGGGTGGGTATCCGACGGTGGGTTTTCATTTCTTTCTTTCTCTATAGATATAAGTGTGTGGGCATGCGTGGGCCTCGTTACGATGACGCTGGGGCTTTGCGCATGCGTGTGTGAGTACAAGCGTTCGTGCATGTGGACATATTTTGTAAATGGATGTGTTTACGTTAACGCTGGATTCCCAAATTCCTTCATCTTTCTGCTACTTCTTTCATTCCCTGCCTTCTTTCTTTACACTCAGGTTCTTACGGATTATCATCAAAGTAATCATGTTTTGTTCTTCTTGCTCGTGTGGGATGAAAAAAAAGAGAGAAAAGAGGAAAAATTGAGTCAGGGAGAGACAGCCGAAATAAGTTCATCTCCAGACGAGTTGAAAAAAACTTATCGCAAATCCCGTGAGAATGGCAGTG
>NC_051410.1:29975471-29975695 GCF_015228065.2 Penaeus monodon
ACCATTCGCTCCCCCCCCCCTCCGAGTGCAAAGACCTTAAATCACACAAGGAACCGAGAAATAAAAGAGAAGGTGATCGCGGACGCCTGCAAAGAGGGCGACGTTTGGCCGAGGTCATGATCTGGCGCAGGACCAAGCAATCCTGACCCAACTTTTATGGCCTGGAGTTGAAATGGCAATTGCAACCGAGCAACTCTCTTTCCTTTAATCCTTTCTCGGTTTCC
>NC_051410.1:29975729-29976291 GCF_015228065.2 Penaeus monodon
GTGATTGTTTTGTGCTCGTTTGTCGCGGTCATTGTTCAAACTTTTCTTTGTTGTCAATTGAACTTCATTGCCCATATATAGTTTTTGTTTCTTTTAAGATGTATAGAAGCTCGTGTTATATATATATAGTTCTATTTTAAGTCTAAGGCCCTGCTAAGTATAAGTAATTACCCGAAAGAAAAAGAAATTTCTGGTTCACTTTATCGAAGTAAAAAGAAATGGTAGTGCTGATAATCTAGCATTTAGAAATAATACAATAAAGTCATTTTCCCGTGAAATGCCAGGATAATTTTATATTGAAAGAAAAGCAGCAAAAAAACGTACTAACACATACGATTAAAGATAAAGAAATACTATAAAATAAGCGCACCACAGGTCTCTTGAATCGGACATTGTTGATTGGCTCAAGTATCAAATATTCATATTATGAACGACCACGACAATATTTGGGGGTGATGTGCGATGTATAAGTGCCCCATTAAATCAAAATAAAAGCATATGTCTATCTGTATTTTCTACGTCTCGCTGTCTGTCGACCTGATTGTATATTAATTTATCGACC
>NC_051410.1:29976662-29976969 GCF_015228065.2 Penaeus monodon
GGCCAAGCATACTACCGTCCCAGCTCCTCCGTCGCAGCTCCTCCGCAGGACCTGAGTCGCGGATTAAGCCTGAGCGAAGTGCGTCGTCTGCGTCTCCTCCGTCTAATCTCCGTGACGTATGATCCCCGGGAAGACGCCGACAAGTTTGTGCTCTATTTTTCTCTCTTTTTCAATTGTATTCAATTGCTTGTGATACTGAATTGCTCAAGCGTGTGACCTGATTGCAAGGTCAAGCCCGAACATTTTAGAATTTTCATTGCCTTGCTTCATCAGCTGTTTTTCATCGAAACCGGATGGACCTAGCATA
>NC_051410.1:29978034-29978407 GCF_015228065.2 Penaeus monodon
CTGGCTGATCTTACCAGTGGCAAAGTCGAGCCGATGCCTTGAAAGCCTCCCGAAGCCGGCCCGGTCCCCGGCAGCCGCAAAGGCGTTTTTGTCGCGCTTCAGATTCCACTCGCAGCTCGCGCGGACCGCGAGGGGGCGCAGCGGCCACGGGGAGAGCCAGAGCAAGTGTACTCGACGAGCTAACAACCTTGGCCACTTAGCCCCGTTTACCTTTGATTAGAACCACATGGACGGCGCCTGTGGGAGCGTCTCTATTACGCAGGTTCGCGCCTTCTAAATGCTTTTAATTCTTCCGCGCCCTCCTCCCCCTCCGCACCTCGCTCGCTCACGCACGCCGCAGGCAACACCTATCTTTCCCGCTACACTAATTGCG
>NC_051410.1:29978683-29979015 GCF_015228065.2 Penaeus monodon
GTGCACAGACGCGTGTTCTCTTCAAGGCGACTGCAGAAACACGACTCGCCCATTACGCAGCCCAGAGTCAGTCCATGTTAAAGGTCCCTTGTCATTTACGCGTCAATGAAAAGAGTGGAGGGAAAACGCAAATACGCACTTGGATTTAATTGTCTGTATGTCTGACATGACATTTTCTTCATGTCTCCTACCTCAATGACATGAAAGGGTGACGAACGAACCACACCTTGAGACATGTGATCTCGGCACTTCCTTAAAGGATGTCGCTCTCACATGAATTATGTTTGAGGAATAACAACTTTGAGAACAGTTATTACGGTCAAGATATAAAC
>NC_051410.1:29979212-29979443 GCF_015228065.2 Penaeus monodon
ACGTGCAAGGATGTTTCCCCCCATTAAAGATCGGAAAAATTGATAAAGTTTTCGTGTGAACATATTACTAAAATTAGACTCATTCAAACCAGACCGCAATTGACATCTTACATAATGCTGGACTCTATCTTATCTCCTTGCCATACTGTTGCCCAACATGTTTCCACGTAACCCTCTCCTCATACTCCGAATCAAAATGAACACCTGTTACGTCCTGAATCATCACCAACC
>NC_051410.1:29979569-29979893 GCF_015228065.2 Penaeus monodon
GCCTTAATATACAACATCCTCGTATCTTGAAGTTTATAAAATCCTCTTTTAATCTTTGAACCTTTGATCTTTTCCCTTCTTTTTTCTTGTCGGAATTCTCCCAAAAAAACAGAAATCTGCTTTTCCTCTCACTTGGCGCATTAGGAAGGGCAGTGAATCGATTCTTGTTTTCATCTCAAAGGCGGGTATAATTCACTCGTGCTCATGTCTCCTTGTGATTAATGAGCCGAGTGGCTGGTTAATATTATGAAACTAGTGTCACTTTGCTAATAGGAATATCTATATAGTTCTGCAGCATGAAGCGTGTGTGTGTGATTGAGTGTT
>NC_051410.1:29980442-29981549 GCF_015228065.2 Penaeus monodon
CATGGATATGCTCTATAAAAAAATTATTGTAAATACGAAATCATATAACATGCACTCCTCTTCATTCCTTACCATGAGACATGAGAAATTGAAAATCTAATCGGATCTTCAAAAACATTAATTGAATAATAAAAAAGAGCCGCTCATGATAATTAGATGTTCATTGCATCTTGATGAATAAATTCCAAATAAGCAAGTTGGGCATAAGGGCGACTGCGTAGTAAGGCGACCAACAAACGCATTTCTTAACCCTGTCGCGTTTGGTGATAAAAAGCGGTCATGCGTAAGATACACACGCGAGAAACTGCAATTATGTCTTCATGACAGAGAGTGAATATGAGATTCAGTCATCAAATAACGAAATTCAGCTTTTTTTTATTACTCTTTTTTGCAAGAGACACTGATGACATTTTCGACCCTCTTTAAGGAATGTCTAATTCTCAGTGGCTTTTAATACGCTCACGACTCGACTTTTGGCGAAGACCGGAGAGTTAGAGCGAATAAAAAGTACAGAAAAGGCGAGGAGGAAGCGAGGCAGCCACAGCACGCCTGCAGTATGCACCGCACATGAGCACGTGGGATACGAGGGGATTTCAAAGCCGAAGCCCCGTGTGAACCGCACCGCCTCCTGCTCGACACCTCCGCCACACGAGGCTCGCGGACATTTTTACATAAGTACGTTTTTACGCGAAGAGGAAGGATGGAGGAATGTTCGTAGATGTTTGGATTTCCAGATTTGCTGTGCGTGTATAGAGGTGTGTGGAACGTTAGTGCTGAAGTGATGGGGTTTTTAATGAGTTATTAATGACAATGCCGGGCCATTAAATGATTATGAAAAAAGTAGTCTGATAATTCTATCTATTCCAACCCAGCACCGACCGATATCACCTTCCTCGGCCTTAATTTGGGTGCCTCTTAGCCCTGCTCTCATGCCTTCCCTAATGTCCAAACGCCGAGCCCCCGCGACGCCAGGGCGGCCCAGAGAAGAGAGCAGCGAGAGGAAAGGAAACGCACGCGAGCCTAGGAGGGACAAAGGCAAGGAGGACAGGGCGACGAGAGGCACACAAACAAGACAGTTTCTCGCCTAAGGCTCCATCAAGGCCTTCT
>NC_051410.1:29981585-29981769 GCF_015228065.2 Penaeus monodon
ATCCAACCTACTGTAATGGGCGACGCGGCTTAATTAGGTACTTCAAATGCAACTGTGCAGATCCATCCTTGCCTGGCGGTGCTGGACTGAAAGTGGGATGGGGCGGCGCGAGGGAAGCGCTGGGCGGGTAAGCCGGAGGAACGCGGCCGAGAATGTCGGGAAAACGACCTTGGATCAATGGGAA
>NC_051410.1:29982542-29982764 GCF_015228065.2 Penaeus monodon
GGTATCCTGTCGTAAGGGCCATCCCGTATGCGTTCGAGTCTGGAAACACGGTGGCGCAGGACATCTCCCCACATCTTGTGTCTTGTATCGCTCAGGGTCTTGGAGATCCTAGGGGACTTGGTATACAAGGTTGCGCGTGGCCTTCTCTCCACATCATTGTTGTAATCCAAGGGAAGCGGAAGAGTCTATGCAGATTGATACCAGCGCTGGCGCATATGTGTT
>NC_051410.1:29982896-29983127 GCF_015228065.2 Penaeus monodon
AACATAACCTAGCTGCAATAAATTTTTTTCTTTGTGGCAAACTTCCGCCAACAGATCCCTCATATGATGGCACGCTCGGGAGGGGCGCGCGACAGCCCTGCAACAACAAAAATGCACCAGTAACGTTTGCGAGGCGTTCTTGTAGTGCTGATCCTTTGATCCGAGCATCACGCCCGCATTCCCAGAACTCCGGAACAGCTGACGAGGCGGGGCCGAAAAAAACGAATGGGC
>NC_051410.1:29983307-29984602 GCF_015228065.2 Penaeus monodon
ATAAAAATGCTTACATCATTGTAGGTACAAATGTCATAATGAACGTGTTTGCATTAAAGTCCCCTCTTATAAAAAAAAAAGCAGAGCGGAGGTCACATAGTAATGACCTCCCGTAGCACTGCACACCTCTCTTCTCCTCCTTCTTTTTACCCACTACTCCTAATATATTCATGGAAGATCTAAGCTTGCCAGATGTCGGGGGGGGGGGGGTAAGTCTTCCTTCGCTCCTTCAACATTTATAAACAGTTTCCCTTTAGCGACCCAGTCCTGCAAAGTTAATAACATAATCCTGTTTTCTCCCTCGTGCAAGCCTTTTTTTTAAGACGTTTGCAAGTTTCACTCCAGATTTTATGTTGTTATAAAGTGCTTTTTTATAGTATGTCTCCCTGTCTCGTTTAGTTAAGTGTCTGAATTTCACGGTTCCGGATTTCGCTTAGAAAAAATAGAACTTTACGTTCTAACGCAATAATTTCCACGGGTCAGTTCACGACGTAATTCCAAGGTTGAACAGAAATCATTAGGAGCTACAACTGCAGTTTATATCTTATTTACAAAATTCAGTTGCGTGCTGCTAAGATCCTAAGAATTCGAGATATATCAGATGTCAAAACCGTTTAATTCGCTTCTGATCAAATCGCATTATAAAACCCTTATCAATACTCATTTTATATTGCATATTTGTTACGTTTTGTTGATACAGTTGACTTAATGAAACGTTCGTAAAATGACGTATACACAGATTCTTGCAAATCTAATTCTAATTTCACAAAATCACACCTAAAACTAGATTAAAGGTAAGGCTCCATCTATACAATAATAATACTATTTTCAAGACAGATTGGGGATCCACGCATCGAAAAAAGAAAGAAAAGATTATATCAACTTAGTGTTCCTCATGAATGATTCACAAAACTACATGTAATTACACAGTTCGCGTGTTTCATACTCTTCAAGTGAAATGTGGATCTTTCCAGACATTAACTGGTATCTGATATTCTGGCCGAATCTCCTTAATGGTAAGTGTTTATCAGAGGAAAAGAAAAAAGAGAGAGAAAAAAAAACGATAAGGAAAACGCAGCTGAATAATTAAGAAAAAAAATATATTAATCTTAGCTTTGTTTGGTTATCCAAATATATCTTTCTCTTAGCGTAAGCTATTTTTGGCTCAGTAATTTATAAGTTAAGTGCCCTGGAGCGTGTTATTCGCTGTCAAATACAGCGGCTACGTGCTATAGCAGCTTCCAAAACAGACTTTAACATTGGTAAACATACCTTTGACAAATGAATGGAGAGTG
>NC_051410.1:29984973-29985037 GCF_015228065.2 Penaeus monodon
CTTTGAAATCCATTTTCTTAAGTCTCTCAATCCAGCGAGATTCGATCAACCGGGACTTAGCAGA
>NC_051410.1:29985065-29985175 GCF_015228065.2 Penaeus monodon
CGAGATGTAAGGGTATTAGGATAGAAAGAGGAGAGAAAAGGCTAGAAGAGGGGTGTAGGGGAAGGGGTAAATAAAGGGAAATAGAAGGAATGAGAAATAAGACTAACCGG
>NC_051410.1:29985295-29985461 GCF_015228065.2 Penaeus monodon
TGTTTTCCCGCGGCCGTCATCAAACCCCGCTCACAACATGACCTCGCCTGGACCCGCCGGGACCTCGAAAACAAATGCTGGCGTGATGGATTCCATTAACTCCGAGAGGCCCTCAATACAGCGGAATTATGCCAACTTGATCTTGGGGGACGCAGAGGGATCACCC
>NC_051410.1:29986609-29988044 GCF_015228065.2 Penaeus monodon
GTCCGTACGACTAGCATCGTAAGGCTATTTCCACCTTGTTCACTGTGCATTAGTTTTAATCTCTCGGCTCACTTTGCTCTTGATGTCTTTGAAACACACAAGCCGCTCGCGATACAATCTGGTAACCTAGTTCACATGTATGCACGTACATACACTTAATGGACACGCACGCGTATACTTGGAAATGGATATGAAAATCTAGGAAACTGATTTGAATGTAGTTTGACTAATATACAAATCGAATGCGAGTATTTACGATATATTTCTATAAAATAGTATTTTTTTCTCCTTTTTTTATTTTCTTTCCTTTAACTGGACCGTCACTGCGTCATGTTGAGACTTGATCCTTGAAGGAACCAAAACTTAAAATTTCGGAGGATGAAAAGTCAGACCGAAGGAGTGGCTCAAAACCGGCGCCCGAACTGGATCCCCTTCCTTCCTCGGCACACTCTTGCTTGCTTGCTTGCTTGAGATTCTTGCTCTTCTCTAAATAAATAGATAAACTGTTAGAACCATGGCGCTAGATGTGCGCGCCGACGATATACGACGGCGTATGTGTAAGTGTCTAGGCATATGTATGTATGTGTGGTTGTGTAAGGGGGCGTTAGTGTACAGAAAACCTATTGCTGCCTTTGTAATGAAGGATCTCGCATGTAATTAATTCCCCTCTGTATTTATCTGGCTTTGTTGTCTAACTCATAGGATTTTCATTCTCAAAAGATTTCTCTTTGTCTACAGCTTTCGCTTAATGAGACATTAAGCTCATCTCTATAAATATCTCATTATTTGTAAATGTGCTGCTGTGTATGCATGACCGTGCGTTTAAGCGTATATATGTTGTTTAGACCTTGGGCATATTTTTATGTGCGTGTACCAACATGCGTAGAGAGACATATATGCAATTTAAATGTAATTCTAATGGAGCTACCTATAAAGCATGATATATCTTACGCTTATCAATTTTCAATAATCGACAAACACATCGTTCCATGTCAGGCTTCAGAACTATCAGTGCCATTGATTATTATCCTGATCTCCTTGACACACATGCAGCGTAATTACGATCTCGATGACCGCGGAAGCACGCACAAGTGTTAACATAACGACAACCATTCGCCATTACGAGGCCAATAATCATTCAGCGGCGTCGGGCTTTTTGTTCATTCATCGAACGATTTCTCCCAACATGCGGCCTCTCCAACATCGGCCCCGCGGGCGACGCCTCGGAAAGCCGTCATGTTGGTACTTCTGAAGCCGAGCCTCGGCCCCGGGGCGCGCCTGGCTCGTGTCAGAGGCTGCCTTACATTCCTCAGGCTCGCCCTAAGGAATATCTTTTCGGGTGTTTGCAACGCACCCTCGGATGAAGACAACCAGCGCCTGTCTTCTCCCCCTTTTCGCCCACCTGCACCTCGCCGCTCCGCCCCGCGGATTTAAC
>NC_051410.1:29989931-29990160 GCF_015228065.2 Penaeus monodon
GCTATCTTCCTCTGCCCCTTGATTTCCCTCCATTCCATTTTGTGATCTTTGCTTCATTCTTTTATCCATCGCCCATTTCTCTGCTTTTTTCCAGCTTCCTCCCACTCGTTTCGACCACCACGACGCGGTGGATAAAAGGATGAAGCCAGTTTCACAGAGTGGAATGGAGGGAAATGGAGGGGCAGAGGAAGATAGCTTTGCTTGTATGCGTTATGTGTGGTTGTGGGAA
>NC_051410.1:29990807-29991150 GCF_015228065.2 Penaeus monodon
CACGCATACATACATAGACACACAAATGCACAAATAAACAGCACATGACACAAGCTTTACCTCGAATCATGGACTTTGACGTCATGCGAATTCCGGCCTCTCTGTTGTGTCTACGGCGAAAAAGGCAAGACATGTAGGGGGTTGTGTGTGTTTGTAAAAGAAATCACGATTGTGTGATTCGCCTGCGTTTTTGTAGTCTATTGAACTTATTATCACATCACGTGTTATATGCGCTGTGATTGCAAGGGATAAGTGTCATCTGTTTTCCGCTTATTCGGATTTGCTTTACGATATACGCTCAGTGATTCGTGTTGCAGTGATTTATAAATTCATGAATAGGCCG
>NC_051410.1:29991557-29991919 GCF_015228065.2 Penaeus monodon
TGAAAATAACCTATCATCACCTCCCTTAGAATCTAGATATTACGGATCGTAGATATAACCCAACCCAACCCACTGCCAAATGTAATATCCACCACCGGCAAAGGGGATCTATAAAAGTCTCAGCGATATTATTGCCTCTAGTTCTTATTAATCAGTCTTATTATTGCTACTGCCAGATGTACTTAGGGTAACAGAAGCGATGGGAACGGTAAGTATTGAAATTGGTATTGTTGTTATTGGTATCGCGTCTTATTCACCATATATGTCACCGTCCTTTGCCTGTGTGTTTACTTGAATTACCCGTCGATCTGTTTTCATTATTGTTATTTCTTGGAGGTAGGGGGGCCTATTTTTACCTAAAG
>NC_051410.1:29992083-29993183 GCF_015228065.2 Penaeus monodon
GCCTTTTGAAAATACGCTTTTCTTGACAATTAACTCCTATGAGGTCTTGAAGCACCCACTCGGAGCGCAAGTTAAGAGAGTCAACACTAGAACTCGGCTCTAATGTCCCAGCAAATGAGTACCAGCCATGAGGATTGGCGAGTCACGTAACTCCTCTATAAAAATAAAGAGCTTAAAAGAAGACTGTGATTTTTATGCTTTCGGCGTTGCGGCTGTACGCGACAACAGCACCGTCTATTCTTTACTCATTTTTTTAAGACAAAAAAGGGTAGGGGTGTAGGGAGATGGGGGAGGGGAAGGTTAATATCCAAGGAGGAAGGATGGCTAAAAATACCTCGCGTGTGCCTTACCAACCTTGAAAGTACTGCCACTGAATTTCAAACATGAACAGAGGTCATCTTGTCCTCCAGTCTTACGAAGATGTAACATCCAGTCTTCTGAAGTCTTACGATTTCCAGCCTTTGATTTGTAACCGACAGTCCTGCGAGGCCTTATAGCCTCCGGTCTACGATGTCCTAACTTTCAAGCTTTCGAGACCTTATCATATTCAGTCTTTCGAAGTCATACAATTTTTTGTCCTATGGAGTTTTAATCTCTAGTTTTATATGATATGAAGTCTGATTCGTATAATCTGTCATCTTAGGAAGTTTTATAACCTCCAGTCTTACTGAGCATTATAACCTTCAGTCTTAAGATGTTTCATAACTAACAGTCTCACAAGATCTTCCATCCTCCGTCTTATGAAGTCACTACCCGTTTTCGAAGGCTTATAGCCTCCGCTCTTACGGCTCGGCTTCTCGCACGATTTTGGTTATTGGAATGAGGAGAACTTGGAGTGTTCCAGTCTCTCCTGGCTCGCTTCTCGCATTTTTTTTACCCAAAACAAATACCAGACATGGAGGACCGGGAGCCACACTGGTAGTCATCACCGAAGCACATCTTGGAGCCTGGCAGACACAGTGCAGACTTTGCTTTGCATTTTGCGAAGTATTCTGCTTGTTGTCCAAATTTATATATTGCCAAAAAGCCCTCAAGGTATTTCAAAGCAATGTGATATCGTGTAAAATCGACTCTCCCTTTCTTCCGATGTGCCTGTCTTT
>NC_051410.1:29993584-29994764 GCF_015228065.2 Penaeus monodon
CATGCAAATCCCCTCCCGCTCCCTCCCCCTGTATCTTCCCCATCTGCTCGTAATCCCCCGCGTGTTTCGTTATCAAATTTTGTCTTTTTCCTCTTAAAAACGCTACGTCGGAAAGGGAGAAAGAGAGTAAGAGAGAGAGTAAAGACAAAACGAAAGGAAAGGAGAAGAATCAAAAGAAAAAAGAAGAAAAAAAATGACAGTAGGTGAAAGAAAGCCAAGAGAAGAGAAAAGACGGAAAAAAACCGCATCGGCGTCAACTTAACAAGAAATTTTGAATATAAATGTGACTTGATCTGAGAATGCGCGGGAGGTCACAGCCATGACCTTCTCACGCATTAAAAATATAATAGACAGAATATGAATCCTCCTATTAGCAATTTTCTTATTTTTTCACACCATCTTTGTCTTCGCTCCGTGTGCAGAGAGAGACAGAAAAAGTTCTCCGATCGTGCCATTTTTCGACCGATAAAAGCTGGCTACAAACTGCAAATACGCCTGACAATAAAACGAGAGTCGCACCTTTGGCAGCCATTCTCCTTTTTCATCGCCCGAATTCTAACTTCTTTTTCTACTCCATTTTCGCGCAATCTTACGCCTGACTGCCTCTGTCACTTCGGCGGTTAGAGAAATGCACAGTTAAATCAGCAAGAGGCGGGCAAATGGGACAGATACACACTTACAGAAGGGTGACCAGAAAGCGGCGTATAAGAGAGACAGAAACTGTTACCCGAGACTCGAGCGTGTCAACAAACACTAAACATGTCACTTGAGTTTTTTTTTATTTACTTACGTATTTACAAATTAATTAACTGGCTTATTTTCATCTTAGACTTACTCCATTATCGTCTATCTTACCCAGCAAGATATGCGGTCAAGTAACATAATACCACAAAAACGTATCTCCTCTTGACAAGCACAAACGAATAAGCGACGTCGAGAGAGAGGGAGATTGCGCCTTCAACTTTCCAGCAACCCAAAGAACAAGATACGTTGCAACAGGCGTAAAAGCAATTTTGCAATCGCGCGGCGCGAGTAACTGTAACAAGATCCTCGGCGACGTCTCAGATAAACAGCGTAAAGGCTTGTGAATTATGCATAAACAAATTTAAGAGAAATTACCCCAGAAGCAAAGCGTAACCTTGGTCTCGGACACACGGAGACTTCGATGTGAGCTGCGTAT
>NC_051410.1:29995591-29995938 GCF_015228065.2 Penaeus monodon
GCAGTCGATGAACCTATCCCCCGTTCCTTAGCGTCGCCCTGTCTCTCTCCCACCTCGTCAGTCCTCTGGTATCCTCAACGAAACACTTTTCTTAGCTTTGAGTTCTTTTATCTTCTTTTTTTTCGTTTTATAACGGCGTTGAGCAAAAGTTTCGAAGCCGGTCACAAGAGGAATCCAGTCTCTTGAAAATAACAGCGGCAATGGACATGTTAAAAGTGATTCCGAATCTGCCGTATAATAAAATAACGTGGGATGATCAGAACGTCAAAAAGATTTTTTTTGAGGATTAGGAGACCAGCGGTCTGTGATGGAAATTATTGTAAATATATATTTTTTGACTGTACCCA
>NC_051410.1:29996013-29996556 GCF_015228065.2 Penaeus monodon
TGTCGCCTTTTTCTTGTGAGGAAATGATGCCTTATAGATCATTTATTTCCCAAAATTTGACTACTTTAAAATTCGGTTTCTATCTTATGCTAGTATCACTCACCATATAACAACCTTGTTAATTATATAGCTCATTACCACAATTCAAACGATTTTACACTGTCTTTAAATTAATTATATTTTATTCAGTAAGTGTCAGGTGTATGAAACCCAAAAGTAAACATGCACGACAGTTTCACAAGGACACTGTAAACTCAAAAGTCTTCTACTTGAAACTTCGAAAATTTCGCTTCATACTAAGCAAACAAATGCTGAATAATAAAGAAATGGGGTTCATAGGCCTATTTGCTTTACCCCCTCCAAGGTAACGGGAGAAAAAAAAAAAAACAATAAGTACATACGTTTGGTCTAATTCAAGGACACGATACAAGAGATGAAAGCATAACAATGAAAAAAAAACATAAATAAATCTTAATTATATTAAGTTTCTCATTATCGTTCTTCTAAATTCGGTTTCCCCCATTATACGCTTTCATAAGTATG
>NC_051410.1:29996586-29996808 GCF_015228065.2 Penaeus monodon
AAAAAAACGCTTGAGATACATTTACGTAACAGAACCGACACACGCAAGGTCACAGATCGGTTACCAGTTTATTCAGTACTATTGCTCTATTCATTCAAGCGAAAATATTACTTCTAGATCTGATTTTCCTCTTCTAGAGTTATTCTGGAGGAGGCTGTTTCCGCTTCCATTCATGCTCACTCAGATTCTCTTTGGAATAATTCACGCTTTACAACTTTTCGG
>NC_051410.1:29997236-29997392 GCF_015228065.2 Penaeus monodon
CCGCTGAACAGCCTCTTGAGTTGAGTTTTGCATTGAAGTGATTCAAAAGAAATCATATGCATATTTTTTTTTCTCTCCGCTTCGAATTAACCTAAATAAACTTAAATAGAGTTTGAGACAAAACTCAGAAAAAAAATCCTTTTGAATGTCTCGCCA
>NC_051410.1:29997422-29997708 GCF_015228065.2 Penaeus monodon
CACCAATGATGCTTCCAAAATCCTAATTAGCTTTGCATTCAAGACGGGTTTTATCTTTAAAGGGAAGCCTTGGATATGTAAATACAGAAACATAATTTGAAGCCTTCGGAAGCGGTGAAGGATTATCTGTCGCCGCCGTGTCTACATGAAGCCCTTAATCGCTGCGCAATCTGCTGTGCGATGACATCCGGCACGCAGCAGGAAAATGCAACTTGGATTCATTCATTTTGCATGTATATTGCAGATTGTAGGCGTTTATGGAGCCGTACTTCCTTTCATGTAGAAT
>NC_051410.1:29999150-29999720 GCF_015228065.2 Penaeus monodon
AATCCACCTGTTTAATCGCAGTGTGACACAAAGAAAGTCCTCATACATGTAAGTTTAGATATAATGTGCGAGTGACGGGTGTGGGTGGTGCGGCCGCGACGGAAGGCGCTAGTTAAACCCGGGACACTCATCCATCACCATAACGTAGACATACAGTGCCGCGCTACTCCTACCTGTCTGTAGAGGCCGCCGATACCTGTGTGTGGTGTCCGCCTATACTTACCTCGGCACAGAGATTGATGTCCTTCCCCCCGAGTACAAACTTTGCAAAGGATCACATGTACCTCAAAAGAAGACCGAAGAGGTGCCCAGTTCCTGGCACAGAGCCTTCGGCCGGAGGGATCCAGAGACGGATGGCACTGGAGGACTCATGCACAAGTCGACCTACCTGACGACGAAGGCCAGAGCGAGAGGAATGCTTGGAGGACAGCCTACCTACCTGTGTCAGTAGGTTGGTACAACAGGAGCACCACGGAGATCACGCAGGCCACAGATAACAGGACCGTCGTCGCAATGAGGTACCGCTCCAGAAGCGTTCTTTTGCTGCGCTTCTGAATGACTGCAGGCAGG
>NC_051410.1:29999781-30000056 GCF_015228065.2 Penaeus monodon
CCCATGCATCGTCTCCCTCCACCAGCGGGTTCTCTCGGATGGTTACCCGCACTTCCATACCGTCGCTGGGGGCGTCGCCGTTACTGCCATCGTCCTTGTTGAGGGGCTGCAGCTCGCTGGGGTGTGCCGCCACCTCGCGACCCGCGCCCGAGTCCGCCTTGTTGCCCCCGGGGACGAAGCCGTTCTTGTGTGTGTCGGAGGAGTGGAGCATGGCGGGGCCAGAGCATGGAGGCGAGGGCAGGGCGTCCGGGGTCCACGACGGCTAACTCAGCACT
>NC_051410.1:30000187-30000293 GCF_015228065.2 Penaeus monodon
ACCCCATTACGCGTCCTGGCGATGTACGTACGCCCCTGTCTCAAGATAATTACTGTAAAAAAGATAAGAGAGCTATAAGATCCATATTTCATAGATGTTTATAATA
>NC_051410.1:30002473-30002969 GCF_015228065.2 Penaeus monodon
TTCCTGTGGTCTGTAATACAAAGGGACACGCAATTAAATACTTTTGAAACGTAAAGGTAGAAAGCTTTGTTTGATACTGGCATCTACCCATCTTGATCCAGTGAGTTGAGAAAACCTTCCTCCGACTTACGTGCGAGCTGACCTTTTTATTAAGGAGAATGACATTGAATTTCATGACATGATTCCTGGAAAGAAAAAAAAAATCTTTGTTGTCCTGGTTAAAAATTGGACTATCAGGAAAAATGTAAATGCCTATGAAGAGAGTTGAATAGATAAGTGATAAATGATAGAATGGGATAAAAGGATATATAAATGAATGCCGCAAGGTGCAATGCCCTCACTTAGATTAATAATGATTATTCAGATCATTCATGAATTGCATAATCACTGCCTTGCCATACAACACTCATCTCTACAGCTAGCACCTTTCATTTGTACCTTGGTATAATACGCACTGTAATTCAACGTAACATAAAGGAAAAGGAATATACTTTAG
>NC_051410.1:30002998-30003067 GCF_015228065.2 Penaeus monodon
ATTACACTCTTTCCTGCAGACACACACACTTTAGTTCAACGCATTACAAAGCATGAAATATATCTTATT
>NC_051410.1:30003192-30003477 GCF_015228065.2 Penaeus monodon
CGTCCCTGCGTGCGCTTCCCTGCTTCATATTCTCAAATATCCATTTGTCACTAAGAAAAACGTAAACCCCCATCTCATGAGATTAATGCCATGAAGGATGATGATGTTAATACACACGACAATAAGTCACTCAAGAAAACTTAAGAAAAAGTCATCGGAACCTTTTAAACGGTCTAAGTTCTGAAAAACTTTTGTTATCACCGTGAATGACCGATACAAATTCTCTTCGAGAGAGCGTGCTGGATGTTGAAATCTGCAAAATATTATATCTAGAATACATTGCCA
>NC_051410.1:30005133-30005365 GCF_015228065.2 Penaeus monodon
CGACAATCCAAAATCTATTCCGATAAAAAATATTCACACGATGTGCGAATACGACCATATTTATATTTTTTCATGACAGAGGTAATGTAAATCATGTGAATATAGCACCTGTTTGTCAATATTCCTGTCCGATCTCGAGTCTGTTTATTACTTGACCTGCTATTCACAAATCCGTTGCATTGGTGAATTAATAAATAAACCCCAAAGTGATCTATGTATTTGGATTCATGAT
>NC_051410.1:30005454-30006652 GCF_015228065.2 Penaeus monodon
TTTTCCCTTTCACTCTCTCTTGTTTTTTTCCAAATTCTCTGCATTGGTAAATTAAATGATCATCTCCACAAATTCATGAATATTCAAAGATTTATGCTTATGCTATATTTTGGTAATATATACTGCACGAGGAAAATGTATTCGCCTGCTAGATTAAGTGTTAACAGATGTCTTTCACAAAGCAACAGTAATAGCGCTGATAGGTTCTGTAATTACAGCCTTTGAATTTGGAAATATAAAAGTATAATTACCTGATTAAATGCTCGTTAAGGCAGAATTATATGAAACTTAAATACTATCACAGAAACGCAATGCAGTATTTCTTAGTGAAATGCCAATCAGGAAAACCCTATTCGGTAATGGATAGACTCATATGGCAACTAAATAGCAAGATTAATGATTAGTTTTAATAATACATAGAAGTTGGACATCTAGTTCTATTTAACTTCAGCTTGAACTGTGTCAGATTTCAAGACACATCAATCAGCTCAGGGTTTGCGATTGGAGATTATTTTACGTAGGAAATTACTCTTCAGGATTCTGACCTGTTTTCATGTTCGTATAAACTAGTGTATACCTGCTCCTTCTATTCCGCTGAAAATACAGCATCCAGGTGATTAAGATGCGCCCCATAAAATCGTCCTGATTTTCCTTCACAAAACCTAATTGGAAGTAAATCACTGCCTTAGTTCTTCATACCCACCTAGAGAAAAATAGTCAGTGAATTGATTAATAGTTGAATAATTAAAGATGAATAAATCCTGCGGCTTTCACCATTTCTTTCTTTCGTGTTTGTGTGTTTGTAATGGACATTATTCAAGACATCTTTTTCTTTCACATCTTTCACAAAACTAAACACCGCTACCGAATAAAAAGAAAATAGACGGTATAAACATTTACATTCAAATATCTTGGATTTTGCGTTACTTGGCGTGGATGTAAGCTGTGACTCTGAAGGAATGACAATGAAACATATTTTTCATTCTTCAGGTCAACATATGTGGCTGTTATCTCGTTAACATTGTTGAGAATTCCAACTTTTGGCATAGCGTTTTAGGCATCGCTCAAGTACTGGCTAGGAACGCTGTTGTAAGCGTTAAGTCTCGAATATCTGTTTCCCTTTTTCAGTGTGATAAGATCTCTTAATACTTAGTGAGTGAGTTTTAGAGGGAAATTTCATCTATAAATAGTTACGGCA
>NC_051410.1:30007065-30007430 GCF_015228065.2 Penaeus monodon
CCAGAATAGGAAATACTGAAATGAACTTAACGAAAGGCAGTCGCTTGTTATCTTGTTTTTCTTCTAACTACTAAGCACTATATTTATAAATGTACACATTTTACGTACATGCATATATGTCTCTGCGTATCTGTTTTGTTACAGTGTTCTCAGAAGCTGAAATTTTGACATGACTCTTAACAATCATTCAGGCAGTAAGTAAATCAGGCATTGCTTGGTCTTCATCATTAACAAAACAGGCCGCAGTGAAAGGCGCAAGGTATGTGACAACAGAACTCGTTTTCCCTAAGGCCACGGAAATCGGGAAACAGCTTTTAAAGGTCGGTAATGAGGCTGTAAGGAATTCCTAAATTGACACCGCAAGA
>NC_051410.1:30007466-30007868 GCF_015228065.2 Penaeus monodon
TTTTAAAAAGGTATCACTAAAAACCTGAAGCTGGTCCGTCTGCAGGTAAAAATACAGTAGACATCACTGTAACAGTTTCCTCTTCGTTCTGTTTGTATTGGAATTTCCATGTATCCAACGTAGATTTATTTTATAAAGATTTACTTCACCCTTTATCCTTTGCCGACAAACTCATTCATGTTTACACACCCGATTAAATCGATGAGGCAGGCTAATCTTATTTTCACACTATTCTTGGCTTCCTCCATTGTTAAGTCATGGCCAACGATTCCTCTAAACGCATTTAAAAGATAAATTACAAATACTAGGAACGATTATACTTTAAATGTCGTCAATTATTTACAGTAAAAAATGCTAGGCACTCTGTCCTTGTCTATGTTAATTCGACTTTGCGGTCTAATC
>NC_051410.1:30008550-30009291 GCF_015228065.2 Penaeus monodon
CCTGCTTTGCCTCAATCAACTTCTTTATTCTAAAATGTTCCTGTAAAAGAATCCCTGTGTTTGATGTAATAAGTGATACGCTTAAAACGATAAATATAAAAAGATTGAACATTTCCATTTTAGAAGTTTAGAACTTTATTTTCAGATGTTTTACCTTTGACAATCATTCCATCTAATTTAATTTATATTCCACTGATCCAGAAACTTTGTTTGTTGCCAATCGAGACGAAAAGAAAATAATATCAAAATGGTATTTTTTTATCTCATGGTCATTAAACACTTTGTGGATTACTTTGGTTGTCGAAAACTCTTATGCTTTTTTTTCTGTTCAAGCTTTTACCTTCTTGTCTGCTTATTAATCATTCTTACTTGTATGTCTTCGGGTCAAAGGTGTAATTAGTTATATTTTCGTCTGGACTTGAAATTTATGATTCTGTTATTGACTTTCTACACTTCATTATTCTCTGAATACTCAGAATACTTTACGTGGTTTTTATTCATTTTTTAAGAATGTTCGTCGGGCAACGATAAAAATGTCGCTCATAAACATTTTGTAAAATGCTAGTTACGCCTCTGCCTCAGGCAATAAGTATACAGAATACAGATCAGTGAATATTCTGTGTGAAATGAGGTAATTAATGTCAAAAGAGACAGGGGGGTGTGAAAGAGAGATGTAAAAGGAAGCAAACCGAAGATAGATAAACAATGAGAAAGAGGAAAGAGAGAGTGAGGAAGAGTTAA
>NC_051410.1:30009419-30009970 GCF_015228065.2 Penaeus monodon
GCAAAAGTGAAAGAGATAGATAGACAGTCACACAGACGTCCGTGTTCCCAGTCACGTGGAGCTTACTAGAATAGTACAAATAATACTGGTGGCAATGACATAACAAAGAATGACTGTATAGGCTTCACATATAATAAGACGACCAAGTATTGCGTTAGAAAATTATGTGACTCTCGCAATAAACACAAGTTTTACTCCAGATAATTAATCCTTATTCTCGCCTGTGCGAAGGTCATCCACACGGAATTTTGTGTGCTAACTGCAAGACAATGGTTCACTCGTCGCTGCATCTTTTCTTATGAAATGCCCCAGTTTGGACGTCATCCAGCCTTGTTGCTAAGATATTTATGGTGTCACCTATTTATCAAATGAACAATAAATCAGTGGAATCTAAATGTTCAGTGTACCTACATCAATCACCAATATAAAACGATTAAAGGGAACGGCGAATGAAGTCACTCTGATATCTGTTTACAGCTATGGCTACCACGCTTCACATTACCTTACTTCCCGCATACACCTTTACTCACTACTATATGTGCAATATAAAA
>NC_051410.1:30010517-30010781 GCF_015228065.2 Penaeus monodon
GACACCTGGACGTCGGTAAAAGGACCAATAGCACTGATTTTTTGGAAATCGCAACGTGTGAATTCTTTAGCTGATAGAGTCTTAAGGACGTCAACTTCGCCAAAAAAAGAAAACAAAAAAAGGAAAATGATCACTGGTAAATTAATATGAATACAACATTCTGAAACAGCGACATTCTTGAATTCTGTAGAAACGATGCAGATAGACTGAAGGATTGGAATTGAAAGTAAAATGAGAAATCAACCGTGACTAATGGTCAGAACT
>NC_051410.1:30013574-30014501 GCF_015228065.2 Penaeus monodon
GACTGATTTCATCAGAGTAGATTCTAACGATATGTTTGATAGAAAAATACATGTATTAGGTAAAAAATGGTAATTCCTTTACGGTTAAATAAACATCAGTTGTAATGAATTACCTTATGATATTTCAAAAGCAATAAAAATTTACAATATCAATTTTTCATTCACTACCATATGAAAGGAAGGCGCAAACGATGATAGAGTGATGAATAAATCATATGTTTTGGAATCCATATTGGACTCCTTTCCTAATGGACGGAAGTAAATAATAAATAATTTCAGTTGATGAATAAAACCAGAGAGAATGAAAAAAAAAATAGAAACAAAAGCCCGAAAGAGGAGAGGCTAACGCAGGAAAAGGTCATTGGCCAAACAGCTTTTCCGAACAATGCGTCTTCTGTGTCCTGCTCTGCCTTCGAGGATTGGCCCGGCGGAGAATTTCAGCGAGGTTTTTTTCATTTCTATTTTCGTTTTTTTTTAAGGAATTTTGATAAATATGTTTTATCTTTTAAGATTAAAATAAAATCTTAAATATTCAATGAAACTTGCGTGTACAGATATTTCCATGCTTGCCAGACAGAGAAGAAATGAAGCGCAAAGAGGGGCTAAAGGAAGGTACATCGTGTCAAATCGAGATGAAGCCCAACGGAATAAAGTAGCAGTTCTCGGCACAACAGAGGTGTCTTAACCCTCCTTCCTCTACCCTCCTCCACCCACCTTCCTCTGATGCTGTATGCTGTCCTTGGGGCCTCGTAACCGGAGCCGCTATTCTTTCGACCGGCCAGCATAAGATCGTGCTCAAGGTGGGACAAGAGGACTGTTCTACGCAGTACTCTCAACCAGGAGCCTTAGGGAATCTAAACGCGTACGGGAACATTGCTGCTGCCTCATCCTCCTTTGGTATGGACATTTCTCCGCCAAACTAAGCTA
>NC_051410.1:30014571-30015086 GCF_015228065.2 Penaeus monodon
GTCACGTAGCTTCCACGGTGATCGATACATCGCCTATTGGTCATATTGGACACAGGATTAATAAATTGTCTTCCCAGGCAGCCTCGAGAGCTAACTGTCTGATCTCGTCCCAATCGCCGTATTGTCGGAAATGTCACTGTATACACTACAGAAGGTACGAATACCTGGCCTTTACATACGCATAAGAAATACTATAGGCGTCACAATGTTACACAGATGTTAAAACAAGCCCTCTGGTCGGTTTCATTATCGAGCAATATTTAAGGCTCTCTTCTGGGAAAAAAATAGCTATTTCTACATACATTTAAAAATAACCAGACACAAATCAGTACAATACGGGACGTATTAAGGAAATGATCATTGTGAGTTATATCATAGTATATTCACATAGGCCAATGGACAAAAAAATAAATAGAAATTAATTGAAAATGAATATTTTCCCGTGATGCCATTAGCCCAATAAAGCGATTGGTATTTGCTAGCAAAGGTTTAGTCAATAATCCATCAATAGGCGC
>NC_051410.1:30015380-30015623 GCF_015228065.2 Penaeus monodon
TAAAACTGTGCTAACCCCTTCGTTTTATTACAGACCTTATTCTAAAATGTATTTCTAATAAGCAACAACAACAATAAAACTGGTTTGGGCCATGAAAATCAAATCTATTTAACTTGTCTCACTGGTTCTTTTCATAACAGCTAGTTCACTGTCCTGAGACCAAAGACTACAGCAAATCTATTTAACATTGGATGACTTAATTGCATAACTATCAGCTGTGTCATCTAAATATCCATCAACTGT
>NC_051410.1:30015892-30016133 GCF_015228065.2 Penaeus monodon
AGACAAAGAGTTTATGCGAAGAAGTGTGTAATAATGGTATGGAAACTTGCGCCTTAGGTCAGCTTTAAGGTATGCTTTTAATAGAGTGAGTGGAGAAGGTTACTGGGCATTTAAGTAGATTAAATGTCGGTCGGGGAAAAAGAAGATTAATTAAGAAGCTGTACTTTTTATCAGACACATACACTGAGGACGAGATCTTTTATGTCGGAATTCCAAATAATCAACAAAAGTCATTAGACCC
>NC_051410.1:30018979-30019590 GCF_015228065.2 Penaeus monodon
GATGAAATTTTAGAAAGGCATTTTACTTCCCTCAGGATTCAATTTCGTTTCCGTAGAGCGTACCCGGGGGAGAGGTCCTACTATCATCAATGCACTACTTTTGTTGAGGATATTTGATTTAGGATTTTGATTCTGGCGCTTTGTCCCCTTTCCCCGAGTCGACGTGATCAGTGAAACAAAAAAGGTTCATACTGCTGTTCCGAGACACGTTCACGAAGCAGGCAACGAGCTACGCGGTACTAGCTGAGACCTTGGGTGTAGTCTATTTCGAAAGGGATGTAATCTAGTTCTCCTAAAAAGAATTATTCTAAAGTAGTTTTTCTTTTCTTTTCTTCAGTTGACAAGAACAAATGATTTCGTTTATTACAAAATTATCTGGAGGAACAGGGTTTTTTTTTCATTCCTTCGTTCAAACTGTTGAATTTGAATTCGTGTTATTTTTATTAGACAAGAAAATTCCACTTTCTTATATCACACATTTGCTATGTTTGTAGGAACGTTTGCTCCATCCATTCCTTTATCCCTGAACGTTGTCATCCAAAGGCCAACTTCAGGTTTTCACTTCATCAAACGTTTCTTCTTTCCTCAGTCATTGCCATCTCGAGGCCGTG
>NC_051410.1:30019642-30020004 GCF_015228065.2 Penaeus monodon
CGCTGGGATGTTTTACCACCGCTGTAGAATGTGCTTTAGAGGAGTATTGATGTAGTATTGTAATGGAGTGCTTTTGCTGATTCCTTTGAGTTTGTATAATTTTTCTACAAAAAGCATTACAAGGTTTATGATGAAGAGATACGTTCACAATATTCCGCTAAAGAAATATTTAATTTTCACTAAATGATACAACGTGATAAGACCCTGTTACAATCTCACAATTATTCTTACTATTATGCATCCCATCCTCATGTTCTTGTAAATATCAGACGACCCAAAATTCACGTATTTACAGCACCTTCCCTAAAATGGTCATCAAAAGGTGTTACAAGGTATAGCTGATGTTGTTACATAAATTCATT
>NC_051410.1:30020690-30020800 GCF_015228065.2 Penaeus monodon
AACTTCAGTGAAACCTCAAATAAGCGTTACGCCAGCTAAGGTGATTCCGGTTTCCATCCTACGCTTTCGTTTTCCTATCTACTTTCCCGCCAATTTGTTAACAACAATAA
>NC_051410.1:30020933-30021097 GCF_015228065.2 Penaeus monodon
CCATAAGTTTTGGATTCGCAGCAGGAAGCAATCTGCGTTTCTTCTCTCGGTAACTCTTGCTAAAAGACTTACATTTGCGAGTTGCAACATCAAAAAGAGACGAGTTTTCCTGGAAGTTCCGACACATAATTTATACGAAGTGCTGCCTTTCTGTTGCTTTGGTT
>NC_051410.1:30021316-30022199 GCF_015228065.2 Penaeus monodon
TTATCCCCGTGAAACTGACCTCACCAGAGATCGAGGTCAAGGGCAGATGTCTCCCCGTCGTTTCGTTCAGACTGCCGTCTTGTCATGATCGCCCCTTCAGCCTCGCTCCCGGGGTGGCTTTTCTCCCGACTCCCAAGGACGCGCAAACCCCTTGTATTTCAGTGTGTTAAAGCACGCTAAGTTTCCCATACTAACCATCCGTTATGGCTCTTAGATGCTTCCCAGAGGGTCTATCTCGGAAATTCATTAGGCTCTAATACTGATAAAACTAAATTGTAATAACGTTTTCGATCTGATTATATATTCCATGAGGCAATTTATGCAAGACTGATATCACGAGTCTGTGCAATTGCGTCAATAGTTTCTGCCTCCTTTAAACAAGGAGTAGCTCTGCTTGAATGGGAATGTTGCAAGGGCTCCGAGAGCTACTTTGGATTGCAAATTATGCAAAACCGCCAAGTATATCGAAAAAAAAACGCAAATTTCATCGCTCCGTCCCACCTCCATTCTCTTGTTTTGTTTTGTTTTCTCCTGGGGTTTACGCAAACTTATTTCCTTATTTAGTAACTATGATAACTATGATAAAATTATTTAAGCGATTCCATTCAGCTAGTTCCACGGGCTTACCGAGATAGCATTGTCCCAAATAAGGTTCCGTTATTGCTGTATGTATAACCAGAGAAAGAGAGGTAAACATTTATATCCGTCCGTATAATCGTATATTTATTCATTCATTCATTAGCTCTAAGCAGTGGATAATAAGCGTGAAAGTAGGGATTAGGACTGGCAGGAGAGCTGTCAGGAGGCTAGCTCGGGAGAAGGAACGCGAGGAGGATGTGGAGGCGAGATCTGTGCACCGCCTCATTGGCTTACTTTTCGGGGA
>NC_051410.1:30023444-30023694 GCF_015228065.2 Penaeus monodon
GGGTGTGTGTGTAGATCAATATTTTCCGGGTGCCTTTTATAGAACTAAACGGATTCGGGTCCTAGATTATCTCACACTAACTCTGAACCTAAGTCTGAATGAGCGTAATTTCGGGGCTTCCTCTGTCCTGCAATATAAGTAGTTTGTTTTGCCACAAATTCCCCAAAATGGTACAAATTCATCACTTAGAGATCAAACAGTTAGAGATAGTATAGTGTGGTGATGTGTATTAGAATGAACTGCTGTTGTA
>NC_051410.1:30023964-30024044 GCF_015228065.2 Penaeus monodon
GGAGGAGAAATGGAGATCGGATGCCCAGAATGCCTTTACTCCCTCCTGCACGAGGCGAAGATGGGACTGAGAGGCTGGTG
>NC_051410.1:30024260-30024548 GCF_015228065.2 Penaeus monodon
CCACCACCATGATATTGCTGTATATTAAACATAACTAACTTATCAATCATCACATGATTATCACCATCAATCTGTCATCATGTCAGCAGTCATCACCATCCTGTTAAGCGCGGAGTATAGCCAATTTTTATGTGTATGATAATTAATTAATTGCACTATGCTGATGTGCAATATTGCCTTAAATGTTATTAATGGGACAGGAAGCGGAAAGCAGTCTACCTCAATTTGAAAGATGATGGTAGATAAATAGCAATAAATAGGGTAAAGTAGCATATCTAAGGAAACACA
>NC_051410.1:30024576-30025096 GCF_015228065.2 Penaeus monodon
CATGAAAAAAATGATAATAAATTATGCAAGAAAATACAGGCAATTCTGCAAGAACAACATACACCACATACAACCCTTCATTGCACATCACCCACAACATTTCCGGGTAAATGACTCAATGTGCCAGTATTACATTTTGAACATCCTGCTTTGGCGATCAAACAACCACCGTAAAACGAAATATGAACACCATTACAGCGGCACGAAACGGACCCTCGAGAGCGCCACCTGCGCGGTAGATGAGAGCGCTGCAGCCTCGGTAGTTTCAAATTAACGGTCATCAGAGCGGCTTCTTTTCATATTGGACCCGGGCGAAAGGGGAGGGGGGGAGGGGCGAGGGGGCCGGATATTCTGTCCGTTCTCAAAGTCGCTGGTTTAGAAATGCTTTGCCGTAAAGGAAGGAAAAAAGATTTTTTTTCTTGCATAGGAGTTTAGATTTTTTTTTTTTTTGTAAAGAAATTATAATTGTTTTCGTTTTGGTTTAAGGAATCG
Organism: Penaeus monodon; assembly: GCF_015228065.2. Lineage (NCBI taxonomy): Eukaryota > Metazoa > Arthropoda > Malacostraca > Decapoda > Penaeidae > Penaeus > Penaeus monodon. Next base: position 30,025,069 of record NC_051410.1, read on the forward strand.
CATACACACACAACTTATATGGACAGTC
>NC_051410.1:30025284-30026242 GCF_015228065.2 Penaeus monodon
GACGACAGATTCATCAAGCAGCGACAGCGTGGGAAGCGTCCAGCACCGAACTCCCCTTGGTTACTGGTTGACGCTACAGGTATACCGGTCAGAGCAGCTTCCTCGATTCTAAATGTGGCTTACCATAGAGACACGTAACAGGAAAACCAACCCTGAGTCCACGGATATTTTGGGGAGAAAAAAAAAAAGACTTGGAAAATTGGAAATCGATATAAAGACTTTTTTTGGATTAATCGTTAGGTCAGCCGTCCATCCGGTCGCTTATTCTCGACCCACACAGGTAACATCCAGGTTGGTCCTCCGCCATCTAATCACGGGCCAATCCCAGCTGATACGTGGCCATCGGAGAACTTTTTGCGAGACTGATGAAATATGGAGAACATCAGCGAGGATATGATGGGTGGGAGGGAGAAGGAAGGATGAAGGAAGATCAGAGAAGAAAAAGAGGCGAGGGAAGAAAAAAAATAATGATAAAAAAATATATATATTGCTGGATAGAGTACCGAGGAGGAAATAAGAAAAAAATAAAGAAAAGGTAAAGTGAAAGTCCTTGTTGGGTCGAGGAGCTGTGGATTTTTTTTTCTGATACCATCTTACATTTTCATATTATTCCTGTCTAGTCATTCCAACTTCTTACTGAATCGGTGAAAAACTTGAGCGCACGAAGTTAAGGTTTTAGAATGGGAGAAATGATATTATGATGATGGATTTTGTCTCAGGCATTTAAAAGGAAACAATTTATTTCAAACATGGTAATATGCAGGATTTCTAATATAGTTGGACGGGGGTTAAACTACGAATTACCCATAACAAGCTTTATCAGTTTCTATAGTATGCCTATGAAGTTAAGTAAAATGGTAGGTTAAGGAGAAAATGCATTGGGGATTATCGGATACAATTTTGAGTATAACTTACGTTTTCTTTTTAAATTCTTTCAAAAGGAAAGCTTATCCCCCCC
>NC_051410.1:30026261-30026924 GCF_015228065.2 Penaeus monodon
GTGAACGGTCCTGGTTTCAGTATGGGATTGTGGCTCCTTGAGAACTTCTAAAATGGCTGTTCACTACAAACTCAAATTTACCTTAGAGAGATCGTGTGCATCATTCTATATAAACAAAAGTATCTGTGGTCTGCTGGTTCCATTCTCAGACGTGATATAAACTACAGTTTCACAATGGACTAGAATATAACTAGAGCAGCTTTCCTTAATGTAAAGAACGAGCTCAGAACCAGAAAATATTATCCGTTGGTTGCACAGAATCAGAACATGACACAGAATTTGTATATGATATTAGTTTATATCTCGCCAAACTCCATAGTTTATACAATGGTAATAATTTTCTTCGATATAGCCATCATAATGATTTAGATATATTACTATATCATCGTTCACCATAAGGGAAAAATCTAATAATACTTGTATTATATCATTAGTATTCTATTTGTTCGGATAATCATTTTCATATTATTTTAATTCTTACTCCATTAAAAATCACGTGCAAACTAGAACAGTTCTGATTTACGATGCAATAGACTAAATTACAGTGGCTCACGCATAGTGTTTATTTGAGCCAACAACAAAAGATAAGTTTTGTCTACTTTATATCAAATGTAAACTAACTTGAGTATGTGCTTTTCACACACTACAAAAAAGACTTATTCC
>NC_051410.1:30028225-30028513 GCF_015228065.2 Penaeus monodon
AAATGAATTATAAATGCAAAATATATATCACAGGATAATATGCCTAAAAGTTTTATATTTACTGGTGTGGAATATCGAAAAATCGTAGTACGGCTAGTAACTGTCAATTAAAAGCCGGATATGAACGGGAAATAATAAAAATAATGCGAAAATATCTAAAGAATTATGAAAAAGAATTGAATGAAATAGAGCAAGTGATAACGATATCATCAGTAACAATGGTTAGCTGTTACGTAAAATGTGCTTTTAAGGTATTCAAAAGGTGTTACATATGTGTATAATACTTTT
>NC_051410.1:30028591-30030300 GCF_015228065.2 Penaeus monodon
CATCGATGATAATAGTTACGTTCTCGATATGCAATAAAATATTGAAGATGGCTGCATAAGAGTTCACTAAGTGTCCTATGTTTTATGTTATTTTTAGCTACCAAATCCCCTGTAAATATTTCAGTTGTGAGGCTTCAATTCACGCTTCATACACGAAAGTAGATTTTGCGCTCAGCGAGTACCGTCGAGCAGCGTAAGACGCAAGTTTTTACGCTTGTATATTGCCTGGAGGCGGACAAGGGAGAGATTGAATGTCCTCGTTTCGGGACTGACCCGCGTCTTTATGGCCTAAGCGCTGGTCCTTGTTTCTCTGACTATTGTTGGATCTTGTCCCCTATCCCTTGGCTTGTGCGTAGGAAATGAGGGTTCTTTCAAGCTCAAGGAAGTTATCTCTACCTTTGCTAACTCAACACTGAATTTTATGACCCTGGCATTAGGGGTCGCATCTGCATCAACCTGAGTGCCTCGTGACTTCGGGTTCTCTCCCCAGAAATGGATGCTTTACCGGAAATATTTGGTAAAGAGAAAAAAATGAATGATTGTATATTACATTAATTAACATGATGATAGAAAATTAAAAGTGTAAAGTAGAAGTCAGATTATAGGGACAGAAAACAATTTACAAAAGTTCACATCGGAGGCAGATGTTGAATCGATAAATGTGCGATGAAGCTTCTGGTTTGCCGCCCATGCAGAGAAGGAATAACTGATTCACAGAAAGTCCTGGGGTCACAGAGGACAACGTGACACTTTACAACAAAAATAATGCAACATTCGGAGGCAACAAGTTGCTTAGCTATTAACACAGAGAAAGGTATGTTTGCAGAAAAGATTGACCCTTCGTGTCCCACCCGCCATCCTAAGTCTTCTGAAAGGATTCACATCTCCATCTCTTCCATTACCGAATTTGAAGCGTTACTTGCTGTTGACGTTAGAGATGAGTTCGAAGGCCGAAAGTGAATGCAAATCACACTATAGTAAACCAACCGACATTGCCCCTTCCTCCTACAGGATTCGTGAACATAATCTTGAAGCAGTCGACCTCTCGCAGATGAAAAAGCTGTATTATTATTGCTATCATTTCTGTGGTTGATGTTATTGTAGTTGTATAACCTGCCGATACAGAATGCAAGTACATGGCTGTATTTTAAGAAAAAATCTAGGCACTCTTGACAAAGCTGTTCCTCGACGATCTAACTTCCTAAATAAAATATCTGCGTTCTAATTTTGCCTTAAGTCAGAATAAGCAGTGAAATTCTGTATGCAAGTATAGCAGATCAGCAAATTAAGAGATATGAGTTATTAACAAACGGCACACTTTGGGGGCCATACTGAATGATGTGTACAATCTAGAGGTAAATATATTTTCTAACTATTGTGTAATAGAACTACCATTAAAGTACATATAAATTCTTGTTTTTTTCTGTCGATAGTCACTGTCAATGACAGTTATCCGTTGCCCATGCCTATCTCCTCTTTCTATGTAATTATATCTAAGTCTTCACAAAAAGACAAATACGCCAGTATTCCCCTTAAATCGACACTACTTTGATGGACTCTGTATATACATCTATACCACAGCCTCGAAAGCCAACAATAGATAGCTATAGATGTAGATCACAAGACCTCATATCTTTAACTATCAAATATTGATGATTAGAGGATACCTAGCGATTAACTGCAAAATCAATATTTGAGTGTTAAAGCTA
>NC_051410.1:30030848-30031740 GCF_015228065.2 Penaeus monodon
AATGTACTTTTGAAAAATGTCAAGTGTGTCCTAAAATACACAACTTTCTGCACTTTTCATCATGATGTTTCTGCTCTGGCCGCCAGCAGCCATGTCATTCAGTTCTGTCCTCGATTATGAGGTAAGCGAGAGCACTGTTGAAGTGTCACTTTTCCTTGACAACCTCTCGCATTAAGTCTGTTGAATCACTGCACTGTACCCAGGCAGCAACAGTTCTGGATAGTGTTATATAGCCAAGTCTATTTTCAAGATTGTTAGTGATCGAGTACACCAAACTGATAGACTGCTCATTTCGAGTATATATGTACACCAGTTTCGTCTCGAAAAAAAAAAACAATATGCTGTCTTAAGTAAAAGAATCGAATAACTTTTATCCTTTACATAATTTAGCTAGCAGAAAATCGGAAAACAAAGAGTTTTAATAGCTGGGTGCTTTAAAATTACAGAAAATAAAACATAGCAACAGGTCTGACCAGTTAACGTGTGAACAACAGCATCTTACGAACAGGTAAATACAAAAACTCTCTAATTCTCGAGCAGACATTATCTGACCCAAGAAAATTCTAGTCTATGTGCAAAACCACTTTCTGCAATTAGAAACAGATAAGTAGGGGAACTTATTTCTTTGTGTGAACCCACTAAGAAATACTGTTGTCTCCGAACTCCTTACACAGGCTCAGAATTAATGAGCGTCAGAGACATCCTATAGAATGGGTGGCCAAACAGGATGATTGGAGAGATATTTTGACGACTTGCATGGTCACTAACACCCGTGGGTCGGGATCCAGGAGTTTGAACACATTTCCATTTACTGTAGTGTACATATGTAGATGTAAAATGCTAAACATTTTATTGTTCGGAACAGCACACATTTTGTCCAAAAGGGTTTTGC
>NC_051410.1:30032814-30033051 GCF_015228065.2 Penaeus monodon
TATAAACAAAGATTTCCACATTCCATTAAAAATTAAATCAAAGGGTTTTACTATAATGAATTGTACTTGTTTCTGAGAATTAGATTACTAAAACACTCTCTTTTACATTACATCACTACAAACATTTCGCATGCTATAAAAAACGGAAATCAAAGAGGTTTACCTATAATGAAATGCATTTATATCCTGAAGTTATGAATATAAAAAGGAAAATTCAAAATTATTATTGCCTGCATA
>NC_051410.1:30033126-30033421 GCF_015228065.2 Penaeus monodon
AAAAAAATCATAAAAAAATATAAGCTCGTTGAAATTTAAATTTAAACCTTTTTAAAAATAAGGTTTTTATTTTTAATTCTTATGACCATAAAGTTGGTTCTTTTATGCATCCTGATCATTAATATCATCAAATACATCCATTTTGTGTGCATCTATGTTTTTTAACAAAATCACTAGTTTTGCTGCTTTTTCTATGTACCATAGCTTGAAAAAATATCAACCCCTGATGAAAATGCCACTGCAGACAGTAGTTCTGCTGCTGAAATTACATCACTATCCAACACATTTGAATGTC
>NC_051410.1:30034343-30034457 GCF_015228065.2 Penaeus monodon
GTTCTACCAATCTAAATGAAGAGTTGGTTACAGAGACCATCTTAGCGACTTCTTCATTAAGATTTGTTTTTTTCATAAGTTGACATTGTAACAAATGTGCCCAAAGTTGTTGCT
>NC_051410.1:30034815-30035094 GCF_015228065.2 Penaeus monodon
CCAAACTGTTACACAGTACCACACGTCCGGCCATATCATAACATGATATATACAGGAACAGGAGTCAGGACAGAGAGATGATGCAATCCTTGCCAATGGCTTCTGGGCTGCTTAACAGGCTCAGACACTTTGTAACCAACTGAGAGATGTAAAAGCACTCCAAAATGTATATCAGCTTTCCAAATATGTTATGCTGATAAATATAAAAAATGAAGAAAATTTAATTTTGAAAAATCTGATTTAAATAAAATAATACGGATAAAAATTACCAAGCCTGAT
>NC_051410.1:30035341-30036341 GCF_015228065.2 Penaeus monodon
CGAAGAAAGAAATCGACAAGTCTCCCCTCAACAGCCCTCCGTTTTCTCTGACAAACTCCTGTCACAACAAGAAAAATCTCAAAGCGACGCAAACAGAGGCGGTCGAGCGGGAGAGGAGGACGCGCGCCGCCCTTCGATTGCACCATTGTCACTGACTCTGCTTGCAGTTGCAGGAACACTGTGGCCATTCCGTGTCGGCTGCCATTCAGAAGTGTCGCGCGTGGTCATTAGGTCGTCGCCATGGTGAGACGGAGAGGTGAGTTCTGTTTGATTTTATTTTATTCTTTCTTTTCAGGTGGGAATTATTACGCTTGGAGGAATTCGAAAGCAGGAATGGCACGTGTTGGGAGCGATCGGTGTGGATATCGTTAAAAGAATATATATATTTTTTTTTTGAGGTTTGTTACTGGAATTACCATTTCAGGTTGTGTGTTATTCCGTTATTTTATATGGCTGTATAATAATTTATTACCAGGAAAATTCAAGGTCGAATTCCGGAAGTTCCGTAATGGCAATCATGTAAAATGTGAGACAGCTATGATAACAGACATTATAATGATAGGTATACCGTTAAAACCATATTTATGAAGGTTAATAGCAATAAAAAATTAAACTTATCTTAACAACAGGTTAATCCAGAAAACTAACAGGTAAAGTTGAAGGTCACTGTTAAGAATACCTTCGCACGACCGATCGTGTACTGATCGATTCTTTTTAAGCCTCAACTACCCATTTGTGTAGGGCATTTGCCATGGGACCCCCCCCCCCTCCAAGCACCCACATTCTTGAGCCTGATTGTAGGGGAGAGTGGTAGGAATCACCATTCTTTTTCTCCATTTTCTATGTTTGGTTGCTAATATATGATTTGAAACTAAAATATGAAAGGAATACTTGAAAAATATTAATCTATTACAAGTGTGTATCATTACATATATTCCATTGATATTAGCATGTACAAACATTTATTGATGAATACAGAACGATAAATTACGTGCCGTGT
>NC_051410.1:30036470-30037795 GCF_015228065.2 Penaeus monodon
AACTGCCGTGGACTTATTCTCTGCATTCTCTTTGAGATTATGCCATTTAACATTTAGAGATATTATAACATATCACTCTATGTCAATGGATTAATTATAAAAGTTTTCTTCAGCAGCTGCTGTTGAAGATCCTGTCGAAAATGCAGAGGAAATTGCAGCCACGACAAGGAGGACAAGAAAGCGAGCCAGCAGAGATGCCGTTGAAGAGGTGACTGTTAAGAAGCAGCCCAGAAGAAATGCCAACAAGAAAAGCAACAAAACTGAAGTCAAGGAAGAGGAAGAGGAAGAGGAAGTAAAAATCAAGGTAGAGCCAAAAGAGGAAGGAGAAGAAAATGGGTGTGAGAAGCCTTCTACATCAAAAAGAGGAAGAAAGAAAAAAGCTCCTGCTGAAGATTCCACCCCTGTGGACGATGAAAGACCATCAACATCAAAGAAAGTCAAACCCAAAGAAGAAATAAAAGTCGAACCCGAGGAAGCGACACCTGCGAAAACTCCAGGTGGGGGGAAAACCAAAGGTAGAAAGAAGAAGGAAAAAGTGTCAGGCACAAGTAATGAAGAAAAAGAAAACAAAGATACCAGTAATATACCTGTTCAAAAGTCTGGTGCCAAGACAGGTGGGCTTTTACCGTATTGGACTGTTAACTTAGACCTCTTTAATAAGTTCTTTCCACTATTATAACTAACCATATTAGGTCTGTGCTTGATATTTTTCACTTCAGCTTGTATCAGTAGGACACATTCTGGAAGAAAAAGTATTATTGATGGTATGTATATGAAAGTAGCATGGGTATGAAAGCATGATGTAGTTAATGTAGTTATTATGTAGTAGCACAGGTCCCTGTAATGATATCTTAATTCACTTTGATAAGTTATGCATGATTTATTAATTAAATACAGGAATGGAAGGTTGATTATATATAGGAATATACTATAGTGTTATTTAGACTACCATTTTTCCTTCATTGTTGTTGTCATCAAGGTACAAAAATACAAAAATGTTAATAGAAGGTTTTCTTCGAAGGTGTTGACAGAGTTGTAGTTGTGAAAGGCAGAGCAGCTGTGGATGCACTTTGCCCAATTGCAAAGACATCTCATGTGTACGAAGAGGAGGATGACATCTGGGACTGTATGCTTAATCAGGTACATATATCTTTTACTTATCCTATAAAAGTGTTGTGTCAAGTCCCATTTTTTTTTTTCTTTCCTCTCTTTTTTAAAGCAAAGTAGTTAAGATATTTTAGATATGGCATAAGTGCCATAGTGAGTAGACTTTGCATGCATGTGTCCAGGGACAACTCCACATAAATTTGTTGATATATATCTAT
>NC_051410.1:30037852-30037925 GCF_015228065.2 Penaeus monodon
ATGAGTCACCGTAGGACCACTTTATGAAACTTTTAACAGATTCCAATGTTCTTCTTACACTATTCATCTTATC
>NC_051410.1:30037946-30039236 GCF_015228065.2 Penaeus monodon
AGCTATTAGCTATTTTATCTAGATAGTTCTGTTATGATATATAAGTATGACATATAGAACTTTCATTCTTTTCTTATAAATTATTCTCATTGCAGACAAATATAGAATTCAACAACAACAAATACTACCTCATTCAGCTCTTGGAAAGTGATGCAGGAAATACTTTTTCGGTGTGGATGAGATGGGGCCGTGTTGGAGCCAATGGCCAGAACTCTCTTCAGCCTTGTGGGAGTGATCTGGAAAAGGCCAAGAGTATTTTTTGCAACAAGTATGTGGAAAGCATTTTTCTGCTTTATATCATCCTCAGTATTTATTCTGCTTTCTCCATATATCCTACTTAGTTAATTGTATGGCACCTTTAGGCAAATGCACATGTATAGATATATCCAAACATACTTATGTGCATAACACTGTTAACATTTAAGTCCAGGCATGGATTTCAAAAACGTCCTAACATGCTTATGTGAAGCAAGGTGCAGTAAAGGAATTGTGGTCTCTTAGAGGCAAATTTTTATGCCTAATCTCATCATACTAGAATTGCAGAAACAAGTTGTGTCATGTTTAAGGATTAGCAATTCAGCTAAAGCTTTTGATAACTACTTAAACCCAAATATATATATATGGAAGTCCAAAATAGACTTTCTGGTCTAACAGTACCTCCTTTTATAGTTCATAAATTCAAAAATCAGACATTCTAAAGGCCTGCATCAGCCATTATCAAAAAATATACATGAGAGAAAGGACCAAGGGAATTCCTTATTAAAATAACAAATAATTAAACTTGGCATTCCTAGATGTCAAGTAAATGGTAAAATGACAGGAGAAACCAAGATGCATCAGCCTAATTGCATTGCCTAAAAAGATTGAAAAGAAGTGCACCATTAGTTATTACATATGACTGTAAGGTTGTTATAGCCACTTTTTCCAATCTTGTCAGTACTAAATCTGAAATATTAGCATATTATTGGCATCTCTGTAGGGAATTTGGTGCCTTTTGCCTCTTTTATAAGAATGCATTAATCATGAGACTTATTTTCAGTACTTAGTGATAAATTTAGTTTATTTCTGCTCCCTGACCAGTTCTTCAGTTGACCTAAATGTATCTGCTAATGTTGATGTCTTAATCTGTTTAACATCCATACTTTACTCTTGGACACAAACACTCTGGGGGACACACTCTCAATGGGACATATAAACACACCAAGATGCAAACAAACAGGGCCACACACATACCAGGAAACACACTGTGACGCATGCATGAACACACTGGGACACTCAGGTGCATGCATG
>NC_051410.1:30039714-30039867 GCF_015228065.2 Penaeus monodon
TGAATATTATACTGTAATGGGTGTAAAACATTACTATTCTGTTTGTAATCTTTTATTTGAATTAAAATCACTGGTTGCTTTGATAATACATGTAAAGATGTTTCATATTTTCAGGCTGTATGACACACACTGGAACACAGGGTGCATGTGTGG
>NC_051410.1:30039886-30040517 GCF_015228065.2 Penaeus monodon
TTTGAATATTATACAGTAATGGGTGTAAAACAGGACTAAGTTATCTGAATTTAAATCACTGTTTGCTTTGATATTACCTGTAAAAATGATTTTCTCATATTTTTAGGCTGTATGCTACTTAAAATGTGTCTAATGAGTTAGGAAGGAAATCTCACTTCCTTGTTTTTTACTTTTAGGTTCCAAAATAAAACCAAGAATACATGGCATGAACGCCATAGTTTTGAGAAGGTGAAAGGCAAGTACGATTTGCTTGCTATGGACTACTCTGATGGTAAAGACGAACCCGACTCAAGTGCAGCCAAGGAAGAGATTAAAGAAAAGCGCAAAAAGGTATGCTCTTATGCCTTCTTATTTCTTTTAAGGATTTTGATAGCACTAAGGTAGGGCTGTTGTGAAGAAGTCAAATGGTAAGAGTGTTTACATGACAATATCTTAATATTATGGCTTTCAGTAATCCAGTTGCAATATTTAGTGAAGCTGTATTGCCTATGGTGCTATGAATTTCTTAATATTGTAATATAATGCAGGATAACAGGCAGCTTGTTGGTCAGTGTTTTGGTTGACTTTTCAATAGCAGTTTTATTTTTGTATATATATAGTTTTGAGTTGTAAATGAACCTAGAATGGATAC
>NC_051410.1:30040579-30043132 GCF_015228065.2 Penaeus monodon
CTTATCACCATTAATTATGTCACTTCAATCCCTTATGAACAGGGAAGGAAGATTTGTCTTGGTACAGAGTTGGAAGACAAGTTGAAGAATCTCCTTAAGAGGATGGAAAAGATGGGGCTAGGTCCCACCTTCTTGGAATTCCAGGATATAGTACATGACTATCTCATTGCCAATGAAATAAGCACTCCATTCAAAGACAACCGACCTGGACGTGATTGGGTTAACAGCTTCCTGCTCAGACATAATATGACATTAAAAAAAGGAGGATAAATGCAGTTGGCCCGCAAGAGTGTTACTTCAGATCCATTTGTTATTTATGGATTTTACGACATGCTTGAGAAGGAAATGGATCGTCTCAATATCAAAGATCGTCCAGAGTGTTTTTATAACTTGGATGAAACAGGGTTCCCAATGGACCCATCAAAGTTCAAGACAATTGGGTCAAAGGGAGAAAAAACAGTGAGGCTCACACATGGCGCTAACAGAGAGAACATTACCGTCCTCGCAACATGCTGTGCAGATGGTACATGTCTTGATCCCCTTGTAGTTTTCAAGGGCAAGAAAATGCAGTCAACTTGGATAGGAGAGGAAGCACTCCCAGGCACACAGTACGCTGTTACTGAATCTGGATGGATGACAAGTGCTGTGTTTGAGGACTATTTTAAGACATTAGCAAAAAAGACTGCTAACACCCGTCCATTACTGGTAATCCTGGATGGACATCTAAGCCACACTTCACTGACCACTGTGGAGGTGGCAATCCAGGAGAATATCTCATTAATCAAACTACCTCCACATTGTACCGACTTGCTTCAGCCTTTAGACGTTGCCTGTTTCGCACCAATGAAATCAAACTATGATGCAAAGCTTACACAATATGTGCAGACAACTGGCGCACGAGAACCGCTTAGAAAATCAGGATTTGTTAACATGCTATGTAGCATCTGGAGGCAAAGTCTTTCAGAAAATAACATAAAAGCTGGCTTCAAGGCAACTGGCTTAATGCCCATTGATAAGACAAAGTATAACAATGAGAGGCTAGATCCTATCAAATTGGCAACATACAACTCATGGGTAAGCAAAGGGATGCCAACTAATGAGAATAATGACCCAATCCTTGAAGAGATACCCGAGCCAAATAATCAAGAAAAATATGATATAAATCCAAGTCATGATTAAAACAATCTATTAAAAATCAAATTTTGTATAATATTCACGTTAATATATATATATATATGTTTAAAATTGCTAAAATTTTCTAAAACTGAACTAAAACTAACCATAATATTTTAAAATCCAGGTATGAAGTACACCATCACTTTGGAGTTAAAACCTACTGAAACCACTCTGGAGGAGGTGCTCCATGCCCGCGGTCGAAGTGCTACCCCAGTTATGAAACGTAGAAGAGTAATACCTATGAAAGGACAGGTTATTACCAATGAAGAGTGCTTAAAAGAGATCATGAAGAGTGCTTAAAAGAGATCAAGAGTAAAGAGGAGAATAAAATGCAAACAGCTAAGCAAAACAAAAAGACAAAGCAGCCCCCAAAGAAAAAGAATGTTGAAGTTTCAGACACAGATTCCACAACTGTATCCACTGAGGAAATGGATGATGGCAACACTTCCAGTGATATCTTGCTGTCTGACCTGCTGCCTCCTATGACCCCAGAAGCTACAGATGAAGTCAATGAACAACAAGAGAATGCTGGCACTAATCATGATATGATGCCTAAGCTGAGTGATGATTCTGTGAACAAATATTACGCTGTATTTTACACTGATCCCAAGTTAAAATATTATTGGGGTAAGGTGACGAAGACCTTTACAAATGACGATGACGACGATGACATTGAAAAGGTGGAAGTTGACTTCCTTCACCAAAAGGCATTTAGTAGTAACCCACATGACTGGACATGGTGCGAAAGACCAGTAAAAGACATTGAAGTATTAGTCACAGTACATATTTTATGGACCTGTTCTCCCAGAAATCAAAAAAGGAGTTTTCATTTTCCCTGATGTAGAGGCAAATGCCTGTCTTCTTCGTCTTAAAAAGGAAGGGCTCTGTTAATTAATTTTATTAACAGAATGGATCTGACCTAGTACTAAGGTCATTATTTACCCCATTCATTTTTTCCCCACGTGATTTTTTTTACCCCAAAATGGTCCTTTTTTTCCCTACAGGCAAATTTGCCAAATTTTTCAAATAATTCAGCTTATTTAGTGATTCTTAGAGAAAATTCATCTCTATGAACTCTATTAGAATCCAAAGTAATTAAAATTTAGAGAAGTTTCAGCCCTTTTATTTTTTGCCCCTCACAATTCATTTCTTACCCCATTTGGGGGCAACAAATGATTGTCTTTTTCAGTTATTAAGAAAAAAATATAAAGATTAGAACAAAAAAGTGTACAACATTGAAAGCATTTCATTGTTTTTTTTCTAAGGCAAGTATTATGGGCTACAGGATGATGTTAATGAAAACTTTCATTTATTCCCCCGAATGACTATATATGTGTGTCACAGTGATGAATATTGTACATACCAACAAACACTGAG
>NC_051410.1:30043457-30044305 GCF_015228065.2 Penaeus monodon
ATTATTTGGTTATGCTTTTTCTTAATTCTTATTATCTTATTCCTAAAGTGCACATATAAAAATAAAAGTACCAGTAATCTAAAATCCTAAAGGAAGCATGAATACTTTTCAGCTGGAGTGTCAACTAGAGGCAAGGGTGAAGATCCTGATTGAGTTAATCTGCAACATCACCACAATGGAAGAAACTGTTGTAGAGATGAAGTACGATGCTCGGAAGGCCCCTCTGGGAAAACTAACTGTTGACCAGATTAAGGCTGGATATCTTGCCTTAAAAAAGATTGATGACTTGATCCAGAAAGGAAGTTACAAGAACATGGAACTCGTTAATGCATGTAACGATTTCTACACAAGGTAAAACTTTTTTTTTTTTTAATGATCATATTTTACATTGTACTCTTTGCTTTACAGATTTTGATTGTTTGTTTAATGAAATGTTTTTAGAGTATTACATTTATTTAAGGTACCTTTTACAAGGAGAACAGCAAGATTGAAGAATTATGAGATAGCATGAACCTTCCTCCAGCCAGTACCCAAGTACTTGATGTCAATTTATGAAAGGCCCAAATTGCAATATATTCTTTGGAAAACATGCCATGGTAGAGGGATTATTGCGCTGCTCATTATTCCTCATTAAAACTAATGCAATCATAAATCCCTATGACTCCTTTGACATAATGTGACTGCCTTCATCCTGAACTTGTCAGGTCACCAATTGGGTCAAATGACTTGGGTTCACATTATCAACTTGGTCTGTTTCCTTTAATTTTTTGTTGTATATAAAAGTGATCATGGTAATGTTTCAGGTGTTTGGAGAAGATAGAGTAAGATACATATATGTCTCACCAAGC
>NC_051410.1:30044522-30044815 GCF_015228065.2 Penaeus monodon
ACTGTTACAGCAAATGAAAAGTATTCCAGGATACAATACAGTGGCTGCATAGTTTTAATGGTAAACCTACTTTAAAGGCAATTTATTGGCAGTTTGATGGTAGGTCTACTGTCATGGCAGGCAAAGGGTAGAAAAAAGGAAAAGTTCTTCAGAGCACAGACAAGCAAAATTAGATCAGTTCTTCTTTAGCTTGAAAGATGTACAATGATTCCACCTTGAGCCCAGGTCACACTAACCAGACTAGGCCCTTGCATGGGAGCCACCTCTTCTGCCCAGCCTGTTTTGTTTACATC
>NC_051410.1:30045366-30046315 GCF_015228065.2 Penaeus monodon
TTACTCTACCAGACTTGGCATGTCCAGGCTGTTGAAACATTCTAAAGCCTTTCCAATGTTTGAATGTAGCAGTCATAATTTTTCATGTGCCAGACTTCACTTTCCATAATAGCAGTAGTTTCTCTCCTTTTTTCTCTCTCTTTTCTGATACAGATATGTGACTCATTCTTAAGTTGTTTGCTCTTTAAAGCTTGCTTCTTGTTTTTATTATTGTAATGTCAAGAATATAGACTAATATCTTCACAAGATTGAATTAATTAATCAGATCTCTTGATATAAATGCTGATGTAAGTTTTTATATGATCACTTAATTACAGGTAAAATATTTGAAGTCCTCTGCCACGATCATGCAAAGACTGTTAGAAAATGGCAGGCTTTTTCCCACAACTTTTCAATATCAGTAAGAAGTATTTAGTGTCTGCTACTGTTTGGCAAGTTCCCCCCAGCCACACCCATGATGTCATTTTCATACTCCTATTCTGCTTGTAGGCCCTACTCTTTGAAAAATCATACATCTATATTTCCTGTGTTTTTTTGTTGTAGTAAGAATGTATTAAGTGTGAAGTAGATAGTCATGCACTGGATGGCATATTTCATCCTGCCAGACCCTCCTCTTTTGTCTCCCAAATCCCCCCCACTCACAATCTCCACAACTACATGTCAGTGTTGGCTCCTTTTTTTCAATCTTTATACTTTTTATACTTCTAAATACTTTATACATAATTTATTGTTTAATATGATGTGTGGCAAATATACACATTCTGCTGTGTAGATACAAGCTCTTGAAATACCAGGAACTAAAATTTACTATAGTAAAAATTTAAAAAAAACATGCCTTTTTTTCGAGTTAGAGGACAGACAAGCTGGAGCATTTATGGTTCTGAGGGTTTAAATGTATCAGGCCAGTCAAAAAATGATGGGATTCCCTCCAGCAACTTTTTTAAAGGAG
>NC_051410.1:30046608-30046792 GCF_015228065.2 Penaeus monodon
TTGGCAAGTTTCCTTACCTCCCATACCCTCACTCCTCATGGAGTGAATAAATACATGAAAATATACATTTTCTTGTCTTATATGATGAAATATGATTTATATGCATGTTATTTACATATTCATACTATTGTCAACCCAATTTTTATTCAAATATTACGTGTAGCTGAGAATTGTTTGTTTCTTA
>NC_051410.1:30046944-30047574 GCF_015228065.2 Penaeus monodon
TGTCAAGACATCTGTAATAACAGTATCCCATATAGCTTTACAAAGTATAAAATATGGTTTGCACAATGTCCAGTCTGCATAACAACTTCTTTCCTTTGAAGTATCATGGATACTAAACAGCTTAATATTATGTGTTCAGATATTATGAACTTGAAGATGGTCCACAAGATAGAATAGTATATCTGTATATCTACTTTTTTTTTTTCAGAATACCACATTATTTTGGGATGAAAGTCCCACCTCTTATCCGCACAAGAACAGAACTTCAGGAGAAGATGTCATTACTTGAGGCTTTGGGAGATATTCAAGCAGCACTCAGTGTTCTAGACCAACCTATAGACATCAATGTTCATCCAGCCGATCAGCATTACCTAAGCCTCAAATGTGAGATTTCTCCTGTCGAGAAAGACTCTGCTGATTATAAGGTAAAGTCTATTTTTAGTAATTTTCTGCATAAGATTGGTTGTATGATGGCAGAGCTCTCACCCCCACATATTACATCTAGCAGTGTCAAAGTACTATCTTTTCACACCACATGTACTGTATTTTTGTCTTTATAAATTGCAGTGACATACATCCATTAACTAATATGAAAATGACCATATACATTGTTGCCTGTTTATATGTTGC
>NC_051410.1:30047612-30049460 GCF_015228065.2 Penaeus monodon
CAACTTTAAAATCTGTCCATGTTGGGACTATCCTTCAGGGAGAGGAGGTAGGCAATAAAATGGTAAAATATCATCTTACAGATTTTCTTCATGTTTTATATTGTGATGTTTTCATTTATAATTTTTGTTTAGACCAAGTATTTCCCAAATGGGTCAAAGTAAATAAAAGAATATACATTTAATTCTTTCTAATATCATTACTGTCTGGTAAAAATAAATCCTTTAATTAAAAATCAAATAATGGATTTGAATGTGTTTTAGCTGAACCACACAGGAAGAACAAAATGGATGGAGGACAAAGTATTTTTGTTCAATTTCTATCATATATCATTGTAGCAACTTTCATCTCTAGAGATGAATAATGCCTTTGCAATTAAAAAAAAAAAAAGAGATAAAAGCTTTTTGTTATGTAAGACAGCAAAATAGGTATGTTCCAGTATTACATGTGAGAAGCTAACAATAATGCATGTCTGCTTTGATAAAAGGCTGATATAGTAATGACACTTAAAAGAAAAAGGTTGTTACCTAAGTAGAAATTGGTATACAAATGTGGAAAGAAAGGGTTGTGAAAAACGGACTAAACTCCCTCCCTTTCTCTTTATCTTTACGTGTATGTTTGTGCTCATTTTCTTTTTTCATGCAGGTGATAGAGAAGTACCTGCTTAAAAACCATGGCAAGACCCACACTCAGTATTCACTAGAATTGCTGGAGTTGTTTGAATGCAAGAAGAAAAGTGAATACGACAGATTCAAGGATGTTGGGAATAACATGTTGTTATGGCACGGCTCCCGACTCTCCAACTGGGCTGGAATTCTGAGCCAAGGTCTGAGGATAGCGCCTCCAGAGGCTCCTTCTACTGGATACATGGTAAGATTGTAGTGTTATTATAGACCAATGAATAAGATTAGATTCTATCCCACCCATCCTTTCATCATTATAGTTTCTATTGCACTGTGAATACCACTTGATTTCATTTCATTTTACCACTTTGAGATTCATTTTCTCTTCTATGACAGTTTGGCAAAGGCATCTATTTTGCTGACATGGCGAGCAAAAGTGCCAATTACTGCTGGGCAACACAGAGGAGTGATGTTGGCCTGTTGTTATTGTCAGAAGTCTCACTAGGAAAGACAAATGACTTGCTTGATGCAGACTATAATGCCAACAAACTCCCCAGTGGTTGTCACTCGGTCAAGGGCTGTGGGAAATTTGTACCACCAAGCAAGAACTTCACAAAGTTGTAAGTATTTTTCAGACTAATACTGAAATAAAGAGTTGGATTTAGTTTAGAGAAAAAAAATTATCATAGATATTATGATATATTGTTAATGTTGATAGTTACTCTACTTTGTTTATCATTAGCCTTAATGGTAGTGCTTGAATTGTTAAGAGTATTAAAAGGACTTTGATAAAACAATTCTATATTTTATCTTTTCAGATCTGATGGAACAGTGGTACCATTGGGACCTGCTGTGAATTCAGGGGTAAACAACCCCACAGGTTACACACTCATGTACAATGAATTCATAGTATATAATCCAGCACAAGTCCGTACAAGGTTCCTGTTAAAGGTGAAATTCCACTTCAGGTAGACTGTTAAGCGCGTTTAACTGAAAATGAAGGTGATGAATGTAACCACTTGTTAGTGATATATGTTAAAGGAAAGGGTAGAAACATTCTGTAGGATCACTGTATTACTTAATGGAAGGTCCCTTTTGTATGAGGTCTTCTTATAATAAGATTTTTCTTAATTGTGAGTACGTTGTTGATTGTATGTTACACCAATTTTGCAAAAATAGAGGTTATTTTCATAAAGTTTGCAATGTTTTCAGCATATTGAGATCTTT
>NC_051410.1:30049492-30050934 GCF_015228065.2 Penaeus monodon
GTCCCCATGTCTTTTTCTGTACAAGTGTTCTGCATTTTTGTGCAGTTGACTAAATAAACAGAAGAGTGCAATTTTGTTTTAATTTTTCAGTGATCACTTTGGGAATGTTCAACTAACAAATTGAAAGAGTTGAAAGTACTAAGCTACATGAAATAATCAGACTGTTGAAGTAATTGTATTCTGAAGGAAGTATGAATTTCCAAGTGCATTTTATACTACAATTAGATATGGTTGATGGTTAAATATGATATAGACTGTGCAAAGTAGAGGTTACTATGAATAAGTAAAAAAACAGTATATACTGCGTTATATGTCATTAAAAAATCATTCACCGATAATATAGTATGTCTGGAAAAGAAGATAAAGAACTCAGATAATGCAGTGCAGGAAATTTCACAAAAGGCATGTAACATTACGTCCAGGCAATCTGTGGAGTATGGGTTACCTCTCCTACTGTGAGTGATGGGTAACTCTCCTGTGATTTTTGCTTAACTGCAAAAAAGACATAATTGGATAAATAAATCTCAAACTAACGGGATTTCTTTTTTTAGGTATAGTCTGTCCAGAAAAGAGAACTCACCAAAGCTTCAAGCTTCTACCAGTATTCTTATTTGCAAAGTCTCTTGGGAAAAAAGATGTGTGAATCAGTAAAGATATTGTATTTGATTTTTAAAAAGGCCAAACATATATAAACATAAGCATTAAGTGTCAGCTGATCAGAATGAAAAGAAACTTGGTGAATCTGAATGTCACAGAATCTTAGGTGAGTTGCCAGTTTGTGCTTTCCTGAAATGAAACCACTACAATAAGAATTGTGAGAGTTATGGAGAAGAAAACCAGTATAAAAAGAACAGAAACTAAAAAGATCAAAATCTGTTTGTCTAAGATTTGGTGAAATGAGTAATGCTAATAGAGAAAGTTCAAAGTCCCTATGGAATATAAACTCGGTAAACACACAAACGTAAAATGCAACAAACCCAGATCTCAGCTGAACAGAAAATTGTGGACTATATGTCCATTAGCATAATTCCTTGCTTACACCTTACAAACAATAAACTAAAATTATCCAGCATATGCCAAGTTCACATGTTAGTAATATAACTAGAACTTTAAATGTGCAGTATTTTTTGTTGTTGTTTTGTATATGCAAGATAGGCTAAACTCAATAATATAAAAAGATTGCATTGAAGCGTTTTTTTTTTCTGAGCCAGTTATCGCAGATCCTGTGTCTCCTCGTGGAAGAAAAGTTTATAAAATACATGAGTAACAAATCTGGTGCTTCTGGTCCTCTGTGTCAGAAATCCCATACATGTATGTGGTTCCAAAATAATGTAGGCTGTACTGAAGTGAATGACAGACAATATGATTACGTTGGATGGTATAAGGAATGTGGAAACAAGAAGCAGCAAAGCTTTGAAATTTTTCTCTTAAGATGTACACAT
>NC_051410.1:30051949-30052251 GCF_015228065.2 Penaeus monodon
AATCTGTTCACTGAGACTGTATATATATGCTCTGGTAAACACGATTTTGTGTGTAAAGGTATGTATTGAGTGTCTTGATGTGTGGCACATATTGTTTGGGTTTTGCGCCCTCTTATGCTGGCAAATTTTTCGTAGTTGGACCCAATATTATTAGCATCAGTAACTCTCCACACTTACATGTAATCGAAACTGGAAGATACTCCTTTTGACTCCCAACTCCCATCCACCAGGAAGCTAGGAATGGTTTCCGTAAGGTTAAAACCAGAAATGTTTATTATTAGGGGATACTTTTCAGGCCAGTG
>NC_051410.1:30052281-30052745 GCF_015228065.2 Penaeus monodon
TTAGTCATACACGCGCGAACACACATAAAAGTCATCTTTTATATCGAGATATAAATGAAGTGGGTAGATAAAATATGCAGAGGCTTGATTGAAAGCGGCATATTTACATAGGATTCAGAACATTTCTCATACTCGTGTACCGTTTCCAGATTACTTTATATACAAGTAGGAAACTAGAAAAGTGAACAAGAAATATCTTTATAATACTTCCTCTCTTGCTATTGGTCTTTTCCGCTAAGGAATTAAAAATAGAGATTTCTGTAAATTAACCCTACTACAACTGCTGAAGCGTGAAGCGTTTACCGCTTATGTCATCGATTAATTTGTAGTGGACGTGATGGACCTCCACGAGTCACGGGAGCTCAGACTAGGAGAGTCCCCCCCCTCTTGACAGCAGCAGCACTGACTCGGCACCATCTGTGGGCGTTTTTGGCAGCCACCTGTGCGGGTCTCATCCCTGGAGC
>NC_051410.1:30053463-30053809 GCF_015228065.2 Penaeus monodon
AATAGATCAACATCGGTAATCTTGTTCTAATATATCATTAGGCTGACGAAAATATAAAACTTAGTGATGATAGTGCGACATAGTTTGCAGCCTGAAGACACTTGCTTTAACATTTTAATCTTTATTTTGGATTCTCATTCTAATGACTACATTAATGCCAGCAGTAGGCAGCTGCCCTCGTTTTACGATATAGGGTGCACTATATTACACAACATTGTTTTAGAAGATTAACATTTAATTCCATGATTTCGCAAACTAATGACCAAGTCCATATTCACTATCTGGTGAATAACTTTTTTTTGATCGACTTACACTGACCATTGCTATTAGAATGTAAAGATGATTA
>NC_051410.1:30053844-30054023 GCF_015228065.2 Penaeus monodon
GCATTTCAACACCTGAACTCATATTAGTGGAGTTTTCTTATATATTCTGCATTAAGAAAAAATAAATCCTAGGGTACAGTGTGAATGATGAGGTAGAATAATTATTCTAATTAAGCTAATTATTTTTCATCAACTATGACCAACCTGTCTCACAAATATATGAGTGTTGGAAAGATATG
>NC_051410.1:30055889-30056106 GCF_015228065.2 Penaeus monodon
ATTAACCTCAGGGTGGCTGTGGGGCAGGACTTGGTACGCACAAAACTTCTGGACTGAGGTTATAAAATATGATATACGGTCCAAAGGGCAAAGTTCGAGAGGGAATTTAGCCAAGCAGCACGAAATAGAAAATGAAAATTATTTCCAGGGAGATGTAAACTAACACGAAGTATCTGCCGATTATTAATGTTATGATGTAAGTGTGTTTTCTCTGGAT
>NC_051410.1:30057249-30057599 GCF_015228065.2 Penaeus monodon
GATTTTTATAGAAATCCTGAAATTTGGAAGCTGGAGTCTGCTAAATTCTACACATTTAAACTGACATGGACATAGCTTGTGGTTATGTCGTTTCCCAGGATAATTTTTCCATACATGTAAGTGTTTATACTTTCTATTTTATGTTGAAACAAGAATATTACACAGGTGTTTCGTAAGATTTAACTTTAATTAAAATTTCAAAATCCTTAATAATCACAGAGATCGCTACATCATGCATAATGCATTCCTTCCTATTAGCGAAAGATAACGAACGAGCTCTTAGATGGAACAGATGTTTACCCCTTTCATATCTCTCTCTTCCTGTCATTTCCCCCTCCCTCTCGTCTGTT
>NC_051410.1:30058703-30058982 GCF_015228065.2 Penaeus monodon
TTAGTGGTGATTACAGGGATGCCGCGAAGAAGGAATGTATTCTAGCATATGTAACTCTTAATTATTAGATGACTATAATTATTAGATGCCTTTAATTAGAGCAGAACCATAGATCTTTTTTTTCTTATAGAATGTATAGTGCTCTCGGATGAGTATAAAGTATGAAAATTATGTATCTGCTATGGTCATCATTAAGTCTTATGCACACGTGTTTATAGTTCTTGCAGTCCTCAATAACCCAAACATTTACATATTTATTACACCACTGAAATAGAGGAT
>NC_051410.1:30059145-30059298 GCF_015228065.2 Penaeus monodon
TTGCGTTGCCCAAAAAGTTACTGGCGGGTTATGATGTAAATTTATGGCTGGTTTATCCATGACCAGCTGATTATATTTAGTAATTTCAGGATACATTTGTATATTTTAAATTAGGTGAGGGCAGAGTAAGAAACACATGTGGCGTAAATGTGT
>NC_051410.1:30061154-30062045 GCF_015228065.2 Penaeus monodon
AGTCTCCTGCCAGTGCCTGAGGAAACCTGACGTAGCATCTCCTCGGTCTCAGAGCCGCGTTTTCTTTCAACTCAATTTTCCCTCTTTTTTCTCGAACAGCGTCTCAAAATAATATACAATGCTAGGTAGCGAAACGTCGGTCAGCCTGATAAAAAAAATTGTCATAAATCAGAGGCTGCCAGGGATGAACTTAAGGACCAAAAGGTTTGTCCTGAACTTTGCTGCCGTGATGTTAGGAATGAGTATCATTCTCTTCATATATTACGGTCACAAGCGGCACGTGAGCAAACGCTGGGACCAAGACGCGGTACCGATGGGTCTGAGTGAAGGAAACCAGAGAGACCAACGCCATTCTTCGGTCTTTCTTGATTACAAGATCACGGGCGTTCTTCCTCCGCCGGTTGATCCGACCAGAAGCAAGGTCATTCTCTTCTGGTCCGAGTGGTACAAGACCTTAACGTGGAAGGATAGGTAAGGCGGGAGCAATTTGCCACGTAAATCGAACGAGAAATCTTTTTACTGGTTATAACACGGAAAGATGTGGAAAGAAATATTTTGTTTGTCGTAAGTATTATCATACTATATAGTGTTGATATAAGTTGTGGTAACAATAACGACTCTGTTAGTTATCTTGTTTATCATTTTTTTTGTTATCCTTTTTATTCGGGGTGGGGGGGATAGGTTCATTCTGACAGTATTACGATATTGATACTTTTTCCTTGCCAGTGTCCTCATTTCTTGCCAAACCTAGGTCATTCTTGGCAGACTTCGCGCTCTTCAAATACGCGATTTTTTGTCTTCTTTCCACCCGGGTCCCTCCCACGCTTCCTTACAAGTCGTCTCGCAGGCGTCTTCCATCATGCGTCCTCGCGTCATTTCCCAAACAACTTG
>NC_051410.1:30062920-30063182 GCF_015228065.2 Penaeus monodon
ATATCCCTGTATCACTTTCTTGTTGGTTTTAAACTCACCTTGTGTTTTCCTCTTTTTGTACCAGTGTTGATTTCTTAATCACGTCCATAGGTTCCTCCTCAAAACTGTATATTCTCTAAGTTTCAGTCACACTACTCCTCCACATTAAATCAGAGACCTGTCTGAAGTTTGTGAATGAACAAAATCTATCTCTCTTATACTTCCCATCATCACATCAATTGTATGAGAAAAAAAGCATCATAGCCAGTAGTTCCTCTTTCAG
>NC_051410.1:30063288-30063965 GCF_015228065.2 Penaeus monodon
AGTTATTTCCTCTTCTACAATTAATTCCTGAGAGAGTGTTGAATTAATTCACTTTACAAGAGGAATCCTTACATAAAGATCAGATTTCCCATTGCATGATGAAAATCAGACACAATGATTTGTTTGTTCAGTTTTAACATTATAGTTAATCCTAGAGTTACAGCATAACAGTTACGCAAGATGTACAAGATGACAACTCTTACTGAGCCGACATATGAATACAAGATAAAAACCAGTTTAACCATATTTCACTGTCATAAAAGCTCTTTCAGATGACAAGCAACGGTTTCATTATTGCATGACCGCAATTTCTGTAAATGAGGATGCATCACATAATCCAATATTTGCTGTTGATCCCATAACGTATACCGTGGGATGCCAAATGCACATAATAATACACATGCTGATCATGAATATACCTTCTAAAAAGAGTGTTCAATTATTTGTACAGCTTTGCTCAAACAAGACGTCCTTTGTAAATCAAAGTTCTTAAAATTGTTGTATATGTTAAAAAGAAAGCAGAAGGACCTTCTGCATCTCTGTCGGTATGTATGAACTATTTTCAAGTTCGTTTGACTTTATGCATGCCTATTTGCTTGAACTACGTCAGTTAGGGACTTATATTACAACAGTGAAACCTGATAAAGTTATCAAAGATGTTCAATTTCAAAAGAATC
>NC_051410.1:30063990-30066068 GCF_015228065.2 Penaeus monodon
CTTTAAAATTCCGTCAAATAAAAAAAAAATTCGGTCAATAATCTAAAAGGACATTACTCTGATCCTAATAATTTCCTAGAAAGTATGTAGAAATCAAATGGATATTATATCGATATATCTCAAAGCAACAAATCGTTAATAACTATTTCGTGTTCCTTAGTCCTTCCGGGGAATTTTCTTGGTATTGAGAAACTATAAATGCGAATTGAGTAAATTTCAACCACAAACACACTCTCACGCGTTCGCACATCCTCAGTTAGTTTAAATACCCTACTTTTTTCTCTCTCTCGTGTATGAATGACTTCGTACATGTGTTACATGATTCTACATTCCTGTGAGCTCAGCTCGCCCATCACTTAGCTAAACTATAATCATCACCAAAGGTAAATATCATGCCATTTTAACCTTATTTTCTGGTTGGACCAAATAATTTCTAACGTTTCATACAGCCGGAGCGTCTGCTATGGAGTGCCCGTTAGGCCACAGAGAGAATGATTACTCTAATGCAGTGGTTCTTCACATTCCCCTTCTTGTAATCAAATTACATCTCCACTTTAATTCATAATCTAATCATTATTTTCTATTCAATATACTTTGTTCACAGTGACAGTTATTGAAATCATGTATGTGCAATGTACATTAACTGTTCAAGTGATCATAATCATAAAGCTTAAATTTCACTGGCACAAATCCTCCACTCACTAACTGCCTTCTTTAGCTCCCGTATAGTACACGTTAAGAAAATACAATAAATAAAAGAAAAATCCTTAAGAAGGCTAATTCGACACTAGGTTTATACCTGCTTATATTATTCTTTCACTTATTCATAGGAGTATACAGCTACACACTAGCTTCTTTACCAATTCTTTCGTTCCCTTAATTTGTAATACCTCTTCCAGTAGCCATGTAAGTTCCTCTTGAGAATCGTCCAGCTAAATGCTAGGAAAACGTTATATATGTGATTTTATTTTGTGGGTGTTCCAGCTACTTTAGTATATTTCGACATACATATTAGAATCTGAAACCATTTAACTGTAAGGATGAGCAGTTCTGTAGTACAGTAAATCAAATGAATTATTCCAATAGCAATAGAAGTTCAGTTGTTATAAAATATTCGAGTATAATTTGTTTATGTTAAACGAAGTGTATAATCAGGTGGAGTATTCTTGAGAGTAAAAAACAACAACTGAATAATAAGTTTAATACGGACTGCAACTTTGGTAATCAAATCAAACTGACCGAAGCATTCTTGTACTAGTTGGCAGTTTTCGGGTTAAGTATCTTTCGAATTATGTATATATATTTTATCACTTATTCACTGATTCGAAGATAAAAAAATTGTCCATTCCTTTGGTATCTATATAAAGGTATCCACTTACCCTTGCCCTTATGTTTTTTTCCCCCATTACGTGTAACTGCTGCTCACATTTGATAATTAACTTTAGCGTCTAACTAACTGGCATTCAGACATTTACGATGCGCAAATGTACTCTCATAGTCGTGAGCAGCTAACATTAGTAACTTAATTATGCAGGTTGTGCAATGCTCTATGCATATATCACTGCCCATACGCATCCTCTACTTGGTTCTTACAGTCTTCATGATTCTCTGGTCCATGAGTGTACAGTATCCGATTCATGGTGCATTCATATCTCGCTGTAAATTCAGTCCCGTTCAGATGCAACGGTTTTCGTGTTTTCGATTACTATAAAAAATAGTTATAAAGGATATTAGTCTTTACAATTCTCTCAATGTATTCGTGATCCATAGGAAAAAGTATATTTTAGATTTCTATGAACCAGAATAACTCTTATTCAACTGCATATCATACACTTGTTTAATTACATTCTAATTTATTTCTCTTTCATATAGTCGTATCTAGGTATCCAAGCTACTGTCGGCTGCCGTTCATATAACATGCCAGTTTTGCTCCTCAGACGAGCTCATACTAGGCATAGGGAATATAATTCTTTTGCTTAGACTTGAAAAGGAAGGAAAAATTAATGTTTTATTGTCCACAATTCAAAAAAGTTTAATTCGGTGTTAAGAGTTCTTTTCCAACTGCTCTTTGTCAAATG
>NC_051410.1:30066099-30066264 GCF_015228065.2 Penaeus monodon
TACAAGGCTGTTACTATAACTTGTTCCTATATCTTGCTTACAACTAATTCTGTCGTAGAAAAAACACCTATTTCCCACGTGTCTTTATAGAAGCTGATATCAGTTGATATCACTGTTCATGAAAATGCCGCATTAAAAATTGATTTATCCGATTCGTTCGAACGA
>NC_051410.1:30066702-30066974 GCF_015228065.2 Penaeus monodon
TTAGTTATGGTAACTGAGAAGTCCGATTGCTAATTTCTCTAAATCTCGCCGCTTTGTGAAAATAACGCTCGTAAATATTTCAGGGTTACCTTTTTACTCTGCATTTAAATTTTTGAATTTTTTTGTCTGGTTTCTGAAGACTCGAGGGATCTCTGTGAAATATGCAAAATGTCTTTTTAGCAAGCCTTGAAGATTATTTTCTAGATTTTTATGCATAGAGGTTGCGCAACTCGCTTAATCGAACTGAAATCAACTATTTGCACGTATAAGTG
>NC_051410.1:30067069-30067719 GCF_015228065.2 Penaeus monodon
CATAAATAGCGAACAGCCAATTTGAATTACTCCAAAAAATCATACTAGAACGACCGGAAGTGTCCATTACTCACGTCAAAGAGTTCTTTACACTTTTAACCATATATCAACGTAAGAAATATTAATTAGTTTATCTTCAAAACAAGTAATGGTTTATCCAGAACCCTCCATGTAGGCCTATCATTAAACATAAAACGTACATAGAAACATAAGTCTACGACAAACTTTTAAAATCCAAGCATTCCGTTAATTTAATTCCGTTAGATGGAATATATGCATGGACAAGTATAAAATCATTTTAGAAACACAAGTGCTTCATCAAGCCAGTTTGTGACTAAAAATGCTGATGCTAAAGTTCGTGTCTCGCACCCACGAGTTATGTGGTTATGAGTTATGTCATATGTTAAAAATGATAAAACTTGAGAGTTCGCTGACCAGAGTAATAAGCACAAAATATGATATTTCGTATTTCAAAAACTTTTGGTTACTGAGGTTATAATGATCCTTCTGTAACGTCTAAACAAGTTTTCGTTTTTTAAGTTCCGAAAATGAGAATATTCGTTATAATGCTTTGGTTTTGATCACTGATTAATGCTTTGTTTTATGTTACTGATGTATGGCTGGTGTTGATAACAGCGGTCAACAAACCC
>NC_051410.1:30068095-30068212 GCF_015228065.2 Penaeus monodon
GCCTTGTTCACTGATTTAAAACGGCCTTACTTTTCCTTTATTTCGTCACCGCTTTGTTTAATCAACCCCGTTTCCAAATACTTTTTACTTTTTTCATGATGTATAATCAGGCGTTTT
>NC_051410.1:30068608-30068796 GCF_015228065.2 Penaeus monodon
AGTCTAAATTTACGCAAAGGTGTACTGGTAAAATACTTCCCATTTCCACATTTCAAATTACCATCTTCAGTTCATTCATATTCATTTTCTTTTAACGAAGACGATACTTATTCGAGATAGAATTTTTATGCAAACGACGATTAAACCTCGACTAACAAGATATTTTCAAATGAGGTTACCGTGATTTA
>NC_051410.1:30071067-30071764 GCF_015228065.2 Penaeus monodon
GTAAATATGCAACCAGGCTAACTTAAATATGGATAGTAGCTCAACACTGTCTAGAGAACTTGCCTGGCCACATGAATACTCCTGGTCATGATTTGTAATTTAAAACAAAGATTCTCTTTCCTTTCTATATTCATCGAACATAAACGTGTCAAAAATTTGTACAAAATCACCTGAGACTGTACCAGCAGGAGTTAACTCATAAGTACACAATAAACAATGGCCAAAGTATGCAACATAATATCTAGAAATTAGTGCCAACTTTTTAATTTATAGACAATCACCTAACAAATACTCCTTTCATGAGAAAATACATTATACCATAAAGCATGACAGTTATATTGATATTTAATAAAAAAAAACAACAACAAAAAACAATCGAATAACTTGACACAAAATATATAAACCACATTATCACGCAATCATAATTGTGATATCATTACTAAGTCATTTTTACCAGGCAAATTAAATTGCAAATCATGTACACACAAGAAATGTCCATACTAAAAAGCTACTACAAAGAATATATTTCATATAAAACATATGATGCTGGTGGCCTCTCAAGCTTCTGTTCTTACCCCATCACAATTTGTTTTCTTATATTAACATCCATCCTCATGTTTCACGCCAATACAAACTATTGATGAAGCCTACCTGTTACTGCTGACAATTACTGCCAAACGTCAAAATTTCAAAATCA
>NC_051410.1:30073591-30073712 GCF_015228065.2 Penaeus monodon
TGCTCGGTGTTTGTCTTTAAACGTGCCCCTTTTTTTTAATGGGTCTTGAGCCGGGGGGAAAAACCGCTTTATGAGGGGTTCTTTTTTTTTCGGTTGGAAATTTTTTTAGCAGTTTCTTTTT
>NC_051410.1:30080142-30080289 GCF_015228065.2 Penaeus monodon
TTTTTTTTCCCGATTATCTCTGCAGATTTGGCATGTATGACCAGCTCGAGAAGGAAGGCTGCCCGGAGTACCGCTGCGACTTTACCTACGACAGAAACAGGCTTAGTGAAGCCGATGCCATTCTCTTCAAGTCTGACGAGTAAGAAT
>NC_051410.1:30080510-30083517 GCF_015228065.2 Penaeus monodon
ATCTGTCTCTATAATCAACCTAATTTTTTGTCCACCAGCATCCGAATGGATGACTTGCCCAGCCTGCGCCTGCCCCACCAGCGCTGGGTGTGGGTGGAGGTGGAGGCGCCCCTCAGCCAGCGCGGGATCAACGCTATGAGCATCGTCGACGAACTCGGAAGTTACAACATCAACTGGACCATGTCTTACCACTCGTCTTCGGAAGTCGTTGGGATGAACGGATACCTGTTCACTCTCAAGTTCCCGATTCAGTAAGTGGGACGGTGGAAGGGAGATATGTTCATTCCTATAACAGGGAAATTGGAGGATATAATTGCTAAGGAATAATCAAAAAAAGAAAAAAAGAGAAATGCGTTATCCGTATCTGATAGCTGATCAATTTTCGGCCAATGTGTTGTTGCCTTTTCACTGTCGTTTTTTGATGCTGACCCCAATTTTACTCTGTAAATTTTTTAGTGAGATTGATCACGTGTAAAGTTCTCAGTCGTTTGGATGCTACTATCAGTGTATGGAATGGAAGCAAATCACTAGTAGTAAATTTGTGCGAATGGGTATATTACAAATTAGCAGCATTGGCAAAGTAAAGCAGTTATAACATCGAGGGCAGTTATATATCATACAACCCAACATTTCGGAATTCCTTAATGTAAGATTGGGTCTATAACGCTTCCAATCAAGTCCGTACGGTATAGTTATTAGCATCGCTCAGTAATACATTATGTACGTATACAAAGAAGACTACAAGCAAAATAGCGGACAAAGACGCATGTGTAAGATCAATCTGCGCAATACATATACCGAAGGGAAGCAGAGCAAGAACAGTGTCGATTACCTGTCTCCCGCGGGAGGGAAAGCCCTTCGCTCTCACTCATGAGACAGCGAAAATAATGCTCTCTGAAACTGACACGGAATTTGACTTCGATAAACACCTATCGACTAAGGCATTTTATATCATCATATCATTAATTTCTTGCAGCACAAAAGTTCCTAAACCATAATAGCTTTAGTCCACATTGTATCCTGTGTTAAGAACAAGGAACAAGTGAAGAAAGACGCTCCCCATACGAACATGCTATTTATGATAACCACAGCTTTCATTTCTAGTTGGTTCCACTCAAGGAGCTCGGGCCCGTTCGTTGACAACGTCCTACAACGGACTATAAAGGTAGCAGGTAACAGACTCGCAACGTCCTTAACAGAAATCTAATTGCAGCTCCATGTCTAGTGAGAGACTATCGAACAACTTTCAAAAAGGTTTTCAACACCTAACAACAACGTACCTCTACAAACATCGCAACACGTTTGTGCAATCCTCTAACGGCAAGTTTACGTAAGATTGCACTTGTATCATATTAAGTTAACTTCAGACACCAGGGAACGCTAATGCTCCGATGTTCATTTTCAGGGTGATTTACTAATTACGAATTTCACTTTTAGAATTAAACATAAATAAGACTAGAGAGCTAAGTTGAGATATTACATTACTAAACATGATCATAGGATACTATATTCTTAAAAAACTGACCGAATAAAATGAACAGGAGGAAGCGATTTGAAGAATGAGTGATGTT
The DNA here is from genome assembly GCF_015228065.2 of Penaeus monodon. Classification (NCBI taxonomy): domain Eukaryota; kingdom Metazoa; phylum Arthropoda; class Malacostraca; order Decapoda; family Penaeidae; genus Penaeus; species Penaeus monodon. The sequence goes on from NC_051410.1 coordinate 30,082,082, forward strand.
CTCAGTAAAGGTAGTTGTAAGCTGGCTCTTTCTGGAGTTTTAAGGTTTAATTAACCTGTCTGACATCTATCTAATTTACATATTAATATACGTCTTCCATGAACCAATTGCAAAAATTACCTTCTCACCAACAACTCACACGCATATGACGTCTTACAACTGAAATGCATAGAATATGTCTCGTATAATTAGAATGGAGGCCTAAATTATTGGCAAATATACGTACTTAAAAGGGTAGCATACAATGCCACGAATCTCTAATAACAAACAGTAATGTGAAAAATAAAATAAGATGAGATATAAGATATTTGAAACAATTCCATGGATCAACTCAGGCATAACTTGGGCACTTGGTAAGCCGGGACCAACCTCTTGGTATGAACGTCTAATAAACAAAAACTCCACTAGGCTTTTGGGCTCTCTGTATTTTTTTATCTCACAGAAGTAAGCTGAATTTTTAACTTCTCATCTGGAGCGATATTCTCGAAAGGCCTAAAATTTTCCTCTGTCCCTATTTAAGGACTGTCGTTAACACAGACCTTGACCCCCAAAATCGTCGTGAATTTCTCCATCACTCGTTTTTTAGTGATTTCGTCTTTCAAACGTTCTGTTGCCACATTTGAAAGTCAACACTTAATTAGTTTTAATATTCGCATCTTAAAAAGGGCCCCATCAAAACAATATTGAAATCAAATTTCTATTGCAGTGAATCAAATATATAATGCCCGAAATATTACCACTGAAGTGGCACCATTTACATTTGTTATCATTGCATCAGCTTGTATTCATCTATGGGAAAAACTGCAGTAAACAAGGAGGAAACGTTTCTCACTAACGTTTGACAATAAATAAAAAAGTCAAGAGAGTTTTCCAAATCATTATCGATGCGGAGTTATAACTGTAAACCGCATATTGTTGTCGACTGCACATAAGGGCAATTTAAAGACTTACGCCTGTGGGATACCCCCAGGCCTGTCTTAAATTTCTGGGCCCATTCATAGATAAAAAACGGGTGCTAAGGACATTTTCGCGAAAGTCATAGACCCGATTATCGGGCCAAGACTTTTTTTATCAAAGACAAATTTCGGAGTCTATGATCTTTCGTGAATATCGTCCTGTGGAAGACTAATGGAGCACATAAAAACAAGGGCCGGCTGAATTCCACCAAATGTTTTGCATAATGTCATAAACATAAAAAGCAATCGAAGGAGCACTTCAGGCTTTTTCAAGTACAATACCGGGCTAATATGTCGGCATGTTAAGGGAGGCACTGTAGTTCCTGAAGAAATACTACATATTGTGTCTCCCCCAAAGCTATGAGTGTCGTCGAGGATAATAGTTGACAACAGGTTTTTTGTTGAAATAGAGGCATTGCGTGGAAGATAGTGGTAATCAGTAGGTCTAAAGAATGAAAAAATGATAGGGAATAATTGGAA
>NC_051410.1:30083617-30086702 GCF_015228065.2 Penaeus monodon
GAAAAAATAGAAATGCGTTATCCGTATCTGATAGCTGATCAATTTTCGGCCAATGTGTTGTTGGTCCTTTTCACTGTCGTTTATGATGCTGACCCCAATTTTACTCTGTAAGTTTATAGTGAGATTGATCACGTGTAAAGTTCTCAGTCGTTTGGATGCTACTATCAGTGTATGGAATGGAAGCAAATCACTAGTAGTAAATTTGTGCGAATGGGTATATTACAAATTAGCAGCATTGGCAAAGTAAAGCAGTTATAACATCGAGGGCAGTTATATATCATACAACCCAACATTTCGGAATTCCTTAATGTAAGATTGGGTCTATAACGCTTCCAATCAAGTCCGTACGGTATAGTTATTAGCATCGCTCAGTAATACATTATGTACGTATACAAAGAAGACTACAAGCAAAATAGCGGACAAAGACGCATGTGTAAGATCAATCTGCGCAATACATATACCGAAGGGAAGCAGAGCAAGAACAGTGTCGATTACCTGTCTCCCGCGGGAGGGAAAGCCCTTCGCTCTCACTCATGAGACAGCGAAAATAATGCTCTCTGAAACTGACACGGAATTTGACTTCGATAAACACCTATCGACTAAGGCATTTTATATCATCATATCATTAATTTCTTGCAGCACAAAAGTTCCTAAACCATAATAGCTTTAGTCCACATTGTATCCTGTGTTAAGAACAAGGAACAAGTGAAGAAAGACGCTCCCCATACGAACATGCTATTTATGATAACCACAGCTTTCATTTCTAGTTGGTTCCACTCAAGGAGCTCGGGCCCGTTCGTTGACAACGTCCTACAACGGACTATAAAGGTAGCAGGTAACAGACTCGCAACGTCCTTAACAGAAATCTAATTGCAGCTCCATGTCTAGTGAGAGACTATCGAACAACTTTCAAAAAGGTTTTCAACACCTAACAACAACGTACCTCTACAAACATCGCAACACGTTTGTACAATCCTCTAACGGCAAGTTTACGTAAGATTGCACTTGTATCATATTAAGTTAACTTCAGACACCAGGGAACGCTAATGCTCCGATGTTCATTTTCAGGGTGATTTACTAATTACGAATTTCACTTTTAGAATTAAACATAAATAAGACTAGAGAGGCTAAGTTGAAGATATTACATTACTAAACATGAATCATAGGATACTATATTCTTAAAAAACTGACCGAATAAAATGAACAGGAGGAAGCGATTTGAAGAATGAGTGATGTTCTCAGTAAAGGTAGTTGTAAGCTGGCTCTTTCTGGAGTTTTAAGGTTTAATTAACCTGTCTGACATCTATCTAATTTACATATTAATATACGTCTTCCATGAACCAATTGCAAAAAATTTACCTTCTTCACCAACAACTCACACGCATATGACGTCTTACAACTGGAAATGCATAGAATATGTCTCGTATAATTAGAATGGAGGCCCTAAATTATTGGCAAATATACGTACTTAAAAGGGTAGCATACAATGCCACGAATCTCTAATAACAAACAGTAATGTGAAAAATAAAATAAGATGAGATATAAGATATTTGAAACAATTCATGGATCAACTCAGGCATAACGTTGCACTTGGTAAGCCGGGACCAACCCTCTTGGGTATGAACGTCTAATAAGCATTAACTCCACTAGGCTTGGTCTCTCTGTATTCTTTTATCTCACAGAAGTAAGCTGAATTTTTACTTCTTCATCTGGAGCGATATTCTCGAAAGGCCATAAAATTTCCTCTGTCAAATTTAAGGACTGTCGTTAAACACAGACCTTGACCCCAAGATCGTCGTAGAATTTCTCCATCACTCGTTCTTAGTGATTTCGTCTTTCAATCGTTCTGTTGCCACATTTGAAAGTCAACACTTAATTAGTTTTAATATTCGCATCTTAAAAGGCCCTATCATACAATATTGAAATCAAATTACTATTGCAGTGAATCAAGTATATAATGCCTGAAATATTACCCACTGAAGTGGCACCATTTACATTTGTTATCATTGCGTCAGCTTGTATTCATCTATGGGAAAAACTGCAGTAAACAAGGAGGAAACGTTTCTCACTAACGTTTGACAATAGATAAAAAAGTCAAGAGAGTTTTCCAAATCATTATCGATGCGGAGTTATAACTGTAAAACCGCACTATTGTTGTCGACTGCACATAAGGACAATTTAAAGACTTACGCCTGTGGGATACCTCCAGGCCTGTCTTAAATTTCTGCCGATTCATAGATAAAAATCGGGTGCTAAGGACATTTTCGCGAAAGTCATAGACAGATTATCGGAGCCAAAGACTTTTTTTATCAAAGACAAATTTCGGAGTCTATGATCTTTCGTGAATATCGTCCCTGTGGAAGACTAATGGAGCACATAAAGCAAGGGCCGGATGAATTCCACCAAGTGTTTTGCATAAATGTCATAAACAGTAATGCAATCGAAGGAGCACTTCAGGGCTTTTTCAAGTACAATACAGGGGCTAATATGTCGGGCATGTTAAGGGAGGCACTGTAGGTTCCTGAAGAAATACTACATATTGTGTCTCCCCTAAAGCTATGAGTGTACGTCGAGGATAATAGTTGACAACAGGTTTGTTGTGTTGAAATAGAGGCATTGCGTGGAAAGATAGTGGTAATCAGTAGGTCTAGAATGAGATGATAGTAATTAATACAAATGTGTAAATCCTCATTTATCAGTCACTGGACGCGGTTACTGACATTATATTTGGGAAGGCTGAGCTTGATGGAAACTATAACATACAAAGTATTCTGGTGCAGAACCAGGCGTGTTCGAAGCAGTCTTCCGTCAAGATACCCTGCATCTTGAACTACGAATACGAGGAATCAGGAATGGGGAGGTTATAACTTTCAATTACTGACAAAGAAAATTCAAGATTGCAATGTAATCACGGGGACATAAAATTCAATATTCTTCTGGGATAATAAGATTCAGTCTGTAAGGGAAGGGAAATGATGAGCACGGAATATTTCATGACAATATTCAGCAGAAAGTGGAAGGAGGACGTGAACAGAAGCCATAATCTTGTAAATTTTCCATGCAGTTGCTCGGATGTAGTGATTAC
>NC_051410.1:30086804-30088399 GCF_015228065.2 Penaeus monodon
TGAATCTCAAGCATAATTACCCTCTTTATCAAGCCTTCGCACCCCCCCCCTCCCCAACAACCCTTCGTGTCCCACAGCCTGGAATCCCCCTCCTTAGCACATCCTTCTCCCCAGACCGCTGCGTTCGAACCTGATAGCCGACCACCGACCCACCATGAGCATGTACCTGCAGGCTCTGGAATCCAACACGACCCTGGAAGCCATCATGGGTCCCAGCTGGAGGAGCTTCGTGACACGGCCCAAGCTCGTGGTCTGGATGTCCAGCCACTGCCCGACGTCCTCTCGCAGGGAGGACTACGTGACAGAGCTCCAGAAGTACATTCACGTGGAAGTCTTCGGGTTCTGCGGGAAATTCCAGTGCGGGGAACACTTCGATGCGTTCGGGTCCACTTGCTGGGAAAGGAGACTCCGGCCGCAGTATCTGTTTTACATGACCATGGAAAACAGCCTCTGTGACGAATACATCACCGAGAAGTTATATAACCCACTAATACATGGGCTTGTTCCTGTCGTTTATGGATGTGAGTTGACATGATTTTTTTTGTGTGTGTTAATCCTTACCTAGTGTTGATGTTATTTTCCTTTGGATATGATGTTGGTGCATGTTTTTTGTTTTTTTAGTTTGTGACAGTTATACGTGTTTAATGATATTTTCAATTAATTTTGAATTTAAGGGAACGCCATCCTTTTGTGTTGATTTGAAGTGCTTCCTAAATGATGTGCAGTTGCTTCGCTGCTCTTTATCTTCTTGGGAAAGGAACCATCCATTTTCAATTTATCATTCAATGGAGGATACTGGTATTGAATCTGAAAAAAAAATAAATGCATAGGCAAGAGTGATCACTACTGACACAACTTCGAAACTAAAGCAACGAGGAAAATGTTAATGGTTTAGTTCTCGGGTCCCAGACATCTATAAGTAATAGCAGTGTTTCCTGATCACCAGTGGTTCTTACTATCTTATCGACCTTAATATCACCATCATATCATCAACGGAATAAATATAAAAAACAAATCTAGGCGAATGCTTTTCAGACAATGTGTTTTGTCGTCTTTTGTTGAGCAAAGAATTTTGGAAAAATTCTCATATTCAGAGCAACGACTAGAGAGAGAGAAAAAGAACTCTGACAGTTATAGAAGCTCTGAAAACTATTAGTTATTTACCCTCATAATCCCTTAAGAGCAAAACAATGGACGGAACACTTGAAAACGCTGCGATAATGATGCACACGGGTTGAGATCGAGGCAGGGAAAGCACAAAGAAAACACAAATAACTAAAACTTTTCCTTTATAAAAAAATAACAAACGATGGACTCGACTTCAAGCTGACACTTAAATGTCACATTATAGTTACTGATCTCTTGAGACCATTCGGCTTATAATCTGTGCTGTCTAATTTCTCTCAAGTTAATATCACTTAATAACGATTTTCTGAGACACTAACTTATATGGAGCATTTTTTAAGCAAAATGTAGTTTGCTTGTTTGTTTTATTCTTAAATTGCCCTCATTACTTGTCAGTCCATCAGGTACCTAAGTAATGTATCATTTTATATGCCTAATATTATATATTTTTAAAAGTGTACACGGCAAAT
>NC_051410.1:30088647-30089426 GCF_015228065.2 Penaeus monodon
ATAATTTGCCGTGTACACTTTTAAAAAATATATACTATTAGGCAAATAAAATGATACATTACTTAGGTACCTGATGGACTGACAAGTAATGAGGGCAATTTAAGAATAAAACAAACAAGCAAACTACATTTTGCTTAAAAAATGCTCCATATAAGTTAGTGTCTCAGAAAATCGTTATTAAGTGATATTAACTTGAGAGAAATTAGACAGCACAGATTATAAGCCGAATGGTCTCAAGAGATCAGTACCTATAATGTGACATTTAAGTGTCAGCTTGAAGTCGAGTCCATCGTTTGTTATTTTTTTCAAAAGGAAAAGTTTTAGTTATTTGTGTTTTCTTTGTGCTTTCCCTGCCTCGATCTCAACCCGTGTGCATCATTATCGCAGCGTTTTCAAGTGTTCCGTCCATTGTTTTGCTCTTAAGGGATTATGAGGGTAAATAACTAATAGTTTTCAGAGCTTCTATAACTGTCAGAGTTCTTTTTCTCTCTCTCTAGTCGTTGCTCTGAATATGAGAATTTTTCCAAAATTCTTTGCTCAACAAAAGACAACAAAACACATTGTCTGAAAAGCATTCTCCTAGATTTGTTTTTTTTATATTTATTCCGTTGATGATATGATGGGGATATTAAGGTCGATAAGATAGTAAGAACCACTGGTGATCAGGAAACACTGCAATTACTTATAGATGTCTGGGACCGAGAACTAAACCATTGTCATTTCCTCATTGCTTTAGTTTCGAAGTTGTGTCAGTAGTGATCACTTCTTGCCAGATTATT
>NC_051410.1:30091296-30092187 GCF_015228065.2 Penaeus monodon
ACCAGACCCATAAAACATTTCTATTCGCACGGACCGAATAGCTGGCCTCATCATCACAGGGGTTTTTAACCCGCGGGGTGAAGCGGCGAGGTGCGGGGGGCAAAAGGGGGAGAAGACAGGCGCTGGCCATCCGGGGGTGCTTTCAAACACCCAAAAAGATATTCCTTAGGGCGAGCCTGAGGAATTAGGCAGCCTCTGACACAGCCGGCGCGCCCCGGGGCCGAGGCTCGGCTTCAAAGTACCAACATGAGGGGTTTCCCCAGGGGTCGCCCGCGGGGCCTGTTGGAGAGGGCCCCATGTTGGGAGAAAACGTTCGATGAATGACAAAAAGCCCGACGCCGCTGAAAGATTATTGGCCTCGTAATGGCAATGGTTGTCGTTTTGTTTAAAACTTGTGCGTGCTTCCCCGTCATCGAGGGGTCGTAATTACCTGCATGTGTGTCAAAGGGGATCAGGATAATAATCAATGGGACTGATAGTTCGAAACCGCAGGGAAAGATGTGTTTTTTTGTTTTGAAAAATTTATAAGCGTAAGATATTTCTGCTTTTAGTACTCCATTAGAATTACATTTAAATTACATATATGTCTCTCTACGCATGTTGGTACACGCACATAAAAATATGCCCAAGGTCTAAACAACATATATACGCTTAAACGCACGGTCACGCATACACAGCAGCACATTTACAAATAATGAGATATTTATAGAGATGAGCTTAATGTCTCATTAAGCGAAAGCTGTAGACAAAGAGAAATCTTTTGAGAATGAAAAGCCTATGAGTTAGACAACAAAGCCAGATAAATACAGAGGGGAATTAATTACATGCGAGATCCTTCATTACAAAGGCAGCAATAGGTTTTTTCTGTACACTAACGCCCCCTTACACAAC
>NC_051410.1:30092224-30092735 GCF_015228065.2 Penaeus monodon
GCCGTCGTATATCGTCGGCGCGCACATCTAGCGCCATGGTTCTAACAGTTTATCTATTTATTTAGAGAAGAGCAAGAATCTCAAGCAAGCAAGCAAGCAAGAGTGTGCCGAGGAAGGAAGGGGATCCAGCTCGGGCGCCGGTTTTGAGCCACTCCTTCGGTCTGACTTTTCATCCTCCGAAATTTTAAGTTTTGCTTCCTTCAAGGATCAAGTCTCAACATGACGCAGTGACGGTCCAGTTAAAGGAAAGAAAATAAAAAAAGGAGAAAAAAATACTATTTTATAGAAATATATCGTAAATACTCGCATTCGATTTGTATATTAGTCAAACTACATTCAAATCAGTTTCCTAGATTTTCATATCCATTTCCAAGTATACGCGTGCGTGTCCATTAAGTGTATGTACGTGCATACATGTGAACTAGGTTACCAGATTGTATCGCGAGCGGCGTGTGTTTCAAAGACATCAAGAGCAAAGTGAGCCGAGAGATTAAAAGTAATGCACAGTGAA
>NC_051410.1:30093868-30094035 GCF_015228065.2 Penaeus monodon
AGGGTGATCCCTCTGCGTCCCCCAAGATCAAGTTGGCATAATTCCGCTGTATTGAGGGCCTCTCGGAGTTAATGGAATCCATCACGCCAGCATTTGTTTTCGAGGTCCCGGCGGGTCCAGGCGAGGTCATGTTGTGAGCGGGGTTTGATGACGGCCGCGGGAAAACA
>NC_051410.1:30094155-30094228 GCF_015228065.2 Penaeus monodon
CCCGGTTAGTCTTATTTCTCATTCCTTCTATTCCTTTATTGACCCCTTCCCCTACACCCCTCTTCTAGCCTTT
>NC_051410.1:30094299-30094444 GCF_015228065.2 Penaeus monodon
GCTAAGTCCCGGTTGATCAAATCTCGCTGGATTGAGAGACTTAAGAAAATGGATTTCAAAGTTGGGGAAAATATTTACTATTCATATACATATAAGTTATTCCAGCTAAAACACATATACAAACATTCGCAGTCACACACACGCA
>NC_051410.1:30094725-30094963 GCF_015228065.2 Penaeus monodon
AGCCCAAGTATACACAAACACATATACCACCACGAATTCATTCACTCTCCATTCATTTGTCAAAGGTATGTTTACCAATGTTAAAGTCTGTTTTGGAAGCTGCTATAGCACGTAGCCGCTGTATTTGACAGCGAATAACACCGCTCCAGGGCACTTAACTTATAATTACTGAGCCAAAAATAGCTTACGCTAAGGAAAAGATATATTTGGATAACCAAACAAAGCTAAGATTAATATA
>NC_051410.1:30095032-30095382 GCF_015228065.2 Penaeus monodon
CCCCTGATAAACACTTACCTTAAGGGATTCGGCCAGAATATCAATACCATTAATGTCTGGAAAGATCCACATTTTCATTAAAGAGTATAAAACAGGGAACTGTGTAATTAAATTATTTTTTGTGAATCTTCATGGGGAAAAACCTAATTGATTAAAAATTTTTTTCTTTCTTTTTTGATGCGGGACCCCCAAATCTGTCTTGAAAATAGTATTATTATTGTATGATGGAGCCTTACCTTTAATCTATTTTAGGTGTGTTTTGTAAAATTAAATTGTTTTTGCAAAATTGTGTATACCCCTTTTTACAAACTTTTTCTTTAAGCACTGTATCACAACGTAAAAAATTTGCA
>NC_051410.1:30095498-30095865 GCF_015228065.2 Penaeus monodon
TTATTAAAATTAAAAAATTATTTGCATATTTGTTACGTTTTTGATACAGTTATTTAATGAAACGTTCGAAAAATGACGTAACACAGTTCTTGCAAATCAAATTTCAATTTTCAAAAAATCACCCTAAAACTAGTTTAAGGTAAGGCTCCATCTATACAAAAAATAACTTTTTCAAACAGTTTGGGGACCACGCATCGAAAAAGAAAGAAAAGATTATATCAACTTAGTGTTCCTCATAAATGATTCAAAAAACTACATTAATTACACGTTCCGTGTTTCATACTCTTCAAGTAAAAATGTGATCTTTCCAGCATTAACGGGTATTGATATTCGGCCGAATCTCCTTAATGGTAAGTGTTTTCAGGGG
>NC_051410.1:30095928-30096164 GCF_015228065.2 Penaeus monodon
TATATAACCCTTAGCTTTTTTTTGGTTATCCAAAAATATCTTTCTCTTAGCGTAAGCTATTTTTGGCTCAGTAATTTATAATTTAAAGTGCCCTGGAGCGTTTTATTCGCTTCAATACAGGGCTACGTGCTATAGCACTTCCAAACGATTTTTAACTTTGGGAAAACATACCTTTGAAAAATGAAGGGAGAGTGAATAAATTTCGGGGTGGTATATTGTTTGTGTATACTTGGGCT
>NC_051410.1:30096457-30096586 GCF_015228065.2 Penaeus monodon
ACTGGTATGTGTGTATATTGTTTTAGCTGGAATAACTTAATGTATATGAATAGTAAATATTTTCCTAAATTTTTAAATCCATTTTCTTAAGTCTCTCATCCAGCGAGATTCTTCAACCGGGACTTTCAA
>NC_051410.1:30096613-30096717 GCF_015228065.2 Penaeus monodon
TGATATGTAGGGTTTTGGGGGATGGAAAAGAGGAGAAAAAAGGCTAGAAGGGGGTTTAGGGAAGGGTCAAAAAAGGAATAAAAGGGAAATGAAATAAGACAACC
>NC_051410.1:30096764-30097000 GCF_015228065.2 Penaeus monodon
ATGGAAAAAGGGGAAAAGCCCCAAAGGAAAAAGGGGGGGAGAAAGAAAGAGGGGGAGGGGGAGAAGGATGTTTTCCCCGGCGCCCAAAAACCCCCTCAAAACAGACCTCGCCGGGACCCCCCGGGGCCCTCGAAAAAAAATGCTGGCGTGATGGTTTCCCTTTTAACTCCGAGAGGCCCTAAATACAGGGGAAATTTTGCCAATTTTGATCTTGGGGGGACCAGGGGGGATCCCCC
>NC_051410.1:30098250-30099655 GCF_015228065.2 Penaeus monodon
CGACTGCACGAAAGGCTATTTCCCCTTTTTCATGGGGCTTGTTTTAATCTCTCGGCTCACTTTGCCTTTGATGTCTTTAAAACACACAAGCCGCTCGCGAACATCTGGTAACCTAGTTCACATGTATGCACTACATACACTTAAGGGACACGCACGCTTACTTGGAAATGGATATGAAAATCTAGGAAACTGATTTGAATGTAGTTTGACTAATATACAAATCGAATGCGAGCATTTACGATATATTTATATAAAATAGTATTTTTTTCTCCTTTTTTTATTTTCTTTCCTTTAACTGGACCGTCACTGGTCATTTAACTTGATCCTTGAAGGAAAAAACTTAAAATTTCGGAGGATGAAAGTCGACCGAAGGGGCTCAAACCGGCGCCCCAGCTGGATCCCCCCTTTCCCTTTCCCCGCACACTCTTGCTTCTTGCTTGCTTGAGATTTTTGCTCTTCTCTAAAAAAATAATAAACTGTTGAAAAAATGGCGCTGATGTGCGCGCCGACATATCGACGGGGGTAAAGTGTAAGTGTCTAGGGTATGTATGTATGTGTGGTTGTGTAAGGGGGCGTTATGGACAGAAAACCTATTTCTGCCTTTGTAATGAAGGATCTCGCATGTAATTTTTCCCCCCTGTATTTACTGGCTTTGTTGTCTAACTCATAGGCTTTTCATTCTCAAAGATTTCTCTTTGTCCAGCTTTCGCTTAATGAAAATTAAACTCTCTCTATAAATATCTCATTTTTTGTAATGTTGCTGTGTTGCTGCTGCGTTTAAGCGTATAATTTGTTTAGACCTTGGGCATTTTTATGTGCGTGTACCAACTGCGTAAGAGACTATATGTAAATTTAATGTAATTCTAATGGAGCTACCTATAAAGCAGAAAATCTTACGCTTATCATTTTCAAAAATCAACAAAACATCGTTCCATGTCAGGCTTCAGAACTTCATGCCATTGTTATTATCCTGATCTCCTTGACCACATCAGCTAATTACGATCTCATGACCGCGGAAGCACGCAAATGTTAACATAACGACAACCATTCGCCCTTACGAGGGAAAAAATCTTCCGGCGTCGGGTTTTGTTTTTTCATCGAAAGATTTCTCCCAAAAATGCGGCCTCTCCAACTCGGCCCCGCGGGGGACGCCTCGAAAACCGTCCCTTTGGACTTCTGAGCCGAGCCTCGGGCCCCCGGGGGGCGCCTGGCTCGTGTCAAGCTGCCTTTTCTTCCTCAGGGTCGCCCTAAGGAAAATCTTTTCGGGGGTTTGCAACGCACCCCGGATGAAACAACCCCGCGCCTTCCCTTTTCCCCCTTTTCCCACCTGCACCCCGCCGCTTCACCCCGGATTTAATCTCCGTTGATTTAGGCCATGCTATTCGCGTCCGTGCGAATAGAAAAA
>NC_051410.1:30101659-30101886 GCF_015228065.2 Penaeus monodon
CTATCTTCCTCTGCCCCTTGATTTCCCTCCATTCCATTTTGTGATCTTTGCTTCATTCTTTATCCCTCGCCCATTTCTCTGCTTTTTTCCAGCCTCCGCCCACCCGTTTCGAACCACCACGACGCGGTGGATAAAAGGATGAAGCCAAATTCACAGAGTGGAATGGAGGGAAATGGAGGGGCAGAGGAAGATACTTTGCTTGTATGCGTTATGTGTGGTTGTGGGAA
>NC_051410.1:30102175-30102257 GCF_015228065.2 Penaeus monodon
AAAATAAAAATGTATTTTAAATTGTTTTTTATATATATACATAATTAATATAAAAATCAAACCTAATAATCTATTAATTAAA
>NC_051410.1:30102500-30102884 GCF_015228065.2 Penaeus monodon
GGGTATATGTTATCTTGCAAGGACTATACAGTATCACGGAAGAAATATTTCGAAAGTCGCTAGAACTATTTTGGAGTCGGAAGAGATCTCCTGTGTATAGTAATGTAACTTTGGGTTCAAAGCGAGGGATGAAACAACTGAAATCACCGTTATTATCCACCCCTCCTAAATGTTGTTGGATGGTTAGGAGGTTATGGTTCTTAAGAGACAATCTCTCTAATTTGGTTAGCGTAAGGATGGCAGGATTATGTACTTATGTAACAATGAAAACCACATATTCCCGTGACAAAGCCCGGTAGCTCATATGCCATGTAACAGCTTGGAAACACGACACAGTTGGCAGTTATAACGTATTGTGTTGTATTGATTTCTTGGAATGTTTAT
>NC_051410.1:30102995-30103063 GCF_015228065.2 Penaeus monodon
TCCTTTCTTGCTTAATGCGCGTGCGCTAATATAAGCGTTTGGCTGTCAAGCTTATGCTCACTTTACTT
>NC_051410.1:30103472-30103650 GCF_015228065.2 Penaeus monodon
TTTTTCTGGCCTAGCCAAGGACATGGAAGACCAGCTGTTGCACAATGTCATTAAACAGTCATGTGGATTTTAGTTCAATACCATTACTTTCTTCTCTTTTTATATAAAAGTCTTGTAATTGAATTTTGCCTGCAGTTGAGGTTAATTACATTAAACATCTAAAAAAAAAGTGCTTTTT
>NC_051410.1:30103684-30103828 GCF_015228065.2 Penaeus monodon
CTGTAGCAAAAGCCACAACAAAAAGAGAAATCAACAACGACAATGATAATATTTATGATTAAAATGATAATTATTTGGATTATGTGATATATTGTATTTATATTTATAATAATATATGTACTATTTCATAGAATATTTATATTT
>NC_051410.1:30103900-30104698 GCF_015228065.2 Penaeus monodon
AATCTCGTGCAATGCCCTTAAGGTAATCTAAGATAACGTTTTCTCTGGCAATTTAAGCGACAGAGTTTGAAGGTGTCGCTAGATGTCTCACTTGCCTTCATTTCAAGGAGTGAGAGTTTCCCTATCGACGAGTGTAATCACAGACGACTGGGTCCGAGAAGCAATTAACTCATTAGCTAATTTGTGCCACGGATCTTTAGGTGAAACGTCTACCTCTTTAATTCTTCGATTTATTATTTCTGAAGATGATTTTTCACGGGAAGGAGATGTATTGGAGTGAACCCAGTGGAGAAAAAAGGCTGATTTGCCAAAATCTTGATGTATGAAGCAGTTTAATTTTAACAATCCATAAATATATATATTTTGATGTTTGGCTTTAGGTATAAAATAATATTTTACCCTACTTATTTCTCTTCCCAGACACTAATAAGAAATAAGGAGCGTAGCTGTAGTGCCTAAGTCCATTTTGCATTTTTATAATTAATATACCACTTAGATATTGATATGTAAATCTACTAAAAAATATAGGGTTGACGAACTGAAGGATAAAAAGACATGGTAAGTGTGTGACAACTACACTATTCAAGATCATTCCAACCTGAAAAACTATATGATTTAGGCTTTCTCTTTCTCTCCCTACTAGTAGTGACGAGATTCTTAAAACTGTCTTATAAAGCATAATGATACGTATGATACGACCGGGTGATGGATTTGCTAATTGCAAAGCAAGTAAAAAGCGCGTCGAATTGTAATTTGAGTACAATATAACTGGCTTCACCTGAATGACAGAGAAACGCA
>NC_051410.1:30104775-30105065 GCF_015228065.2 Penaeus monodon
ACCTATATTTGCGTGCGCGCAGACGAACACGAACAGATTCACCAGTTAGCAGTTCCTTGCAAAACACCAAATATGCACATTACAGTAATTTTAGTTAAATTGGCATGGATGGTCCAGAAATTATGAACGTGATGAAAACATTCCATACTCGGGGAAAAATAAATATATAAAACGAATTTGCGGTTACATAGGCATATAGTGGTCAGGGACTGGGACGGGTCCAATTAGCATGTTTTTTATTCATTCAAAAGCGATATGAAAGCAGTTATGCGTGTGTTACGACTGACTCT
>NC_051410.1:30105408-30105493 GCF_015228065.2 Penaeus monodon
TCATAATTTTATGTATTACTTTTGTGCTGGCAAATAATCTGTGAACATTGATTATGTTTTTATTACAGTAAATACCTCTTTTTAA
>NC_051410.1:30106677-30106816 GCF_015228065.2 Penaeus monodon
CTATACTGTATTTATGTATGTTGCTTATCTTTATGTTGTGTTGAATTTAATAGATATTTACCATAAATCATAAGCTTGTAATTCATATGCCATAAAATCAAAGTTTTTCTTTCCCTACCTCCAACTTTCCTCCCCACCT
>NC_051410.1:30106957-30107471 GCF_015228065.2 Penaeus monodon
TATCAGCTTGTATTATTACGTTTTTTTTTTATATCGTATTTACATACCTAATGTTCTCGAGAGTTCGTATGTGGTTATTCATCCATTTGTATTTATAATCAATTGTCAAAATATTTGTTCCTCTCTAGTAGAGCTTGTTATTGACATGTGGTGGAAGTCATTAAAATTTCATACTTTCATTGTTACACGAACTCAATACGCACAGTGGGCGAGGCACGCTAACGAGCATATATGTGTGTTCTGTGTGTACTGGGTATATATGTGGCTACGTTTTCTTTCTTTCTTTTTTCCAACTTTTTGATTCGTCTTTTTCAGCAAATCAATACGAAAGGCGTATCTGCCTCCAATATACTAGTTGTCTAATTTGTTAGCATACAACATAATTTCAGATTACTGGTTTGTTTACAATTAAGCTTAGCCTTCCGTAGTACTTGAAGTCATAATGTATTACCATTTCCTTGTTTAGCACTGAAAGCTCACCTTCTGAAATGTTCTTTGTGCATATGTGTGTGTG
>NC_051410.1:30107571-30107702 GCF_015228065.2 Penaeus monodon
TTTTTCACCAAGCGTTTCCTGGTTCACGTCCACAGAACCGTTGAATCGGCTTTAACGTGCGCTAACTGTGGAGGAATTGAAATGATTTACAAAATTAGTCTTAATGCAGTTATAATGGCAACTGTTCCTTG
>NC_051410.1:30109045-30109182 GCF_015228065.2 Penaeus monodon
AATAACAACAACAACAAGAGCAATAATGATAATGATACCGCTATTACCACATGATTCAGTTCTTTTATCATCAATACAGTCTTTGTAACTGATATGGTTCTCGCTCTCCTTGTTTTATCATTGTAATTTTCGTTTGC
>NC_051410.1:30109220-30109744 GCF_015228065.2 Penaeus monodon
GAAATAGATGGATACTAGTTGAATTCACAGAAGAGTATCGAGTATATTCATAGTAAACATAATTTAATGGTAAACTAGAGTAATGACAAAACTAGTATTTAAAATAACAGTAATGAATACGATTATATAAAGAAATGGAAAAAAATAATAGTGACGATAATGAAAAAAAGAAAAGAAAAGAAAGAAAGAGATGAAAATATATATAATAAGGGGGTAATAATTTCCAAAGAACAAGTATGCAGCATCGAACAGCGTGTCACGTTTATCCGCTTCGTTTTCCTAAGAACATTGTTGCAAAAACGTTTCATTTATAGTATGTTATCAGGGTAATACACCGATAAGACCATATTATATACACATAAGACGATATTATGCACGTTGAAACACATCGACAATTAAAATATTTTCATTTCACTCATGTATAACTTGGATAGCAACTCAATATACCATACCAACCCTTCATATACATGACACAAACAACATATTCACCACAATAATCCCAGAGAAGACGATAATATTAATCT
>NC_051410.1:30109768-30110110 GCF_015228065.2 Penaeus monodon
TGAGAAAAAAACGTAATAAAACGAATTTCATTACACTCACGTACTCGACCGTAATCTACAGGACGTCAGACCAGAGACGAGAACCCTGTTGAACTGCACAAACTCAAACTCACGACGTGGCAACGAGTTCTGGCGCACTTGGCAACCTTTCTGTTACACCAGCTCTTGAGTGCATCAGGCCAAACACTGCGGTATGTTATTCTGATCACGAGGGACTAAGAGCACCTGAAGTTTGCTCTCTCCAAAGGCAAACCACGAGGTGTCTGCGTCAGCTGGTAGGAGATGAGACTCAGTACTGATTCTGATATCTTTTTACAAAATGTATGATGTAAGGAATTTCAG
>NC_051410.1:30113743-30114362 GCF_015228065.2 Penaeus monodon
TCGACACGATAAGCACTAAATTTGCAAGAGAACTCGAAACACACATCAGTTCCAGCGAAAAATGCCAAAATGTCGCTTTTGTGGCCGATGTAACGGAACCGTCGACCACCTAGTTTCCTTTCCTGTCCTTTCTGCTAATGAGCACACCGATAAACATGACAAGAGAGGGCAGTAACTCGATTGGAAAATGTCACCCCTCTACCGCCACCCATCTGGTGACACATGGCATGAACAGAAACCCCCACCAGTCACAGAGGACGAAAGCTTCACTATACTATGAGACATTGGCATATACACTGACAGACACGTTCAAGTAAAAGGCCTGACTTAGTAGTTACAAATGTACATATTTCCGCTAGCGAGTTTAAAAAGCTGTCAAAAGAGAAAGACCTGCAGATAAATGGAGACAGAATATGACACCTCGAAATTACATAGTGCCAGTATTTGTCAGTGCCATAGGCCTATTTGAAAAAAATACCGAAAAACATATGCGGGATATGGATACCTAGTCTACATTTTCCAGTTCAAAATCATAGGCACTTTTATAAAACACCATGCATTTCTTTTTCGTACATTTTTTTTTCTTTTGTTCATGCATGTAATAATAATGACGATGATG
>NC_051410.1:30115290-30117250 GCF_015228065.2 Penaeus monodon
TCGTGATGATTATAACATGGCTTTGTATAACAGTAAAACAGTATATACATCAAAGAAATTGGAAAATCGTTGTATGTAACTTGAATATAAGTCATACACATGAATAGTTCCAATATTTTACAATATATCAAACTAGTACAACGCAATAACCTTGTTTTACTAACAAAACATGTACATTATTTTTTCCGAGGGTGCCACATTATTTTTGCCAAACAACCATTCAGAATTCTAAGGGGGACTTGGGTAGCCTTGTGAATATTTTAGAAGGCACGAAGAACTGAAAATGTTTCTCAGATTTTCGAAAACACGCAATTTTAGTTGTTCCGGAGGGAAACGGTAGACGTAGAGAGACAGGTGGAAAAGATGTCGATTACAAGAGAAGGAATTACAAGGGGAGTCTTTGCGAAGGATTTTTTTCTGAAGACAGGGAAGGCTAAGTTACAAGATATCTTAAAGTAATCCACACTTTAATATCGGTTACACATTAATGATTCAGTAATATGTTATGTTATGATAGGGAAAGATATTAGAATATCAGTAATATTTGGTCCAAGCAAAGTCATGATCAGTGAATTTCCATTTTATCTTTTACATATTTTAGCATTTAGACACTGTGCCCGTCTTTCTGTCTCTCTCTTTGTCTCAGTTCATTTCATAAATAAAAGTAATCCTTATTTCAAAGTAAATCTCCCGCAGTTAGAAACTGTTAATGGCAAGATTTTGTCTTTGTCATTGGACCAGTCTTTAGGGAGAACGTGAGAAACGATTGTTAAAATAGAAGCCAACATAAGAAATGAGTAGGCTAAATCCCGGGAATATGATGCGTTGCAAATTCACCTCACGTGTTCTCTTCAGAAGGAATTAAAATGCTCCTTTTTATACCATTCACATAAGCTCATGGCGAGACGAACAATGAAATCGTATCAAAACCGTTTCAAAGATTACGTCAAAGAACAGTATCTGATATTCTTGAATAAGCTCCACAAAACATTGTTTGACTTTGGTTGGATAATGCAATCATGTAACTACACTGCATTGCTCATTCTCTTTGAGACTTTTCTCCTTTCGCAGCAGAGGGAAGGGATGAAGCTTTTGCGCCGAGTCAACACTCGCACATCATAAAATGGCTAACAGTATTAATACTAGCAGTTTCTACATGAGATGGAATCCACAAACAAAATCGTTAACACAATATTTCCCCGACCCAAGGCTGAATGAGCTATCGCGCGTTGAATCAGAGAAACACCCTGAGAAAAGCGGTCCCAAGAATTGACTGACTATCAGATGTGAATATACTGATCAATCATTGGTGAGCGAGGGCGCAGCCACGCCTTAGGGCACTTGTCACTTGCAATTAAACAGTTAAAACGTGTCTAATTCGGAAGTCGACATCTTTTAGAAAGGATATCCTTTCTAATTATGACAGACGTACAGAAGGAACAATACAAGCGATTAGTTCCAAAATGCGCATCGATATTGCCTAATACAATTGTGTACGCATAAGCATTCCAGACTAACATTTTTTTATTGTCATAAGCTATTTGTTTTAGGTAATTATAAGGATTTAGAGATCTACCTAAAGGTGACTGACTTAGATGGAATCCTGTAGTGTGGAAGAGCATACCCATCTGCTAGGTAGAATAATCCCGAGGTATGGATTGGGTAGTGAAGGTAGGAGGGAGCAGGAGAACGTCTCACAAGCACGTCGTGGATAATTGCTCTTCCCAAAGCATTTCATATAATATGGTTTTCCGTATTCATTTCCAAAAGCCAGGAGAGGAAGCTGAAGGTGTGAAGAGGGGGAAGACCTGGGAGACTACGTAAAAACTAGATTGTTGATAGACTTTCCCTGTGATTGAATCTGAGTTTATTGCAATTAATATGAAAAACGGATGATATGTTCCTTTGTACATAGCTTAATCGGTACAGAAAATTCAATTTCTAATGCCAATACGCCGGG
>NC_051410.1:30119631-30120105 GCF_015228065.2 Penaeus monodon
CCTTCACTATATCATATAATCCCCACACACAACTTTAGCCGCCAAGGCTAGTTCATGAATAATGTTTTGCCATGGTTTTCTCCTAGGTGTAAAACACTTGTTAGAACATTTTATCTGTTCATTTATTCATCTTTATCTCCATTTATTCATGAGAATGATTAGTGCCTTTATGTTCTCCATCTACCAACACAAGAAAAAGGAACGGCGAGACAGTTGGCATCAGAAAAGCGTATTAACTGCACCCGACTTCCCTGTGTTTCCTCTCACGGAATTCCACGAGTGCACAGAGACACTCAACTTTGAGACGAAACAACTAAACACTAAAGAAATTGAGCAACACCCCACCCCCCTCATTGTGCCCCAGCCTCCCCCTCCGAAATTCTGGAGCAATGACCATAAACAGGCGCAGCACACACTGCGCACCGTGTGATCCTCACAAACGGTTATGTGAAGAATTTACTCGAGCTCTGATTA
>NC_051410.1:30120261-30120839 GCF_015228065.2 Penaeus monodon
CGAAAACCGCAGGATAATTATTGGATATTGATATGTTAGGGGCAATATTATCAAGAAGCGCAAGGTAATTATTGGATCTGATATGTTGATATCTGAATAACATAAACAGTAAGAAGATTACTAACAATAAAAACAAGTTATAATCAAGACATAAAACATATTGATTAGCCTGGTATTGTTATGGGAAAGACGACCGTTAAAACATTACCAACAATAACTCCGTTCATCATCACCAACACTCACAATCATTATATAGTCTTTTTGAACATCCGTAAGCAAATGCTCAACCACATAACGACGAAGTAATAGCCGAAGTCAGGGTGAAAACGACACATCGAGAAAAGGTCAAATAAAATCAAGATGGTAAGATCCACTGTAACAACACACCCACGTGTAGATACGTCTAACGTTGCCAGTTGGAATCTTCCCAACATGGATCTAATATTAGCTTTTCCGTTCAGTCTCTTCTCTCTCACACTCCATTTTTTCTTTTATGCTTTCCGCTCTCTCTTTTACACAGCACTTGTCGGCCCTAAAGGATTTATGTACATAACAGAAAGGGAACGTCTTGTACAATG
>NC_051410.1:30121192-30121565 GCF_015228065.2 Penaeus monodon
TCTTGCAAGGACTATACAGTATCACGGAAGAAATATTTCGAAAGTCGCTAGAACTATTTTGGAGTCGGAAGAGATCTCCTGTGTATAGTAATGTATCTTTGGGTTCAAAGCGAGGGATGAAACAACTGAAATCACCGTTATTATCCACCTCTCCTAAATGTTGTTGGATAGTTAGGAGGTTATGGTTCTTAAGAGACAATCTCTCTAATTTGGTTAGCGTAAGGATGGCAAGATTATGTACTTATGTAACAATGAAAACCACATATTCCCGTGACAAAGCCCGGTAGCTCATATGCCATGTAACAGCTTGGGAAACACGACACAGTTGGCAGTTATAACGTATTGTGTTGTATTGATTTCTTGGAATGTTTAT
>NC_051410.1:30122227-30122401 GCF_015228065.2 Penaeus monodon
TTTTTCTGGCCTAGCCAAGGACATGGAAGACCAGCTGTTGCACAATGTCATTAGTCATGTGGATTTTAGTTCAATACCATTACTTTCTTCTCTTTTTATATAAAAGTTTTGTAATTGAAATTTGCCTGCAGTTGAGGTTAATTACATTAAACATCTAAAAAAGAGTGATTTTTG
>NC_051410.1:30122649-30123461 GCF_015228065.2 Penaeus monodon
AATCTCGTGCAATGTCCTTAAGGTAATCTAAAATAACGTTTTCTCTGGCAATTTAAGCGCCAGAGTTTGAAGGTGCCGCTAGATGTCTCACTTGCCTTCATTTCAAGGAGTGAGAGTTTCCCTATCGACGAGTGTAATCACAGACGACTGGGTCCGAGAAGCAATTAACTCATTAGCTAATTTGTGCCACGGATCTTTAGGTGAAACGTCTACCTCTTTAATTCTTCGATTTATTATTTCTGAAGATGATTTTTCACGGGAAGGAGATGTATTGGAGTGAACCCAGTGGAAAAAAAAGGCTGATTTGCCAAAATCTTGATGTATGAAGCAGTTTAATTTTAACAATCCATAAATATATATATTTTGATGTTTGGTTTTAGGTATAAAATAATATCTTACCCTACTTATTTCTCTTCCCAGACACTAATAAGAAATAAGGAGCGTAGCTGTAGTGCCTAAGTCCATTTTGCATTTTTATGATTAATATACCACTTAGATATTGATATGTAAATCTACTAAAAAATAAAGGGTTGACGAACTGAAGGATAAAAAGACATGGTAAGTATGTGACAACTACACTATTCAAGATCATTCCAACCTGAAAAACTATATGATTTAGGCTTTCTCTTTCTCTCCCTACTAGTAGTGACGAGATTCTTAAAACTCTCTTATAAAGCATAATGATACGTATGATACGACCGGGTGATGGATTTGCTAATTGCAAAGCAAGTAAAAAGCGCGTCGAATTGTAATTTAAGTACAATATAACTGGCTTCACCTGAATGACAGAGAAACGCACAAATAAAGGTTCA
>NC_051410.1:30123494-30123778 GCF_015228065.2 Penaeus monodon
ATTTGCGTGCGCGCAGACAAACACGAACAGATTCACCAGTTAGCAGTTCCTTGCAAAACACCAAATATGCACATTACAGTAATTTTAGTTAAATTGGCATGGATGGTCCAGAAATTATGAACGTGATGAAAACATTCCATACTCGGGGAAAAATAAATATATAAAACGAATTTGCGGTTACATAGGCTTATACTGGTCAGGGACTGGGACGGGTCCAATTAGCATGTTTTTTATTCATTCAAAAGCGATATGAAAGCAGTTATGCGTGTGTTATGACTGACTCT
>NC_051410.1:30124402-30124488 GCF_015228065.2 Penaeus monodon
AAGGAGGTGGATAAGCAGTTTTTTATTTTTGTATATTTTGTGCTGGCATAATCTGACATGATATGTTTTTACAGTAAATACTTTAA
>NC_051410.1:30124645-30124762 GCF_015228065.2 Penaeus monodon
TATGAGTATATATTGGTAAAAAGAGAAAAGTGTAATATTTTTTTTTTTTTTGATAGAAGGGAACATAATGGCTCTAACAAAAATTGGTTTTATTCATTTTGTAGTCTAAAATTATAT
>NC_051410.1:30125450-30125899 GCF_015228065.2 Penaeus monodon
ATCACTCCTAAAAAATAATTATCCAATATAATCCAACACAACTACACTATCACAGTATTTATATGGCTATCTATTATGTTGTTGAATTTAATAGATATTTACATAAATCATAGAGCTTTACACACACGCACTAAGCCAAGTTGTTTCCAGTTCCTGACGTCACAACCGCCCACAACCTTCTCTCACTCCCTCTTCTCTGCCTCTCTCATCTGCCTCTCACTACCCATCCGCTTCCTCTCGCGCACCACACCACAGCGACTCATCGCTCCTACCTAAGCCGCTATTGCTTTCCTCCCCCCTGTTCGTTCTTGCAATACTCGCTCTCCCCACATCACTTATATAGTTGTAGTAGTTAACCTTTTTGTTTTATGTATGTTTTACATCTATGTTGTCGAATTCATGATTGTCATATTTATAAGTTTGTATTTCATAATCCAATTTCAAATTTT
>NC_051410.1:30126016-30126480 GCF_015228065.2 Penaeus monodon
TCGCTACCTCCTTATCGCTTTTTTATTTACTTTTTTTTTTAGATATCGTATTACATAGCTAATGTTCTCGAGATTCGTATGTGTTATTCACATTTGTATTGATAATCAATTGTCAAATATTTGTTCTCTTAGTTAAGCTTGTAGTGACATTGGTGAAGTCATTAAATTCATTACTTTCATTGTTACACGACTAATAGCCAGTGGCGAGGCACGCTAGCATAATTGGTTCTGTTTCTGGGTATATGTGTGTACGTTTTGTGTCTTTTTTTCTAACTTGTTGATTCGTTTTTCAGAAATGATAGAAGGCGTATCTGCTCCATATATAGTTGTCATTGTACCATACAACTATTTCAGATTATGGTTTGTGTACATGTAAGCTTTGCTTCCGTAGTATGAGTTGTGTATTACCATTCGTTGTTAGCACTGACAAACTACCTTCTGAAATGATCTTTGGCATGTGTATG
>NC_051410.1:30126790-30126866 GCF_015228065.2 Penaeus monodon
CCATCACCTACTATATATGACTGTCTGTCCTCACCTCGCTACCCTAGAGTTCTAATCCACCTCCTTCCACCTTACA
>NC_051410.1:30127167-30127550 GCF_015228065.2 Penaeus monodon
TAAGATTCTATTACATTTATCGTCGTGTTTAAGGAAGTGGCTGGACAGATTGACATTTAGAATTTGGGATTTGGAGGGGGTATCAGATATTTTATCATGGCAGTCAGATTTAGTCAGGAAACTACATATACTACTACTTTCCTTTGTCCGACCTTGTTATTACAATGCTTTCATCTTCTTTTAAAGTTTATTGAACCTTAGTTTGTCTGATCTGGTCTATGGATAGATTTTCTTCAAAACTGCACATACATACTGTTAGTATTGCATAGGTTCGTTTCGAAAGAATGTGTCAGATGATTAAAAACTGTAATATCTGTCATCATACCCTGAGTACAGATTTCAGCAAAATCCCAGCACTTGTTAATGAAAATTATCAAATGATG
>NC_051410.1:30127865-30128011 GCF_015228065.2 Penaeus monodon
GCTATCCAACAGTACAGGCATTCAAGGTTTTACGGTATAATCCTGTGTCTCCTACTGTATGTGTGTTTTGTACTTACATCATGTTCTCTTCTTTTCCTTCAGTTTCCTTTTGTTGTCCATTAACTGTTGTTTACTTTATGAATTAC
>NC_051410.1:30128482-30128584 GCF_015228065.2 Penaeus monodon
CTGTGCTTAATATTCTTACGTTACAATTGCAGTAAGAGCATTAACTTTATCGGATTAGCTACGTTGGCTAGTTGAATTTTAACAAGCAATTGCTTATAATGA
>NC_051410.1:30128607-30128677 GCF_015228065.2 Penaeus monodon
CTCGAAATAATCCCATAGAACCTGTTGCGGGGTTGGTCCTCTCTGCTCCTCCCTTCGCCTCTGTTCTTGG
>NC_051410.1:30130173-30130269 GCF_015228065.2 Penaeus monodon
TCTTATCTCCTCTTAATCTTATCAACTTCATCTCATTCCTCTTACCCTCATCCATGTCATTACTCCAGAGAAATATCCGTCAGTCTTCATGTTCTC
>NC_051410.1:30130333-30130786 GCF_015228065.2 Penaeus monodon
TAACCCAGGTGTATTACTGTCTTCAAGATTCTTTTGGTCTTGATGAACACTTTTATAATCTGAGGGAGCACATTTAGAATAAAGATGATAAATGTTAATTACATTTACTTAATAAAACACGAAAATATAAAACAACAGTAGCGCTAAACTTAAAATTAAGAATTCCCACAATAAAGTGATCTCGAAAACGCACTCTAAAGATAAAATTTGACACGAGAAATCCTCAAACCTTCAAGAATACGGGGAAACGATAAAAAAAAAGTACCAAAAATCCGCGGAGCACAACGCCCTCATAGGAAATGAGAAAAACAAAGATCTTGCCGCCTTACAGTTCGTATCTTTGCGACCAATACACGAAAACCAGGAAAGTAAAAACGATATAACCATCTCTTCTAATCCAATGCCGGGTCACACGGCTGAGAAATGCTTTCTAACCTGACCTTTGGTTGAGTG
>NC_051410.1:30130946-30131031 GCF_015228065.2 Penaeus monodon
TTTACTTATTATTTTCTGATTTGCCAGCAGGTCTTCTCCCCTATTAAGTCCCCAGGATTTTCCTTTAAAAGATATTTGCTTGTAA
>NC_051410.1:30131146-30131338 GCF_015228065.2 Penaeus monodon
GCGATAAAAAGAAGGATTGCTTGTTTCAGAGGGACGGAATGTGCCTTTATTTGTAAACGAGAATAGTTTTTAAGCCATTTAATGATAAATTTACGTAAAATAGAGCAAAGTCTATTCTTCTCCCCCCCCCCCCCAGAACACTGATCAACGATTATTAATATTATAAATGATTAAAGAATTGTTATCCAGTAC
>NC_051410.1:30131896-30131993 GCF_015228065.2 Penaeus monodon
GCAGTATGAGTATTACTATTATAATTTTTTGTTGTTACCAGTAGGACAGTTATCCTTGGCAATCGTTCTTAAATGTTATTACTGTGATGATATGATA
>NC_051410.1:30132115-30132284 GCF_015228065.2 Penaeus monodon
GGTATGCTTAGATAAGTTTAGATAAGCCTAATATAATTTACCTTTATTTATGATATTCTTATTTTCACTTTTTCCAAGTTGCTGTCACACTATACTCGCTCCCCATGATTTTCTCTCACTGAAAACGTAACAGGGTCAGTATGAGGAGGAACTCTTATAACCCTGCCTC
>NC_051410.1:30132683-30132863 GCF_015228065.2 Penaeus monodon
AACGTTTATGACTCGAGGTAACGTTGTATAATATAGTTCTACAGAAAACATAATAGACTTTACATCCTTACGGAGCCTTCTTAAATTTACTTCTACTTATTATGCTCTTCGGAAAGAATCAAGGTATATAGCAGTGTATGAAGTTTTGTGTTTACCGTATTACAATGTCAGTTTATTTTG
>NC_051410.1:30134534-30134858 GCF_015228065.2 Penaeus monodon
TTCGGAAAACTAGGAATGGCAAACTAGAGTGTACATTGGAAAATGTTTTGTTTTGACCTGCTGTACATACATAGGGGAAGGGGGGGGGGGCACGTGAACTCAAAACCACACGTGGACCAGAATACAATACTAGAGTCTCTATCCAAAGTTTTATCTCGACTTAATCGTTATCGGCATTGTTACTGTACAACAAACACAGGTAGCCGTGTATTGCTAAGCCAACCCTTCAGCATAATTAAGTAGTTCACCATACAATGATTCTCCCTGTTGCAACACAAAAATACAACTAATCTTGACGTTGTATTTAAAAAAAAAATTGCCTAG
>NC_051410.1:30134907-30135198 GCF_015228065.2 Penaeus monodon
CTTTATAAATGATTTCGTCACATTATTGCCGACATTAATGTATACCGTAACTTTTATACGCTCACAAAAGACTAAGAAGAGGTTTGTAATATTGTAGAATATTTACTTAATATAGCGCTCAGGTCCTCTGCTTTTGTGAGCATACGTAATGTGGTACTGCATTTAGTATGTATTTTTCATTAACTGAATTACTGCGAATAATCAAACAGTGGAATTAATTAAACCAAGCCGCGCGGAAGAGGGGCTGTAGTTTCGGTATAGTTTACAGCACCCCCCCCTCTCCACCCCCCC
>NC_051410.1:30135244-30136410 GCF_015228065.2 Penaeus monodon
TTTGTTCTTAGTTTACAGTGTTATACTACACCATATAGACTATATTGTTAAAAATCAGTAAAGGACGTACGATGTTTTTTTTACTTAGCTCTCCCCTGACGTGATAATTTATTGCCAATTGAATCAGTATAGATTTGCTCCTATACTTATTCTTTATTGTTATGAACAGTTAATATAATATTACATAATTACATAATTATTTCAAATAATTATGTAATGTATGACTTTACACCTGCTTCAAAGAAAAGTAATTTGGAGTACTGTTACAGAAAGGACTATCCGTTAATAAAAAAAATATAAGCCAATGAACTTTTTTCGCAGTAAAAGTTAAGCTCGTTATAAGTTTACACGGCGAAAGAGGTTTAAATTAGAGCATTTTGAAGTTAGCTACCTCGAGGCGTAAGGACGTTAGTTTTGTTTTTCGGTAGATTGCACGGTAGAGAGTAAAGAGAGAAAATACATACATAAATATGCAGACCAATTTCCGAAAAAAGGTTATGGTAAATACTGGGAAACTGGTGAAACTACAACGGCCACAATTCCCATTTCGCCCAAGGACACGACGAAATATACTTTAAAAAATACTCTCATGTGCCTATCCCAAACTGCGTGAGACAATGCTGATGTGGGAAAATAACAAATTAAAGATATATTTAGCATGGACCACGAACTCTGCGGCATCGTAATAGTGACCAGTAGCTGATTTAGTACGTATGAAACGGTCCGTGTTCTCGTAAGAACATTGACATCGTTTGATTGAGTAAACGACAGACCCAATTTATCTGAAATAAATGTAACTTCTGCGGCAAATTTCCATTGATGCCAGTACACGTACTAAATACTACTTAATAACAAAATTCTCTGATGTGCCCATCCCAAACCTGGTGAGACAATTGATTGGAAAAATAAAAATTAAAGATATATATTTAAACAGGACCACCACCACAAACCACAGCGGCACGAACAGTGACCAGTAGTATTAGTGCGTATGAATAGTCGTTTCTATAAAACATTTATTCGATTTATTACGTAAAACATTTGACCGAATCTTTTCTAAATAAATGTACACCCCTCTGCGGCACATACCAACGATATGCACAACCTAATCAACAATACACACACTTACAGAACAACCATTACACACATGTGACAACAACCAACACCCA
>NC_051410.1:30136701-30136822 GCF_015228065.2 Penaeus monodon
GTATTTTTTTTTTAAAGAATGATTTGCATTGTATATTAGTCTACATTATATTTTCGCTTTTGCTTCCTTTCTCTAATTTTGCATCAGACACGCACAGAGATGATGTAGTAAATTTGGTATC
>NC_051410.1:30137091-30137332 GCF_015228065.2 Penaeus monodon
CACTTAAATCTGTAAACATATAATTATATATACCCAAGCGCAAATATCGGAATCTAGAACCATCACTTGTAATTGACAGCAAACAAACAAGTGCTTGGGACCCGATGAGTGGTATTTATCAATTTTATAATATTGAGCTCGAATGGGTATTTCAACGTAGGAGTCTTGTTTACTCTCTGGGCTGTCACGCAATTACCAGTGAAGTGTCATTAACCTAATTAGGTACTCAGAGGACATATTT
>NC_051410.1:30137576-30138626 GCF_015228065.2 Penaeus monodon
CAGAGGCAGAAAGAAAGTGAGTTACTGTAATCACTGAAAATTGATAGATATGGTTTCGAGAATTTGACCTTTTTCTGTATCCGTTTTAGCCCTTACTCTTTTTAATATCGCTTTACGCTTTTGTACAGATCCATGCTATATCATAATAATTATTTTCGTATCACTACGAGCTAGCTTTTTTGTCATGAATAAATAATCTCATGACAGTCATGCGTGGGAATTTACGAAAAATCAAAGCTGGACAGATTTTTTTTTCGCTTCGTGTTATTATGAACCGTGTCTCATAACTTCCTCGTTATTCTTAAAGCTCTTATTTGACTCTCTCCTCATTCTTATTCTTTTTTCATTATTTTCCATTTCGTACCATTTACAAATCTACAGTTTACTTCCAGCTCCCAGTTATTACGTTTTTATCTGCAGATTTCCCTTCTGTACTAGTTTCTCCTCCACATCTCGTTTTCATCCCCTTTTTAATACAAATGAATCTCCAGTGATGATTCCACCCTCACATTCTTCCACGTTATTAATCTTTCATCGCAGTTTACCCTGTCATATCATATTCCCGTTTTCTTCGTTCTCCTTCTCCTCTCCTCCCATCATCCGCGTGGTCTCGGAAATTCTTCTGTCATTTGGCCAAAACTTCCATTGTAACCTGAGGCATTGTCCCTTTACTCTACCGAATCCACGGACTAGAAAAAAAGCCTAACTCGGGTCGTTTTTTAAGTAGGATTTACTGGAGTTTAAATTGGGGTATTATTAAATGCATTCCTCGTATCTTTTAGTAGATTTTTTTTTTCGTAAACCCTTTTATGTTTATAGCATTAAGAAAACGCAGTTGTTGAGATGAAAACTATTACAATTGTGTGCAAGTTAAATTGCAGCAAAAGCATTGTGGAATTCTAAATCTTATACTACTAGAAAAGCTTCAGTTGGACTGCATTTTTTAAATATATAATTATTATTTTTGTTCACGTTTTTATGTACCCAAAATATTCTGGTATCGCTAAAAGCAACCAGTCAGTTCCACTTTTTTACTTTGTACCCAAGAGC
>NC_051410.1:30138883-30139015 GCF_015228065.2 Penaeus monodon
GCTCGCAAGGCACACAAATATGTCAATAATAGCAGAGTGCGAATGGCGCTGCTACCATCTTGCGTCACTGAAATATAATTGTAATTGTGGTTTCTAATTGACACACGTTGGTTTATTGGTCGCCTTTTCGAT
>NC_051410.1:30139274-30139423 GCF_015228065.2 Penaeus monodon
TGAAATTAGACTTTACTATCAAGTGCCCAGCCATCTAGGATCCCACATTTTCATCCTATCTTCACTACGCTATGCTTTAAGTCCTTCTGACGATAGGGTCCAGTTCGGAAATCGTACATAAAATTGTTATTCTTTGTGCTCAAAACACG
>NC_051410.1:30139458-30139615 GCF_015228065.2 Penaeus monodon
TCAATACCTATATTAAACAACTTTTGAGGACTACCAAACCCTTTTGATCTCAAATTCCATTTTCTTCTACCTTTCCTTTAGCCGAGTGATTCTTGATAACTTTATTACGCTTTCTTATCTTTTCTCATCGTACTGTATTTTAAAGCGCTACTGCCCG
>NC_051410.1:30139664-30139741 GCF_015228065.2 Penaeus monodon
AAAACAGCGATTTTGTTAGGATGTGTGTTAAGAACATGATAGTACCTATATATCATATATTTAGGAATTTGCTCAAA
>NC_051410.1:30140102-30140499 GCF_015228065.2 Penaeus monodon
ATCTCTGCGTGTCCCTGTGTACAGTATATGTATATCTTTGTACTGCATTAGGTACAGGTCTCTTTTTTTTTGATTCCAGATGCCTGAGTCTGTTGTACCATAAGCCAACCAGACTCCATTTAATGGCCCATTTATTGCGAGATCAGACATTTATGCAGATTAGGAATAACCGAAGTATTAAAATCAAGAATAAAAACAAATGAAGCTAACCTGTTCGCGTCCAGAAAGCGAGTAATTGGATAAACAGAGGCTGGCAGGCAAGCACAAAGTACCTTCGGGTCGCAGTGTGATTATGTATAACTGCAGTTTGCGATTAGCCATTATCATACAGAGCGCACAAAATAAAGTGAGAACAAGGATTGCAACGACAGTAATAGAGGCTGAGTGCTTTCTGTTT
>NC_051410.1:30141499-30141675 GCF_015228065.2 Penaeus monodon
TGCGTGTGCAATATTCACTGGCCTTCCCATTAGTCTGCAAGTTCGCTATTTTGGAAACTAGGCCATAAAAATTCGCTTCATCCTCGGTCTCAAGGATGGTAGGACTATTGGAGATTTGCTGCTCCTCGTCAGGTCAGGTGTCTTTTTTCACTCTCTTTATATATTCTATTTTTCAA
>NC_051410.1:30141729-30141960 GCF_015228065.2 Penaeus monodon
ACACCAACAGAACTATTCAGGAAGTAGGCCATTTCAGAATTCTTAAACATATTTCCTTTTTCCCTTTGTTACTGCACTTTTTCCTTCTTACTGTCTGTGAAATGTCTTTTCTTAAAGTTTCTTTCAGTATTCTAGAAGATCATTCACAGATTTATCCCAGTTTTTCTTTCTTTTTGTAGTTTTTAGCATTTATTTAAGTTTTGTTTATTACTTTTAATCTACATATACCCC
>NC_051410.1:30142135-30142414 GCF_015228065.2 Penaeus monodon
TACTATGTGCATATATCACAGCTAGCGCAAATCTAAAGATTAAAAAGCAGATTTGCATTTATGATTTCCGCTTACCTGAGAATATGGAATCTGAGCTGCTTACAAAGGCATAAGTAGGAAAGGTCTGCATGCGTCATCGTTAAATACACAAATTGTGAGGAACCAATTACATGTTATTAGCTGCATCGCTCGTGATGTGGCAGCTGTAAGATGTTTTTAGATATGACGTTAAGCTGTGATAAATACCCTCAAGTAAATGATATTATGACGTTGAGGCAG
>NC_051410.1:30142473-30142945 GCF_015228065.2 Penaeus monodon
ATATTCAGATTTGACCGTGAGTCAATTTGAAAATTAAATGACAGAATATAAGCACGTAAGTCCTTTGGGCAGAATGATAAACAGACTGTTGTTTAATGATGCCCATCAACAGTTTACGTCACGTACAACATGGACTGAAAAAAATATCAGTTGCATTTATTTTCGTTAACATGTGCTGGAAGGCATTTTATGTACTAATGATACATACAAAAGCTAATAAATCAAAAGGCATATGAACACAAACAGAAAAAATACAGCATCTTAGCAAGTCCAATACTTTTTATATATTAATCCTATGGTAATATTTTCCTTTTTACTCATACCTTGTCGACTGGCACAGCTTCAGAAATGCTTCAGACAGTAAAAACTCGGCCGTTTTCTAAAACCTTACCGTCTTCCTCTTAAACAAGGAAAAACTACTACTGAATGAAAATGGGTATATACTGTAGGAATAACCTCTTGACAAATATAT
>NC_051410.1:30143228-30143597 GCF_015228065.2 Penaeus monodon
CTCAGCATTACTTTTAAGAAGATAACGATTTTTCAATGATTTAGCAGTATTGAGGAGAAGAAAAACACGCAACCAGCATCGGACTTATTTGCGCTAACCTACACACAATAGCAGGAAGATTATGTTAAGAACTCGCAATATAGATAAAGTTCAAACAAAGAAGGAATTAGAGACGCATCATAAGTTACAAACCAAGAGTAAAAAATTCTTTGAGTCGGCAAAAAATCTGTCCTTTGCTTATGATAAAGCGAAACCGTGCAAACAACCGTGACTTTCAAGTAAATATCTGGTTTAATGTTATCCAGCCACCTCCTTGTACATGAGAAATTAATACTGCAAATGATTTTGCTGCATGTGTGAGGCCACTAG
>NC_051410.1:30143644-30143846 GCF_015228065.2 Penaeus monodon
GCCATATTGTTACTTCAAGGAATAGTATGCGCGAGACATAGAGAAGTTTACATTACGTTCAGTAACTGTGAGGCTACTTCGATGATTAGGCACTCGAAAACCTCTGTTAGTCCCCGATGTAGTGGAATGTTCTTAGTTTGTATTAACGCTGCTTCAACGCTTCCCCTTTGCCGTTGTCCGAGCTACATTTCATACTGGAGGC
>NC_051410.1:30144168-30145156 GCF_015228065.2 Penaeus monodon
GGTCATGTCAAGGCCTAAAAGGCATAGGATTTAGTCTAAACTAAGTTTCGAAAGGTCATTGCAACTAAACAGACGGCAGTGGTTTTCTTTGGACATTTATTTCGCGTCTATCACTCCTCTGTCCACCTTTCTCAGAGTACAGGAAGTCGGAAAAGCCACGGCTGACCAGCAAGACAAACTTGTCTATAATATTATATTTATCTATCTTTTCATCTCTATATATTCATACAAACACGTTTGTTTGTTCTACCTTTTTCTTGGATGGCTGAAGATGGATTTACCGCCCAGTAATGATTCATTTAGCCTCGTGCTTAGATCTTTCTCTACTCGAAAGTGCTTTCAAATGCAAATGCTAGGCGTCATCAACACCTCACAAAGGCTCCCTTTCTACCCGGCGAGTCATAATGTGGGTAGGAGTAAGGTAGGGGGAGGGAAAAGGTGGGGAGAGGAGGGTGACTTATGCAAAGTGTTAGTCGTATAGTTTGTCTTTTTATTTAGTTCAGGCTGTGAGCTAAAGGAGATTTAATTTCTTAATGTTGTATTACACTAACTTCATTGCATTATATGAAAAAGGCTTGAGACAAATGCATGAGCGGGCATGTCAGTCAACGTAAACAGCGGCCACCGATGAAGACGAAGGCAAACATCAATTTCACTTGACAAACTATAATTCATATGGCTAAATCGATAAGGAGGCTTGAGGCAGTAATTGAAGTTACTGGACATGAATATATGAGGCATTTGAGCTGAATATGATTTATTTCCTCATATGATAGTCTGTAAGGGATGGCGGTCTGCTGATCATCCATGTACACAGACGTCAAAAATTAGTCCTCACGAAAGCGTACACACTTCGGGCTCTCTGGCAGGTTCAACTTACCAGAATGAAGATCGTCAGGAGTGATAGTTCCAGCCAATGGAATTGTTTGCCGGTAGTTTGATCGTTTCTTCTGGCGTTATTTTTGTCTGCTGGGCTCCGAACGTGAAG
>NC_051410.1:30145203-30145442 GCF_015228065.2 Penaeus monodon
CTGCCCTAAAATTAATTGGAATGGATAAAATACCTTATAGATATGAGAGGATACGTTTGCTATTAACTATCTAACGTAACTTTTACAGATTCAAATGTCATTCATACATTATTCTAGTTATAAGACAAATTAATAGACTAACGCTATTATGACGCTTAACGACAGTTACATGTCAATGCAGTAAATTTCTTTCACGAGCCAGCCCATGCTATCATCGCTTATCCAAAGTTTGTTTTCTG
>NC_051410.1:30146220-30146525 GCF_015228065.2 Penaeus monodon
TTTTAATAGATGATTGGCAATATTTCGAAACTTCACATTGAATCCCAGAAATAACGAGTCACTCCGTATCTTCACGTGAAAGCCTACCATTTGAATTTAAATCGATCTGACCTTTACCTCTACGCAAGATGGCATCGAATCAAAGGCTTGTAATACATCTTTGATTTCAGCAAATCGAAAGCGAGAGGCCTTTTGCTTTTATAAACTAGTGATAACTGTACAGGGAAAATGATATATATCAAGGACTCGGTTCAGAAAAAATCAGTAATTAATGGAGATTATCACTAACTGTAATTGATTCCGTG
>NC_051410.1:30146816-30147268 GCF_015228065.2 Penaeus monodon
AAGTAAGAATATCTTCGTGTTCCCCGCGTTTCTTTCTTCTTTTCAGTGTTTAATTTGTTCCATGTAATTTCGGTATTTGTTCTGCTGACAGACAAGGCGCCTCTCAACTCCACAATGTCCCTTAGCTCTCTCGTTAATCCACTTATCAGCCTGAGAGACAATACTTTTTTTACGTATAGCATAATTTTGTTCAGACTGAAAATAATAATAGTTGCTGCAAGAAACAAATCAAAGAAAACGCTTGAAGAGAGGAACAAAGAATGAACCGGGAATTGACATAATATAACAGTGCATGGTTCCTGCTTATTGTATAAATCTGATAGAAAAGTAAATTTCCTTTCCGGTGGCTGCTGTGTCGAGTCGAGTCGATGTGGTGAACTATTACAAAAAAAAAATAAGAACTCTGAACTGCGATTAAAATGAAGCTACTGAATGGGTGTTCAGGATAAACG
>NC_051410.1:30147289-30147858 GCF_015228065.2 Penaeus monodon
CCTCTCCAAAATCAATGGATGTCACCCAGAAACATCTTCCCCAGCCGAATGGTAGAAATGATGAAAACTAAAACAAAAGATTCCTTGTATAGCGTTTTTCATAAAAAAATAACAAATAAAATTAGTTGTAAATGCGAATTCTTTTGCAACAATCTCTGAATTAAGTGTACAAATTTTGTATTGATAAATTGCAGTTTTAAAAGAAAAATCTTGCTCCTGGGTATTATAATAATAAAATGGAGAAATTATTTATATTTCCTAAAATACACAATATACATATAATTGCAGTATCATTCAGTAAAATAATTGCTTGGGATTTTCTACATAAAGAACAATTTTGCCTTTTAATACGATTTTAGAAGCAATATATAAAAACCTAAAAATCAGGCCTGGTGGGTAAGGAGCAATTACCCGAAGAGGTACTTACGCCAAACCTGAATATATCTGCATAACTTTAATTTCTTGCATACAAACGCATCCATGTTATATTCAGAGAAACCAAGAACGAGGTGAGTGAGGTATAACATATCTTGATTTTTCTGCCGTAATCTTGTGTTGTACTCTCGTAT
>NC_051410.1:30147912-30149078 GCF_015228065.2 Penaeus monodon
AATGATAAATGATCATTTAGAGGCTTAACTTATATGAAAGTTAATTTTTTGACGTAGTAATACACCAAAGGCGTAATTTTGACGGCAAGATATTTTAGGAATTCTTGAAGAATCTTGAAACATCTTGTTCCTTCCTATTTTTGATGGAACCTCTTGGTAAGAAATCTTGGTCTGGTTTCATAACCAAACCAAAGATTTTCAAACCACCTCCAGAGGAAACCTGTTACAGTGTCATGACGTTAAATGTTAAACGAACGACCAACATGGCCGATAGAAATGAGTGATTTCAATAAAAATCTCTTGTTAAATAATTTATTTTGTCGTTAATATATGATATTATAAACTACCAAGCTGTGGTAAAATTTGTGTCGACCAGAAACATTAACTGAAGTATATTAATAGCTTCATTGCTCTAACATTCCAGATGTTCGAAGAACATTTTTATTTGCCTTTGTTATTTTCATTCTAAACTCACAGTCTGAAAGGCATCTTTGCTAATAATAGCAGATATTATTCTTTTAAAACTAGGTGGACGATCTTTAACTTTTATAATATGTAAAAAAAAGAAGTAAATAATAATAATAAGTATTTCCATTACCTTCTTCACTGGATGCAAAATGAAGGTGAGGAAATATTTTTTAAATTTACGATCATTACTGCACCGTTCCAGTCTGTTTTCCTCTAAAATTACTCGTCACCAACTACGAAGGGGAACGAGTCATCATCACATATTGCAGTAGTTTGTTTACATCGATAACAAGCTAGGCGTTGGAACTGTTTTTCACGAATTCGGAAAGACAAAGCAAGCCAAACCAAACCATAGCTTGCTTGCGTTTCTCGTCAAAAATGCACCTTAAGATATGATAAATCTAAGTTTTACGAAAAACAACTGGAAGTGGGGATAAGTAAGAACCTGTAGAGACTGAAATGGACAGGAATAAAGTGGAATAACAGGCTTTAAGACACACAACCAAAACACTTGGTCTGCATAAGTAAACTAAGTATCATATGTGATGAACTCAAAGCAGTAAACTTAGTCCCACAACAGTCTACTCATCCTGCACAATCTCTTGTGACTTAAATCATCAAAATAGTACCCTGAAGTACTTCAGAGATTTCCACTCCTTAGTGAAGGTCTTTTTCTCCAAGAACATATAGTCAGTTAA
>NC_051410.1:30149101-30150082 GCF_015228065.2 Penaeus monodon
AAAGCTGGCTAAGGCTTAGATTAATAGCCCAACAATGACTAGTCGGATTAGCGCTACTGAAGAGGCTATAAGTAGCCACCTTAAGGTAATCTCTGCGAATGAGGGAGTGAAATGTGTAAGAAAAGGATTTAACAGAAATAGATGCATCAGTATTAAATATCACAGCTTTTTATAAGCCTGTCAACGTCTTGGCTAACATGGAGAAGCAGAAGTATAGAAAAACGTAAACACTATATCGAGTTCACGATATTTAAAATTCATGGCTAGGCAGAACAGTCACAGGTTATGGAAGTTGTAATTGCGTGGAGCATATTGATGGAGACAGATTCAAGGGCGCATGTAAAAAGAATATACTTATTAAAGAGAATGATTCGCAGCTGGAGTGAGCAAGAGTCACAAGAGGATATATGATACCGTTAATGTAAAAGCAAAAATTCTTGGAAACTTGATCTTGTTACTGAAGTTATATCAGGCTATGTAAGAAAAGCAAGAACAAATTTAAAATCCCTGAAATGGTACTTCGGGAGAGCGAGCAAAAAGACTTGCCTGTTTTGAAGCAAAGTGAAACCAGGGTATTCTCAGAAAAGTGCCAACTTAAGCGCCAAAGTAATCATTTTATTCTTCCGTAATATTAGAGTTAATCATTTCCCTTTGGAACTCGTTAAAATTGTAATTAATTAAACATAAGGGATATTGCGCCGTGTAAAAGCTACAACTGCAAACACTACACACTACAACGTCATCAGCTCGTATCAACTGAACTAAAGAAAATAAGTAAGTATCAAATAGTGAAATCCACCTCAGTCTCTATTGCACGATTCTATGAAGCCCCATAAGTCTATTCTGGATAAAAGCGTCGGTTTCATATTTAGCGCGAATATCGGAAATTTCTTGCTTTATCTATGTAATGTTCATATCATAAGATAGCGTAACATATGTTATGATACACGAATTTGAATGACCTTATCGATGTTGATTTTA
>NC_051410.1:30150551-30150690 GCF_015228065.2 Penaeus monodon
CGCGATTTTTTTCTTCCGTCTGACCTCTATTTTTCATATTTTTTATTTGTCTGCGGCTTGTGGACCGCTCAGATTTCAAAGACTTAAAATAAAGTCTTGCTCGCATAATGAATGGTAAAATCTTGTTTCGATAATGTTC
>NC_051410.1:30151072-30151248 GCF_015228065.2 Penaeus monodon
AACTTTGTACTTTTTTACACCATGGTGGTTCATTAATCTCTTCATCTCCTATGTGCGTCTTGGCGTCCCTCTTATTTTCCTCTCCATCTCTCGTCATGCACGTGATCTTCTTACGAGACGCGTGTTCTGAAAACGAGTCAGAAGAGGAGCACAACCGCCAAAGCCCCCCTCCCCCC
>NC_051410.1:30151270-30152711 GCF_015228065.2 Penaeus monodon
TCCGACTCACGGCCATTAAAAATTAAGCTCTCGATCCTGATACCGTGTTCGGTCGCAAGGAAGAGCAAGGAAATTATACATCGTCGTGGAAGTTGGTCACGCTCGGTCACGCAGTGTCGCGTTGCCCTTTGGCAGTTCGGTGTCGTAGTCGTATGCCTTCTTGCTGCTTCCCGTGCCCTTGTCTGACTTCAATACCTTACCTTTTCTGATGCAGGACTGTTATATAGTGTTATGGCACTTCGCCTTAGCATGTCGAGTACTGTAAGATCTTGTAAGGCAATAGTTTAAAATCCTTCACTTGCTCTATAACATCCATCTCTAATCCCTCTGTTATCTCCTCAATATTGTTATGATTAGCATTTCTCCCCTCTGCCTGAACATAAGGGTATACGTATGTAGGTCTGTAAACAATATAGAAGCCTGCGCACATATTTAAAAAGTCTTTAGGTGAAAACATGTTGGTGAGATGTTGGAAAGACGAACGAGGGCTTTCACACTTACGATGCATAAGTAAGTGTGTGCGCAGTGGATTAATATTTTCTGGGCCTTCTGGCGATCAAAAAAGGAACACTTCTCAATATTCTTTAGAAGTTATTACGTACTTATGAGCATATTTTGGTGGGCCTCTCAGAATTCATCGTTATAGATTTACCAAAACAAAACTTGCATACACACACACATACACAAATGCACAACTATTTGTTTACGCGTTTTGTCACGTGCCATGTACATTAAAGTAGCATTTTCACTGGATACAGATACATTTATTTACGGATTAGAGCGATTAGTGGCAAGGAGAGGAGAGCCGAAAGAAATTTGGTCAGATAATGGCACTAACTGGTGCACATCAGGGATTGAAGAGAGGTATCCAGGAATGGAATCAAGATGTGATCCATGCTCATATACTGAAGAAAGAAATAGACTGGAAGTTCGATCCACCAGGCGCATCACACAGGGGTTGAGTGTGGAAACGACAAATACGAATCATTCGACGAATATAACCTCACACAGTAAATCTAGATGATGAGACCACAATACTATCACTGACCCATCTCAAAGCTGTCAGAGGACCCAATAGATGCTAGACCCCTAACACTAAACCACTTGCTGATGCTACGGTCTGGCCCCTTATTACCACGTGGACAGTTTGTTGAAAAGGATCAATGCAGAAGACACTGGAAGCAAGTCAGTACCAAGCTGATGTATTTTGGTGCCGATGAATTAAAGAATACCTTCCAGGACTTCAAGAACGTTAGAAATGGATGAAACCTTAGAGAAACTTATCAAACAAGACTGTCTCTATTAATCAGTGTTCCTTATTACTAGTAGGGTTAATAAAGGAACATATAATCTAGTACGCTCATTTGATGTAAAACAGGAAATGGTACTTATGAGAGGCCACTTAAGAAGATTTGTCTGTTAGAGAACACTTTATATCATT
>NC_051410.1:30152782-30153151 GCF_015228065.2 Penaeus monodon
CACCTATTTATTATGTGTAGAATATAAAAATTCATTCAAACATTGAGTTGTGAAGTTATAATGGAAGAAAATTTTATTGTATGTTTTCTATGTTCAAGTTGGGGAAAACATCTTTGTTTTTGTGTGGAAGGACGCCGTCTGTTCAGGCCAATTAGGAATCATCATTTTGTAAACCCTAGGAAATGCCAAACATTTAAGAACGTCTGTGCGTCTGTACGTCTACGTCTGTGTGCCTAGTACACCAGAGTCAAGAAGGTTCTGGAACTAATGATATGTACTTACGACGAATAGAGACATTAAATGAAGACGCGTGTTTAATCTTTGCCCTAATACCGAAGGACAACATTCCTCTTACATTGTGGGTGTAAT
>NC_051410.1:30153508-30155977 GCF_015228065.2 Penaeus monodon
CTGATATAACTGAGCCAAGTGAAAATGCTACTTCAATGTGTATGGCAAAACACTTTAAATAGGAACGTCCTTGTTTTACTGTGACCGGCCCAAAACAGTCTACTCGTATTCCACTGTATGGTGATTATAACACGAGATTCAGGAACGCTTGCCATCTGCTGGAATACTGTCTTACCGAATATCTTTTTGCAAGTGACACAATAATGCATTACATTATTCACTAACTTTATTCCTTTTAAAATCCAAAACTTGCTCCTGGTTTCCGCTAATAGACGTTCCACTCCAGCATGTCCAGTATTTATATCACAACATTCAGCTATCATTCTTAAAGCATGGTGGACATAAGGAAGAATGATTGGGTCCTTTGCATCCCCTTCGATCTGAGATCTCAGTAAATTATCTGCTTTAAGAGGATTCGGGTTTCTTAACTGTAAAAGTTCCTTTGGGAGAGTCTTCTGAACATACAAAATAATATGTCTCTCTGCTTCCTCGAGCTCTTTTGTTGTGATAGGTCCCTGCTTTGGTCTCTTTCAAGGGGAGCTTAAGTCGACTGTACCAACCACTGTTTTTTTCTGCTTAAACCATGATGAGTAGTATAGTTAAATATTGGTGTGATCAGGTTCACTTTCGATATTGCAAACTAATGGTTGCATATGCTATTTAGTTCTTCATACTATAAGAAATTTGGACCATGAACCAATCTATTATTGCTTAGCAGGTCTGATGCAGACATTTCACGAGGTGCATCATCGCCAGGGTTCTTTTCAGAAGGTACATATCTCCACTGACTGACTTCAGTGTGATCAAGAATTTTACCTACTCGGTTGGCCACATATGTCTGGAAGTGCTTATCTGACCTGTTCAAGTACCACAGTACTATCTGACTATCCATCCAGAGGTATCTCCAGCTCCTTAGTTATAACTTTATCCAGTCTTACAGCCTTTAGAGCTCCGGCCAGCTCCAATCTTGGAATTGTAGAACCTTTTAGGGGCGCAATATGTGATTTAGCCATGATCAAATTAATGTACACATAATTACCCTAAAGTTTTACTCTCAAGTATGATGCAATACCATACTCATACTCAGAAGCTTCTGAAAAGTTGTGAATTTGATTTTTTCTAAATTTAAACCTGCTGGATTGAAGCATCTGTGAACCTTAAATCTTTTAATCTCCGGCGAATCAGTTAGTCACCGTCATTTTTTGTGATGAAGAAACATACTTTGAGAGATGAAATACCCTTCTATCCAGAGGCTCATTTGATTACTGTGCTAAAGCTATGGCTATGACTCAACACTATTTATAGAATTCAGACAGTCATCCTCATAAACTTTGCATAGAACTGTGTTCACTACTTCTGAATACATGTTACAATATTCTTCTATTACCTTTTGAAGGGCATAACTTGCACACCTCGGGCTCCATACTCCACCAAGGATATGAACTGTCATTCGAAAAACCTGCAAGGGTTGTGATGTGCTGTTGTTCTCAAACCACAAAAAGTGAAGCGAGTGTCTGTCTTCAGGGGTAACATGCACTTGATGAAAGATCGGCCATAAATTCCACAGTTCCTTGTCGAAATTGTAACAGAACACCAACCAGTCCATTGGCTAAATCTGGTCCCTGATACACATAATCATTAAGTGAAGACAATGTGCCATTTTTTGGCTTCTTTGGATTTAGCACGGGTGGTGCAGTAGATACCATATTTTGCCATCATGACGGTGAAAGCCTTTCTCAGGAACTACTTCTGCACATCCTTTTTTCAGCAGATTTGTATTTCTTCAGTGTATTATCTTTATTAAGGTGCTTGGTCGATGACAGTAGCCTCTTTTTGGCTAGAAATTTGTTATCTGGTAAACTAGGTTGCTGTGCTTTGAATGGTACGCTTAATGTATAGTGGCCATTTACCACCTGGGGTGTGCTGTTCCAGGTGTCGACTGCTCTCTGGTCACTGACTGACCAGCCTCTTTCTTCAACAAAGGCATCCTCTATCTCCCATAATCTCTTCAGATTATCCTCCAAGGTACACTTACCTGTGTCAAGTATGAGAAGTAAGCCGACTTACCAAAGGGATTCAGTGGTCTATTTACAGCCCAGCCTAGAGTAAGGCAAAAGGCTCTCCTAGTCCACCTCTCTTTACATCAGTTGGCAGGAACAATTCCGAAGAGTCTTGTCCAATTAATAGGAGCACTTAATGTGCCTTCACTTCTGGTATAGCCAAATCTCTTAGGTACAGCCACTGCACTATATCCATGTGTGTTGATTTCCCTGTGAGATCTGTGTTGAGACTTGGTCTTAAGGTTGCTTGCATGTTGTATTGTGGGTCATTTACCACATTTACATCAGAAACAATCAATGACACAGCAGTTGTTTCCCCTGACATTCGGCTCTGTGTAAGTGTATTCAGATGATGCACAGTTCTGCTAACTCCTAATTGATTCACCCCTGACGGGAGCAGCCTTGCCGC
>NC_051410.1:30156466-30156692 GCF_015228065.2 Penaeus monodon
CTTGTTACGTGTCACGTGTTTTACTGTTCTTGTTACATGCCACATGTTTTACTATTTTTCATTATGTTTCACTGTTTATCATTACGTGCCATGTGTTTTACTATTTATTGTTATGTGCCACGTGTTTTACTGTTTATCGTTACGTGCCATGTGTTTTACTGTTTGTCGTTACATGCCACATGTTTTACTGTTTATCGTTACGTGCCACGTGTTTTAGTTCTTTTTT
>NC_051410.1:30160835-30161981 GCF_015228065.2 Penaeus monodon
AACGTTCACTGCAGTAAGTGGAGTTGCTATCAGGGTCAAGCATAGCACAGGTATCGATGTAAAAATCAGAGCTTGGGCGTCACACTCTGGCAGGTACAATTGGCATGGCTAATTTACCATCACATTTTCTTCACTTGATATACCTAAGGTTCCCTTGAGGTGCATTTCTAATAGGTATGGTCCTTTCACCCGGGGTAGATGTAAAAAATTCAGTGTGGGACCCATGTTTTTGGCTTTGGAATGCATTTCATGTTATTCCAGATCTTCTAGGAAATTGCTCTACTAGATCAGCTTTCTTTTTGCAGCTGGACTTCTCCTGAATCTCTCCTGCTGCAGTTGATGAATAAAGAACTGAGACTTGAGTTTCGTTTTGTAAATTCCTTCTTCCAATGCTACCATTTCAGGAACAATTAGGGTTTTGTCAAAGATAAATGTGTCTTCTTCATCTGCATTCCTAGCAACCAGGGTGTTGTCTGTCGCTTGTTCATCATTTTCCTCTTCACCTGCAATCCATGTGTATATGGCTTACTCAAAATTCTCAGCTTTATCGATGACGGTTTGACGAAATATCAGGCCTCTTGTTTGGCAATATCATCCTTAAGTGATGCCATGTACAGCTGATGAGCTTCCTCAAATTGCTGCATTGCATCTCTTCACGAGCGGAGGCCTTTATGGTACACAGTGGCATAAACTTCACTTGTGCAACTCACATGGTGACAGAAACAGGCCCATACATTAAGCTCACAAGGTGACTAGGAAACAGGTTCATACACTAAGTTCACAAGCACTTTAAAGTTCATAAGTATCAAGATTTTAAAACTATTACACGCACAGTGTAAGAGGAATATTATTCTTCGGTATTATGACCAAGATTAAACACACGTCTTCATCTAATGTTTCTGTCCTTCATAGGTACACCTCTGGTACAGACTTACAGACGGTTTTAAAATCTTAGCATTTCCTAGGGTTTAGTAACAACACATAACAATTATTCATAATCAGCCTGAGTAGACAGCATCCTTCCACACAAAAACAAAGATGTCGTACTCAACTTGTACGGTGAAAGATAACTTTACAAACATACGGGAACATAGAAAACCTACAATAAAAATTGCTTCTATTATAACTTCACAACTAAATGTTTGA
>NC_051410.1:30162582-30162690 GCF_015228065.2 Penaeus monodon
GTTTCGCATAAAACAGAGATAATGAAACCATCTAAAACCCAAGCCCTTATTTCAAAGACAAGGATGGCACTAATGAGAAAGTTCAAATAATCATCTCTTTGTGCCCCG
>NC_051410.1:30162735-30163107 GCF_015228065.2 Penaeus monodon
TGGCGGTAGCACATTTCTGAGTTTTTGAAAGGCGTTCAAAAATGTAAAATTTACATTTGGTTTCATAAAGTGATTTAGTTCTATACAGTGGGTAAGAGGAGCTAATTATTAATTCTACACTCCACTGCAATCAATATAAATTAGAGGACGTATTTTGCATAAAAAATCGCATCTCATTAGATACCATGCTCTGGTGATCTAGGATTAGCGAGGGTTTATTAAGGATAAATTCCACTTGAAGTTGTACAGGTCCCTCGCTTCGCCTTCGAGAATATTTGCAACCATATTATAGCAAATGACTCAGCAGTGTGAAGATTAACTGTAGCTACAACCTTTGCACGTCCCCTCAGTGATGCCCCTACGTTCATTCAA
>NC_051410.1:30163127-30163650 GCF_015228065.2 Penaeus monodon
GTAATATACCCCATGACCCATTTTCGTATCACTGTCTTAGTACGTGGTTTTGATCTCGATTGTAACTGATCTGATTCTGAATCATTCCTAGTCTGGGCTTCTC
Source organism: Penaeus monodon (assembly GCF_015228065.2). NCBI lineage: Eukaryota > Metazoa > Arthropoda > Malacostraca > Decapoda > Penaeidae > Penaeus > Penaeus monodon. The sequence continues at coordinate 30,163,231 of NC_051410.1, forward strand.
GAGCGTTATTCTAAAATGTAGCTGCATTTAAAATACTGTACGTTGTATGTAGGTCAGTTATATCTTCTCTTAATATTCATTCTAGATCTGAAAAACCCGCTTTTGAAATCTTATCAAAGACAGCACATTTTTTTACGATGACCAAGTGAATCATCAATGTGTTCACAGTCTATGAAGACTTTGAAGTCCACCGTGCCACCAACTCTGTAGACAGATTCTTCTAAAGATCGCAGATAGAGATGTGAGCATTTTCCCAAGAATCTTTCGCTTCCTTCAGGTAAATTTCTGTTGACTTTTGGGTTCTTGAATATAATCAAAAGCTTCGTTATCGAATACTTTTACGGATAAATAACTACGAATGCGTGAGTGTATGTATATACTACCCGTAGTACGAAGCCCAACGGATTATCAATGTCTCTT
>NC_051410.1:30165625-30167104 GCF_015228065.2 Penaeus monodon
ATTGTATTTAGAGCTAAACTAATAAATGTTAACAATTAAATGCTACAGTTCGTGATATATCGAAAATTCCTTTTTTTCAGGTAATTAAACTTTGACAAAATCTTATGCAGCCTAATTTCTGACAGGGAATTTAACACAACTGTATTGATTCACAAAGTGCAGAACCTTTATCACATATATAATAAAGGTGATAGCATAGAGGTGCGCAGTGTTATTACAGCTCATACAAAAATGGAATTTGACCTTAATCTAATAATAACTTTTTTTTTTTTTCAAAACTGCAATATTGCATCAAAGAAGGCCTAATCATTTTGGACTGCAATATCATACAGCCTTTCACTCCCATTAGCATAAGAAATTATCCTATTTTGTTAGATATATCAGAAAATCTTTTTATTATTCCTTAGGACTGGTTTGTCATGGCCCGGATTCACACAAAGAAACATATTGGTCACTTGGGGTCGAACAATGATCTAGAAAGGCAAATAAAGTGAAACCACAAGAGCTTAAGTATTGTATGCAATGAAACTACGAATAATTTATACGTTGCAAACACCATATACAGATGCCTCGGTGATTTGATCACATTGGTCTAGGAAAGAAGATATTGCGTTGATCGGAATCACAGTTGGTTAAATCAATCCTTGCGCAAACTAGAGGTAACTGTTGGTAGGAATATCTCTAGCATCAGAGGAGTTACTGAATCGTGTGTCGGAAATGGGGTTCTACCTCTCGTAAAGAACTAGCTAGTCCTTGAGCACTTTCGGAGAAAAAATGTTGTAATATCATATTAATGTTTTTAAACGTGACTTAACCTTTTACTTTATAAGGATATTTTTCCAGTGCGGGTATATTTCAGCATGATTATGCTAAGTAACTGGTGGAGCTTGGTTAGCCTTATTCATTTTCATATTAGTTCAGTGTTAATAGACAGCACCTGTATATTTGTAGAAAACATGAATTCTAAGCCATGGGATGCTGCGGTAGGGTGGCCAGTTCCTTTTTGCCTCTTCTTTAAAAATATAATATGTAGGTTGCCTCAACGAAAACTGGCCTTAACGAAACTGAAGGTCTCTAACGGATGTAGATTAACGTTTTACCAAGGATTAACCTTTTAAAGTCCCGAAAATTGCATTAATATATTCAGATCAATATACGCGTTAAATATTTTGATTTTACAAATACTTTTAACATATCAAGTGACCAGTTAGAAGAACTATATAGATCATAGTGGCAGCTTAGAAGAAAGTAAGTGTAGATTGTCCCTCATGTAACGCAAACAAACGTCTCAGACCATTCAATATATGATAGAACGGTCTCAGCATTATATATCATAGTAAACTACATACAATATTTCCAAACCTTGCTGAGTAATGCTTTATAGTAACATTATAATCCTCAAACAATAATGCTACTACCATTATCTGACAAGGTGCCCCGACTAACATGCGTGTGACCTTTATATTTCTAGGCAAACAC
>NC_051410.1:30168598-30169142 GCF_015228065.2 Penaeus monodon
GAAACTCCATCTATGGGTAAGTTTGCCACGCAGGCATTGGATGGTCGAGAAAGGGTTAAGAACTCAACCTGCAAACCCACATGAAAGATAATCAACACGATTCCTGTAAGGGAAAGCAAGCAAGACATTGACTTCAGCTGATAGTTGATGTCTGAATGAGCAATACTCACAGACGAGTATATTTCGGATGCTTTCAGATTCCAAAATTAGTTTGCCTCGCAACGAAATAAACAGACCTAGGAGTCAGCTCACCTGCATTTCTTTATGGAACTTTCCTGGTACGCTAACGACCAGGGGAGCAGATCCCAGTAGCCCTTGTAAGATATTTATACTCGAAAGTAGCATTTTGAAAGCCAAATTTTAAAAAGAAAAATTAAGGGATGCCAAAATCGAGCGCCACATAGTGTAGCAAATGAAAGACACGCTATCGTAGGCATTTGGGAAGAAGTCCAAATGGAGGACTTCAAAATGAAGGTAAAAATTTCATTTTAGTGTAGTTTTTTTCCAGCAAGTTCGAAAGGGACCACAGATTACACACACTGAC
>NC_051410.1:30169426-30169522 GCF_015228065.2 Penaeus monodon
TTATCCTTATCCTCTTTAAAGCTAGTTCAGTAATGATAATAATAAAAAATCGGAAGTCAAACCAAGGAAAAAATAAATAAACAATTCGTCCTGTTA
>NC_051410.1:30170285-30170673 GCF_015228065.2 Penaeus monodon
GAATTGCGGATGCAGCTAAATCTACGGATGTCAGTTGATATGCTTGTATCCGCGCGGATGTGGATGCGGATTTTGAACAATACGAGAAAGTGACTTTTCGCATCAATTTATGCTGAAATCATATGCAATGGTCTGTCTGTGCCGCAAATGCTACATACTTGAACCTTATACAAACGTTACATAAACTATATAAGCTATATATAAACTAGTTATGACACTTCAGAGATTAAAACTACACTTACAAGCTATTCGACAGTTGCCACTCCTAATCACTGACTATTCCAATGTTCATTTTCGGTATATCACAGTACACTGTACAAAAATCTATTGTCTAGACTTTCAGAAAGGTTTGCTGTTCCCTGGTTACTACATGCGATTGAATTACATG
>NC_051410.1:30171939-30172096 GCF_015228065.2 Penaeus monodon
TCTGAATTTGGTCTTGGTGATCTTGAAGTATCTGAGGAGTTTGAACAATGGCAGCAACAGAAAGTGCCTCAGTCACTTCAGTGGTCAACAAATCATTATTGCCACTTGTAGTCGCTGCGCTAGTGGTCACTGAACCAGTAGAACTTGCAGCAGAACC
>NC_051410.1:30172416-30172499 GCF_015228065.2 Penaeus monodon
ATGTGTTCATGTTTTAACATTCACTTAAACTTTTGTAATAACCCAACCAGGTAGGGATGTAATACCAATATAAAACAAAATGC
>NC_051410.1:30173240-30173436 GCF_015228065.2 Penaeus monodon
TAATATAAATATGTTTTATCGATCTATATGTATGTCTGTCTTCCCTTGTATCGATATGTATTTATATCTATTTGTCTGTCACTGTCTCTCTTTATTTATGTGTGAATTACACACACACACATAAACCCAAGCTCACATTAACACATGTATTTACAAAGAGCTACCTAATTGTCTGTCTACTCACACGTGCGCTGGA
>NC_051410.1:30173730-30173934 GCF_015228065.2 Penaeus monodon
CTTGGGGCACGGGTCTGTTTGTCAGGTCTGAATGAAATACCGACTGACGGTTTTATAGCTGCCTAGCTAATTCCGTTCTCATTTGAAACCTTTCCTTTAATTCGCATCTGTGGGTGACAAGAGATCTAAGATGGTTTTATTACCATAAGCCATTGCTGAATTACTTCCTGGTATGCACAGTTGGAAAACTGCTTTCCAGTAAGT
>NC_051410.1:30175270-30176849 GCF_015228065.2 Penaeus monodon
GGAATTACCACAGGACACTGTAGGAGGGAACCTGAGCTGAAGAGATATTGGCACAATACCTCTCTACAAGGAGTGGAAATGGTACAGCAATTGGTATAACTGGGAGAAAAAGCGGAATAGACACGGGGAAACGAGAGAAGAGAACCGTGTGGCGCAAAAGCAGGGGCAGTACGTATTATGTGAGACGGAATACAGCGTAAGGAGATCCTGGCGATGGAGTTATGGAAGAGAGGCAGAATAAAGGACACCATAGGGACATGGTTGCATGATTAGCTGCGTACAGCAATGAACATGTGTGGCCTGCTACTGGGCGTCAAAGAAAGAAACGTGACAGATATAAGACCAAAGACTAGCGGCCTCTCCCGCACCCTTCGTTACCCCCCTCCCTCCACTCTCTCCCTCCCTACTTGCTCCTCACCCCACATCTTCCTCATCCCTCTCATGTCTCCCCGCTTCTCGCCCCCGCCTTCCTTTCTCGCGCCTCTCCCACCGCTGCGCTCTGCCCAGTCTCCCGCGCGCGCACATCCCCATGACATCTGCCTGTGGTGCCGCTCACCAATTCGGGACGCCTTGAAAATCTCGTTCAGTTTCTTCTTGGTAATTACTCGAGAGACTGTTTCGTGTACAGGCAAGATGTAGCGTTAACAACGAGTGCTAGTGAGGGTTGCTGTTCCCCGCGTGGGGGTTTACGCCAGGGATTGCGATACCTGGTCTTAGTGTGACCTCTGTCCTATGATATTGTGAAGAAAGTGATTATTCGCTTGTGGAGACGAAATTTTTCCTTGGTGAAATCTGCCCATATGCAGTATGATGGCAGGACTGCGTTTGGAAGACATTCATTCTATCGATTTTATTTGTTATAGAAAGTTTAAGGGGTCTGTGTATGGAGTGCTTGCATTAACATCAGATAAGCTTTTATATGCTTGACCGCATCAGATAGTAGTTTTTCGAGTTTACACTGGTAACATTTTCACCATACTGGCACGTGTTCACAGGGATTACCATAGACATGACCGTAAACTCAAGTTGACAAACAAAGTGTTCCAATATAAAGAAATGTTTAGATACAATATAACTAATTGAAGCGTTGCGTTTGCAATCACTCCCTCGTGCTTTGTGTGCGGCGTGCAGTTCGCGTAGTGAGATCTCCAAAGCTAAATTCTCGGAGCGGTTTTGACAAGCCGATTCCTCTGGTCTCTCCCTCCGACTCAAGATAGAACCCGAAGAACTGCTTTTAAGACATGTGGATCGGACTACAATACGTTTTCTAGCTGGTTTCGAAAACTCGTCAGTCATGGAGTTCCTAGAGCCGATGGGAACCATGCAGACCATGGGCTCCCTTGAAACCATTCGGCCCTTAGACGCTATGGAGACGATGGAAAATATGACGTCGCCATGCACATTTGTAAGTATTCCTTTTCTGCAGGTTTTCTCCTGCGGAACGATTGTTCGCATGGCATTTTTACGTAAACCGTGAATTGCAGAATCCTCCTTTGTCGGCTTTTATGAAGATATAGTAACCGTGTTTTTTTCTCTGTCACTCTCGTTGCGGTGTATCTGCCTAATGATCTAGTGAAGT
>NC_051410.1:30177837-30177992 GCF_015228065.2 Penaeus monodon
AAGGCTTTCATGAGGTTCTCCACAACAGCTGAAAGACTGCAACGTATTACAAGATTAATCATTCCAGCTGCTAATGTCAGTCACTAAGTGATACTTATCATATAGATGTACCTTTGCATGTTGTGACTACTTTTTTGCGCTTTCATCGTAGGTTT
>NC_051410.1:30178484-30178918 GCF_015228065.2 Penaeus monodon
GATTGCTCCTTGGGTCTGGCCTGTATATTACTGTGGCGCCTTTGGATCTAGGAGAAAACAAATTTATTTAGACTTTATCTTTTATTACTAAAGTTGTCAATTCATCGATCACGTGTGTCCATGCATTTATATATTTTTTTATTTTGAAATATCATATATAATTTATGGTGTTTTTACTTTACAGACAAAAAATGAATATCACACCATACCTATATTAGACTATATTTTACATGAAAATAATTATAAACTCCAGCAATCCATATTTTCCAGCGGAATTATTTCGTAATCAACCCAATGCCATACTGGTCTTGAGTATCTATAAATATGTAACGTTACCTTCAAACATCGCCTGTCACTATCTGGGCATCAGGAGCAGCTACAAGCCAATATGTTTGTTAATGAGGATACTTTGTGTTGGAGGTTGATTTATGGAG
>NC_051410.1:30179581-30180027 GCF_015228065.2 Penaeus monodon
AAAGCTACCATCAGTGCTGTTGTGATATGTCACTCAATTAACGTATTTATAAACACGATTAATTAAACACGCACACACATATTCCCATGCATATACAAATATGCACTTCAGAACCATGAAATTCTAAATATGCTCACAATTACGTGTGAATTAACGCAGGATATCGTATGAAATTAGAATTGGTTATATGTAGTAAATGAGAATACAAAAAAATAAAAAATAAATTATCTGTCCTGTTATTTGCTATTGTTTTTTTTTCGTTTAATTTCCTTTCATTTCATTTTATTTCAGCTTATTTTATAATAGTTCGGTTTGGTTTTATTTTATTCTATACTAATTTAGTTTTATTTTTGTCTACTTTATCTCATTTCATTTTGTTTAATGTCATTCTATTTTCTCTTGTCTTATTTATTGGATTTTAATTAATTTCATTTTGTCAACCACAC
>NC_051410.1:30180064-30180571 GCF_015228065.2 Penaeus monodon
TCCCTCTTTTGTTTTTCTCATTTACTTTATTCCATTACTCCTGATTCTCTTTTGTATCTTTTTTAGAAATTCTATTTTGTGATATTTCATTTCATCAGATTTAGTTTAGTTTTCTTATATGTAATATTATTCAGTTCTTTTTATTCTGTTGCATATTATTTCATTTGTTTTTATTTGTTAGGCCAAATTTCATTTTATTTTAGTTGTTTTATCAAATTTCATTTTATATTATTTGTTATATCAAATTTCACATAATTTTGTCTGTAATATTTCATTTTATTCCATTTATTTTATTCTCTAATATTTCACAGAATATTCACGTAAAAGATTCGGATCTGTCTTCGAAAATCTGAAGCAACGAAACATTTGACTGAAGCTTTTAAATACAACTCCCCTCTGCTCCTTTCTTAATGGCATTTAAGTGACATGCAAACTGTAATTGACTGCCTGATCTTGATTAAAATTTCCTCATTGCTATGCAGATTATGCATCAGTTTACGTCAAGAC
>NC_051410.1:30186020-30186174 GCF_015228065.2 Penaeus monodon
TTCACTTGTTTCGGTGTTCGTTAGATGTACTCTGAATGCCATATCATTAGCATATGTTATGATGGAAATACGCGTACATCATTACATGAAATTACCTTTTAGCCATCTGAGTTCGTAAATGGTGGGGAGAGTGAAGTAACCGGAAAAGGGAGAT
>NC_051410.1:30186380-30187614 GCF_015228065.2 Penaeus monodon
TAATTTACTCAGTTCCTCATGCCTATTTTTCAAATGCCATGGCTGAGTATATCACATTTAACGGCCTGTTAAAAGGCGCATAATTCAATATTAATTTCCATCGTCATTGAATCTAAAATTCATTACAAGTGCTATCAAATTCACTCTCACACATAGGTATACTTAAAAAAGAAAAAAAAATCTCACTTGCAATATCATTAATCTAGTGCAAGAAATGGGGAGGATGTGTTTTTGCATACGCTTACCATAGGGGAAAATGTGGACGAAAAGGGAATTACGTAAATGAGAATACAGAAAATTCCTACAAGAAAAAGGAGAAAGAAATTGGTGTGGGTAATGGTTCAGTAATTGCGTTAAATGGGGACACCTGTGCTTGGAATGAAATTGGGAGGGTAGGATAATGGTTGGAAAGGGGAGGAAAGAGCAGAAGAAGGAGAGGAAAAGAGAGGTGGAAAGGGAAAGGAGAGGGAATGGGGGAGGGAAGAGAGGGGAGAGGGGAAGAAATCGGAAGGGAAGAGGGAAGAAAGGGGGAAAAGAGGAGAAAGGTGGGGGAAGGAAAGACAGGAGAAAGGGGAGAAAAGAAGAGGGCGGTGAGAAAGAGAGAGGAGGGGGAGGAAAAGAGAGGGCAAAGAGAGAGAGAGGAGACGAGAGAGAGAGGGTAGGGAGAGAGAGAGGGGAGGGAGAGGGAAACTGAAGGCACGGAGAAAGAAAGGGGAGGGGAGGAAAAGGTAGGAAGGGAGAGGGAAAGAGAAGGCACGGAGAAAGAAAGGGGAGGGGAGGAAAAGGTTGGGGAAGGGAGAGAGAAAGAGAGGGCAGGGCAAAAGAGAGGGCAGGGAGAGGAAAAGAGAGGGGGAGAATGGGACAAAAAAGGAGGAACAGACTGGGAAAACGGGAGAAGGAACAGAGAAGTCTGGGGAGGAAAAAAAGAGTCGAGAGGAGGAAAGTTATCTTAAATAGGAAAGTCGTATTGCAGATAATTTATATAAAAATACTTCCAAGATACATATTAACGTAATTGTGCATGAAAAATGATTATGTTGCTTTCGAAAACTAAAACGTAGCAAACAGTATTTTGACGTAAGTGTTACCATTCTATGCACTTTCCTAACAAGAATTTACATAAAAACAAAACTATGTATGACTGAAGTAAAAATGTTAGAAAAAATGAAAAGCAATCTTGACATTACAAAAAATAGACTGTTTTCTGCCGATTTTTTTTTTTTATTACGGCATA
>NC_051410.1:30187804-30188671 GCF_015228065.2 Penaeus monodon
TAGATATATACACATTGGAAAAAAACGTTGGTTATCCCAACCGAGTGACGGCGTGAAAGATGAAAAAGCTACCGAAAAAAAGTAAGTCATACCCTTTTCAATAGCGCAGATATATTAGACTCCATCTGAATAGGCTTTACCAATGGTGAGCTAACAAAGAACCTCCTTTACATACGACATATGGGAACAGCATTTTAAATGTTCACCCGAGTCATCCCAAGCCTTGCTCAAAATCAACACAAAGACACTTGCTCTGTCACTTCATATGGGGCCGGGGTTCTTAACTGGATTTTGCGAATCAAGTCGTGAGATTTAGTGATTAGTAGTAATTAAAATACGGGATATTAATGTTGCAGAAATATCTGATCTACGCTCAGCATATGAAGAAGCCGGATAGCCAACTCTCGGTTTCTGATCGTATATTTGCACTTTGGGAAATAGATGTATTGTGTTTGCACTTTATGGCGAAATTAGAACACTAAGGAAAGAAAAGGCAAATCATTAGCCAATAATAAGAAATATATTCTATCTTGGAGATGGTCTTATCATGAACAGACTAACTTGCCTTTAATGTTTAGACTATTGTGTTTTTTCTGATTCATATCGCGAAAAAAAACGAGAACCAGAAAGTCTACGAATTTCCGGTTGCCATTAATAGTTTTCATATACATATGCAACATGCTTGTTGCTTGTCGCAAACAGCCCAAATTGGTCTCAGTGGGGGGTATGTACTCAGATCGGAAACGAATTTTGCTTTTATGAAAAAGACAAATTAATTTCCTTTCCACTGCTGTATATAATGTATATTCTCTCCTGATTATAACACTGGGAACCGGCCCTGACCCGTCACCCCCCCCCCCGCCCCAC
>NC_051410.1:30188698-30189175 GCF_015228065.2 Penaeus monodon
AAGCGACCTCCAATTTCTCCCCTTGTCATGAAATGTCATATCAAATGCTCTTGCCTCATTCTTTTTCTTAAAAGGATGAATTTGTCCCCATTCGCAACGGGGAGATTGTTTACCGTGTATACCAAATAGAAGGCGAAAAGAGAAAAGCAAAGAAAAAAAATGAAAAAAAGTTTCTGGCAAAAATAAAAACTGCAATTCATTGTCATCCCAAACATCACTCTTTGTTGGCGATTATGAATTTAAGTATTGTTTGGACATTTTGTTTACGACTGCTGTTGCCATTGAAAAGGGTGATCATTATATGTCAAGCTTTAATGCAGATACAATACGCAAAACTTTCATATTGACGAGTTCATATTAGCAAGTTGTGAAAAGAACACACACACACGGATAAAAAAATTAGTAAGGTCTTGCACCATATGAGGTATGACCCACATTTTTTTAAAAAGTAATTGTTATTTACTTTAAGGCTCGCCT
>NC_051410.1:30191490-30191699 GCF_015228065.2 Penaeus monodon
GAGTTTTTTGTTGTACCTGTGTTTGTTTCTGTAGCCTTTAAAGCAAGATCAAGCCATGATACCATTCTCTCGCGCATGCAACTGTTCTTCAACAACATTCTTCTATCTCAGAGATGCAGACAACCTACCGTCTAATATAGATACAGACAGTGTAGCTGAAAAACTCACGCAGATTAGTTATTCAAAGAGAAAAGCAATGGCAGTAATAG
>NC_051410.1:30191727-30192490 GCF_015228065.2 Penaeus monodon
AGGACTTAGACCATTATACTGTGTGAAACTAACTAATACGTGCAGTATATTATGATTAAAGTTTACTTTCTTACTGATAGCGTCAACGAGATCTGGTTTCTAAGAGAACAAACTACCGAGGTTGTTTACCTGTTGATCCCAAACTGGACCACAGTCCAAGCAGCAGGAGTGAGGTGGGGAGAAACCAGTGTTCTTGAGGGGTACTTTTTTAACTCTGAAGAGAGCCAACAACTGCTTCATCATCCATCTTTACGTCCCTTGAGATACAAACCGTATCTGACCTCACTGCCCACATCATGTTGAGTTAAACAGCATTAGAGTGATTTCCTAACTATAGTTGCTAAAATTATCATTCGGTCAGTACAACTAAACCCGTTGTATCATCTGCGTGAATTAGTTTACCATAATTATAGGCATGGTCGTTGCTAGAAGATCTGCTATCGACATCTTTGTCAAGACAATTAGCCGGGAAAATACAGTTTCTTGTCAATAACAACCTTGCCACTGATGAAATTGCCAATATCTATATTCTGTATATAGATATTTTCTGGTTCCTTGCGCTAGCGTCCGAACGTCTGGTTTTGATTCATACCAGTCCATTAAATTATTCTTAAATCATTGGGAGTTACTGATTATGAATGTATTCTTGGATGAAAATACTTTGGTGCTATGTTTGCAGATGGTCAAGCATATTCAGGTGCATAAATGGATTTACAGATACACACAAATATCTGCATCTGCAAACATGCACGCGAAAGGACTA
>NC_051410.1:30192578-30193310 GCF_015228065.2 Penaeus monodon
GTGTTTACGTGTTTACGTATGAATATAGCTATGAGTGTGAATGTAAGAATAGGTGCTTGCATGTTTGGATGAATGACAACAGCTGAAGGGGCTGAAACAGTCAGCCATTTACCTTCCTCCGGGAAAAGCTGGCTCGGAACTTACTTTCTGGAAATGATAGCATGTAGAAGTAAACATCACGAGAAAAATGAGTTAGGAAAGCACAGGTACAAGAGTCTCTGCGCTGTCTTTCAGGAGTCTGGCAGTGTCTTAAGTGCACTGGAATCACGATGAGGAGATCTTGCTGAATAAGTGTCGAAGTGTCGTGGCTCTTTTGGGTGAAGAGCAGAGATCATAGATCAAAAAAAAAATGTAAAACCACTCGGTACTTCGAGCCTAATTCAGATTTGAGTTCTCTTCGCACAACAAACGAAGAAGACCATGGGAATTATTACGCATTACCTTCTGGGAGAAATAAAATAAGCATAAGTAATCTCGTAGGGCTTGGGACGGCACGTCTCGTATCTTAACTCACCGAGGTACATGAATTTCTAAATGAAAGAAGAGGGAGTGAAAATGTCCCACGAGCAACGAAGTCACTTCTGAAGACGCAGTCAGCCTTAGGAGAATCAAGGCTATCTACCAGACACCAGTGAAGTAGTAGTATTGAGTTAGGGGCACAGGAAGAGCTAAAATTGTACAGACGAATATAAGTTGGGTGGGGATGGGACGGTTTGATAGTTCTGAGGACTG
>NC_051410.1:30194076-30194317 GCF_015228065.2 Penaeus monodon
ATTACGTGTGTGTTTATATGTATAGAATGACGGTACTGGAATAATGCAAGTTTTATGTTCCCGACTTTCGTAAAAGACTTGAGCAGTTGTGTATAGGAGCTGCATATAGCTTCATGAATAATGTACAGAGAATTTTAAAAAGTACAGTAAAACTCTTATTCGTCAGTTCTCTTAAGTTTCTTAAAGCGGAGTAAACTTGATTCATGATCTTCGTAACTTTAACTAACAGAATATTTATCTC
>NC_051410.1:30201071-30201248 GCF_015228065.2 Penaeus monodon
TAATAATCCGCGAGTTTGGAAGGTCTGTACAGTATCAGCGGAGGCGCACCGCGATATCCTAAAATTATTTACACATTTTGTATTCGTTGATTGATCGTTAAACCCATGTTCGAAATGACTTACCTTTGCTGCGAATAGTGCAAATCATGACCTTGTCTGCACATAGTATGAAACCTC
>NC_051410.1:30202311-30202856 GCF_015228065.2 Penaeus monodon
GCTAACAGAGGAACAAGTGGCACATAACATCTACTGCGCACATGGGTGTAAGAAAAAATCAGAATAGGACGCAAAGGCAGTTAATAAACCGTCTAAACTTATTCAGGGACATTCTGGTGGTTATATTAATTCGATTTTTTTCTTTTTTTTGGCAGCCAGTAAATCTAATCTTTTAAGTAAATATATCGTGGAAGTCACACGGAGAATCGTAAAATTATATTTATGAAACCATTTGCGTTTTTTTTCCTAAAGCTCTCTAATATGAAAAGCAGGTGCCAGTTTATCATCATGCAGGGAGATATTCATTATATGTTCTGTCCAGCCATCCATGCAACGGCACAATTTCTGCTTGAATGTCGAATGATGTGTCTGGCAATTAGAATTCAAATTAGAGCTAATTTTTTTTAATGATTTATATTTAAATGTTGATAACTGAAGAAATGTGAATACATACTAGTTTGTAATGTTTTATATTGGAAAGAACCATCATATCCCTTTGAGCAATTTATAGTCTAACTTTAAATTGCAAAGAGTATCACTATATT
>NC_051410.1:30206350-30206477 GCF_015228065.2 Penaeus monodon
GGGGACCAACTGTTATAAAGGAGACGTGTGGCCGCAGCTTAAGCTAAACTATGGTTGTGTCATTTACAAGTACCGTGTTCGAATAAAACAAATTCGGCGTTTAGTTGAATAGTATTCAACTAAACGG
>NC_051410.1:30208403-30208661 GCF_015228065.2 Penaeus monodon
AACACAAATGAATAACTTCTCTTCGCCGAGGAACGGGATATTACATTAGACCGCAAAGGAGGCCCTCGTTGCGGAATTCCCAAATCACATTGAAAAGTCTCATTAACGGGAACGGCGGCAGCCACGAGGGGACGCCGGGGCGGATCGGGGGAGGCTGGCCGCTGACTGCGCGGAGTAGCTGAACCTTGTTACCATCGAGGATCCTGTGCGACTTAGGCTCTCCTGTCTGAAAGGAATAAGGATACACACGCATTCTGA
>NC_051410.1:30208947-30209424 GCF_015228065.2 Penaeus monodon
TGGAAGAAAAGGTCGAGCTAAAAACGTGAGTCTCAGCCGCTAGGTCAGCATTTCCAACAATGTAATATCCACGCCACAACCTGGGATTCAAGGTTGACGAAATACGCCAAATACCGACGGCGTCAACTACCGCGGGAACAACGGTCCGCGAAGGCAAACACAACTCTGCGCGTCTGTTGGGGTTGTTGGCGAGCCAGAGACCGCGTTGATGCCTCAGCGTTAAAGGCAGTACTAGTTATTTCCTGCATCTATTACCTGCCGATTTATTATACCATTGATGTCCTCTAGCTAATATTTTACTCAACGGATTTGTTCAAATAATGTAATAGTATGTAAACACTATGTGAGTGACAAGTAAAATACACTATGAGTTATTAAAACAAATACGTTGAAAATGAGCTCAATATATGTAGGCTTAAATTTACTTTAAAATTTACGTATCCTTGTTACCCGTGGATAATAGATTGAAATGGCACT
>NC_051410.1:30210630-30211079 GCF_015228065.2 Penaeus monodon
TGGGGAGGGATATTGTGGGTTTGTGTGTGCGAAGCTTGCAACTGAATAGACTGAACATTTGTTAAAAGGACAGAAAAACTGAAACCTGCATCGCCCATTCCAAATATATCAAGACCTCCGATCGTACCCGTGCATTAGCGAGTGCAGCGGCCATACATAAATAATTAGATCTCTTCTCATTTTTTCCCCTTTTCGTTTCTTTGCATTTAGCTCAAGTTTCCACCACACTGTTTTAAGCAATGTGCGAGGAGAGGACTTCCGGGAAAGAATCTCAAAAGCTTGGTTCTATTTCGAGTACTTTTTTCGGACGCGAGAGCACGCTTGAACCTCGATCGATGGCTTGGTAAACACTCGTGTTATGTGCAGAGCGATATGTTTCTCCCCGTTCAGCAGACATACACATGCATACCAGTATAATGGTCATAAATGTGAATACATACGTAATATTT
>NC_051410.1:30212156-30213422 GCF_015228065.2 Penaeus monodon
AGTACCCATAGAATAGGATTCCAATAGGACTCTGAATAATACAGCGGTTGGGCCACATCCGTCTGAGTGTTCGGATTTCAAGAACTCCCCGGAGCCTGAAAGAGGGAATCTGTCTGCCCTGCATTTCCTTGTAAGTTACACAGAATATAGTGGATTGTATATAAGCGGAAAAGCGTACAATATGTCTACGATTTCTGTGGTGTAGATTCCGACAGGGAAGGACAGTAGGTCACTGGAGTCAACAGGTTTTATATTGTTTGGGATAGTAATCCAGAAAGTGCGTACTGTGCTAAGTTGAAGAAAATCAAATTGTAAAGAAATGAGCTTAATAAGAGCAGTACCATAAGATTAACTGAAGTAAGGTGCTTGATGGAGAAATTTGCTTTGAATTGTAGTAATAAATTCATGAATGTCAGATTCAAACCCAAAGCAGTAGATTTTATGATAATGGAAACTAAGGATCCAATACAAATCGGGATAGTGAAAAAAAAATCAATCTGAAAGAAGAAAAGAAGAAACAATACCGAAGTTATGGCTATCATATACCTTTGGGACGTAGTGACATGTGAAGACAGTAAAGGTGAAATGAAATGCCTAGGAACAACTGAGGTCACATTTTAACAGGTATATTGAACTAGGAATTGTTAACACGTGGTTTCGACGCAGAAAATAGTAGTCAGGTTTGGAATCTATAAAGTAAATAAGCAGACTCTAAAACTATGACGTCCTGGAGAGTAACGTTAATAGAATCAAATATGTATACGCCATCCCGGTCCACCTGTGAGGGTGAGGATTGGTGCAAACGAGCAGTTAAATGTTGAGCTTAAGAAACTGGCTGCAAGTAAATTAAAAGCTAAGCATTAATGATTGAAGCAAACGATGCTCACTCGAGTTAATTAAGACTTAATGTTGAAAAAAGAAGCAGGAAAAATAATCCTTTGTCAGATTAACATTCTGCTGTAATTCAGAAAACATCAAAAATATTAAAGATCATAAAAAGCAAGAGTATGTGATTAAACCCTTCATGTAGCGGCAGAGCTGAAAAAACAGACTGTGTAAATGTATCTATGAAGAAAAACATGACCTGATGATTTTCTCAAAGGGAAAAAAATTATGTATAAAGTGGTGTATTACGATTTTTGAAAAAAAAAGTTGTTAGTAAACCGAAGACGGTCAGGTAAAGCAAGATATGTTTCCAGGAAAATCAAGAAAAAAATGTAATACCACTGGAAGCAAAAATATGAAAATATCTTACAGGGTAGTATT
>NC_051410.1:30213613-30213709 GCF_015228065.2 Penaeus monodon
TCCTGTGAACTTCGAACGTGATACAGTACAAACCCGGAAGACTGAGATCGCATCGTCTTATTCATGGTTGAGAAATATCAACACGAAAAAAAGAAT
>NC_051410.1:30213904-30214718 GCF_015228065.2 Penaeus monodon
TCATCTGCATCGTCTTCATACGTGTTCTTTATACAAGTTAAAATTGAAAGTTATGTTTTTTAATATAGGTTTTAACATTATAATATTCATTTCTGGTCGATCTAAAGGTGTAAGCTTTGAGAGAACTGAAACTGTCATTCCGGATACAATATTATACACCACTGTTCTTTGTAAAGGCACAGATCATTAAAAAAACGATTGTTGGGAATTTATGTGTCCTTTATCTTTTTTATGACGCAACAAATGCGTCAAGTAACGCAGAAATGTAATCAGGAGGAGAACATGAATTGAGAAAGTCAGCAAATTTCATGCATGTGTTTACAAAAGGGTGATGTTATGACGCATACCTTAAATAAATAGCTATTGAGTGAAGTTTATCTAACGCAACAAATTTTCCAAATCAAGCAATCTTAAATCGAATCATGTTTTTCAGAGGCAAAATAATTTTAAATTCAGTATAAACATGAAATGCAAGAGCTGAAGGTACTGGATCACCAGAACTAATGTTTCACTGATTAAGTTCATTGCAAAAGCGAGTAACAGGGTTAAACTTTGTTGCAAACAAAGTAAAGCTAACTATACTTGGGCAGCCTCAAAGGAAATTAATGCTGCGTCAGGAAGCGTTACGTGTAGAATGGCAAATAGAAAATATTGTGGCCTGCAAAAAATAGTTACAACAAATGTGGAAAAACGAAAACATTGCTTGTAAGACCATTAATGAATCTATTAATAAATCATGATCATGAGAAACACTTCTGTTCTGGATATTATTATTTTTTAAGTATGAATTTAAACGCATTCCCCCGAAAGAACG
>NC_051410.1:30214877-30215592 GCF_015228065.2 Penaeus monodon
TTTGCTTCCAGATAAGGAAACTTTCGTCATGTAGCCCAATACCTTCACGGATGATAATGATTATTACTCTCTCGGTTTGACAGAAAATTCATAACCTACCTTTCCTGTATTGAAACATCCTCTTTCAAAGATTTTTTTAGGGAAAAGAACTATGAGGATATCTGTATAGTATTACATACTTTATTCCTATCAAACGAGACGACAAAAATACTCCAAAACATTTATTACAAGAGGCAAAGGGACTGACTGGTGGTCGAACAGAAGACAGTGAAATTAACCAGTTCTCTTGTCTCATATAAAGTCGAGGACAAAAATATTAATCAGAAATTCTAGACAAATCGGATAAATAGTAACAGCTAAATAACGGGAAAAGTAGCTCTTGTTATTTACGAACTGATGATGATACGAGTGTATTTAGCAATATTTCAATGGTTCAAAAAGCCTCGTTT
The DNA here is from genome assembly GCF_015228065.2 of Penaeus monodon. Classification (NCBI taxonomy): domain Eukaryota; kingdom Metazoa; phylum Arthropoda; class Malacostraca; order Decapoda; family Penaeidae; genus Penaeus; species Penaeus monodon. The sequence goes on from NC_051410.1 coordinate 30,215,327, forward strand.
TACTGTCGTTTCGTATAATCCCCTTGTTCTGCTAACGAACCATTTCCAATTACTGCCTTCCCTCCAGTCTTTCCCTTTCTTCTTTTTCTTGCTTTTAGGCTTAACCTTGACTCTTCTTACGGATTTAGTAATTATGGTGACACCATTTCTGTGTCCCCATTTTCTTTTTTCTATTTTTTGTCTTCCCATCTTCCTTTTGTGTTCATATATTTGCCTTTCTGTGTTTCTTGTTTACTTATTCATTAGTCTCTCCATTATTTACTTCG
>NC_051410.1:30215656-30215798 GCF_015228065.2 Penaeus monodon
GTTCGAGGCTTGATCTTAGTCTTATTTAGTTCTTATTAGCTTCACAGATTTGGTATTTCTAATGAGATACTTTTGTCTCCCTATTTTTGTCTCTCCCATTTCTTCTGTCCATAGTATTTCCTAAGAGCTTTCCTATGTCTGC
>NC_051410.1:30215821-30215906 GCF_015228065.2 Penaeus monodon
CCTTTTCCTCCTTAATCTCGATTGTTTCTGCATTCGATGTCGTTCCTTCTTTATGTATTTGTGAATATTTATCTTTCTCTCTCAC
>NC_051410.1:30215956-30216728 GCF_015228065.2 Penaeus monodon
CTGCCACGTGCCGTACGGACACATGACAAGAAATAAGAACCTTATTTATTGTCTGCTTATCTTTCACGCCTCCCCAGTTATAAACCTTTGAGCCCAACCTCCTCTTCGTTTCTCTCTCTCCTCCCTAATTATCATCTCTCTCCTTTTTCTGTGATCCGCGAGAGTTCGGTGCGAACGGCTAACGAACCGAATCTAACCGAAGCAAGTCTACTGGAAGGACACACACAAGTCCAACCGATTCTCTCCTAAGTTTTGATTTTCTTCCGTGAAGCAACTTGAATCTCTCAGGCTGCGTGACGGGCATGTGTTATTGGTGTTGGGGAGACTTGCTCATATTTACTTCGTGGTAAAAGATATTTTTTTCTTGTGTGTTTTTTATGTTCGTTTTTTTTATTGTTAGAGATGTTTTTTTTTATTAGGGATTTTTTTTAATGTTTGCTTCGTGGTGAGACGTTTTATGTTTGATTTGCCGCGAGAGATGGTTTTTAATTGTGGAATTTCACATATATTAGAGATCGTTTTCTGTTGTGGAATTCAATGTTGAATTCGTGGGAAGAAATTTTCTGTGATGGAATTTGGATTTACTTTATGGTAAGATTTGTAATTCTTTCTTACAAAATTTAATATCTAATTCATAGTAAGAGTTTTTTACTTAGGGAATTTCTTGGACTTGACCGCAATGTGGTGGCTAAGAGAAAACGCGTGGAAAGTGAAGAAGACAAAAATGACAAAAAAGTGTATGGACAGAGAAAGGTATGAGAATGAATATTGT
>NC_051410.1:30218205-30218743 GCF_015228065.2 Penaeus monodon
AAAAAAAAAAAGAAATTGCCGTTATAGATAAAGGATATTTTCCTGAAATGAAAGCATATTTTCGTATGCATACAGAAAAACAGAAAATGTTATCATGCTGTGTAACATCTATAAAGAGTTTTTTTTTTTATTCTGAGTAAAATATCCTTCTTACTACGGCTTACCTTGTTAAATATTTTGAATTCCGTTTACCTCCACGTAATGAGGATCAAAAGATAAGCAGAATCAAGATTAATGGCGATGTTTACGATTTATTTATTTTGGTGACTCTTGCTCTGATATTTCCAATGCATTCAAACCTTAGTTCTGCTAAAGAAAACGATACCAGTAATAGGAGTGACTCATGTATCCCTGACACAAGCATGACGCACGCTGCATATGCTTGTTTCGGTCTGCGTGATAATTTATCATAACAACTGACATTCAACATAGTCATCGCATGTCATTTTTAAACCATGTGTGATAGGATAGTCATGTTGTTCTCCTCGCTGTCATGAGGATAAATTTGGTTCTAAGGCCGGCTTACCGCGCGCGCGCG
>NC_051410.1:30218853-30219471 GCF_015228065.2 Penaeus monodon
TTACTCTGAGCATACAGAATAAGAGAAACACAAACACAGTAGAAGCAGAATAATCAGTCGCGACGTTTCGAATCCACCGAGGATTCCTTTTCGGGCCAAAACACGAAGCCTCTGGTGGATTAGAAATATCACTTTCTATCATCATGTTCCTTTTGGGCCTGTGTATACTCATTTGTGTACATGTACACATGCTATTGCGTTTGTATTTTTATTTATATATATACACAGCTGTGTATCTATCAGTCTAACTAGCTATAAGGTAAACAGATTGGTTAATAGACAGAGAGTCGATAGACAGACCGAGACGGGGAGACACAAAATTAACTTTCCGTGTTTAATCAGTACATATCAAACGAAAACTATTTGCATTAGCCTCGATTTCCTTATCCCACATAATATCAAAAATGAAGAGCCAGGACGCATAAGACAAGGGTTCAGAACAAAACATAGGTCGGTCTCCACGGGCTTGCATATCTCATCATTAGCCTCCGACTTCAAAGACACTCACTGCTTTGTTAACATTCCCTCTCCTTGTCAATTACTAAACAAGCAATTTCCGGTACATACCCTGAGCATACACATCCTGTAACGACGACATTGGCTGTAAGAACTAGCTGA
>NC_051410.1:30220464-30220616 GCF_015228065.2 Penaeus monodon
CGGATCCCCGATTCGAAGGAAATGTTTTGTAACCCGCAAGCGTCGCCTTTGATGTTAGTGCTCTATCCATGTGTTTTATTTCTTTGCAGAAAATGTAACTACTACTTTGTGAGAGGAGAGGATTGTCATATATCATTTTTCCTTCCCTTTTC
>NC_051410.1:30220654-30221176 GCF_015228065.2 Penaeus monodon
GAAAAGAAAAAAAGATTTACGAAATCACAAGGAATCTTTAATGAGGGAATAAATTAGTAAAAAAAAAATAATCCCAATTAGTATCTCAGCAAACAAATTATTTTTTCTCGGCTATATATTTCTTCAGTCTTCTATATATATATTTTTTAGGAAGCAGTAGGTAGCGTGGGTACATTCTGGGAACGTTCCTGCTTGCTACTTGACCTCACATCTGCCATATCACACTGATCTAAATTTCCTTTGAATCATGCTGTATGTTGGCCAAGTTAAGCAACTTTGGCTACCACTCATGTCGTTGGCAGAGTACCCGATGCGCAAGGCTTTACGGTATAGTCTCTAGCCTCTTGTATTTAAACACCAAAGGTAGCATTTATGTGGTTTTATACGGTTGATAATCGTAAGCTTCTTCGATTCTCGGGAAGGGATGCGTAACCTAGTACTCGATTGCACGTATTCAGATACTCATACAGGCATCAAAATCTCTATTTTTGTCTGCTTATTTGTCTGTTTATCTGTCTGCGT